>NC_092334.1:379262500-379595000 GCF_046630445.1 Rutidosis leptorrhynchoides
GACATATTTCAAAAGACGTTGCATTCGAGTCGTTGAGTTCATCAAGATTATTATTAAGTCAATTATAGTAAGATATATTATAAAATGGTATGCATGTTGTCAATTTTCGATGTAATGAAAGACTGTCTTTTCAAAAACGAATGCAATGTTTGTAAAATGTATCATATAGAGGTCAAGAACCTCGCGATGTAATCGACTGTTGTGAATCATTTATAATCGATATGGACTTTGTCCGGATGGATTAGGACGGGTCCTTTCAGTTGGTATCAGAGCGGTGGTCTTAGCGAACCAGGTCTGCATTAGTGTGTCTAACTGATAAGTCGTTAGGGTACATTAGTGAGTCTGGACTTCGGCCGTGTCTGCATGTCAAAAGTTTTGCTTATCATTAGTGTCGAAAGTTATTTGTTTATCATCCTTAAAGTCTAGACACATCTTACTGCCTATATTGCCTAGATAGTGTATAGACAAAACTCATATCTTAGCATATCTGCTAATTCATATCTTAGCGTATCTGTTACTGTTATCTTTGCCTGACAGCTTCCGCAGATTCCTCTGTAACTAATGGGATTTTAGTATTATATATGCATATCTAAATTATGTATTGCAGGGTACTAATCTACGTCCTATAATCTAGTTTTATCGAAAATCCTTCATCTGATCGTACGAGATAAATCCCTCAACCAGTTCGAGTCCCTCAGATTTCAATAGCTATTTCGATAGTTATTCTGACAGCTATTCCGACATGGATATTCACCTAAGCTCCGAAAACAGCGTCACCAGAATGAATCATCCAATCATCCATCCTCAATTCATCTGATGCGTTCATAGTCGACTTAATCAATGAAGACGAGTAGAATGCGATTCTTTCCACCCACCAACCTGCACTCTTGGCAAAGAATCTGAAGCACTTACCGACAAACCAATCCGAAACACCATTTTCACCATCATTTCCTGAATATCTCGCTATGAATATGTACTATCTAAAATTCTAAACCTTTTTCATCCGCTTGTTCCGACCTACAATCATTCCGGAATAATAGAAGAAGTTAGTGAACTTCGCGCTCGAGTAATCAATTTGGAGAATATGGTGCAAAATCTACCAGCTTCAGCAATATCACCGACACCAATAGTACCATCAGTAACAGCACCAGTACTATCAACAATCCATGCCTCAACATCTCATTCTGTACCTCGAGTATAATTATCGTTCCACGAATCGTTCTACATCATTTATCTTCATTCGACATGGCGATTATATAATCTCTAATGTTTTAGAGATTATATATTCTTATTCTAACGGTAAATCAAATGAGTTTAATATCATATTAACTCATTAAATCCACGATTATATCTGAAGAAAATATATATGTATATATATTTTCATAAAGATTGTAATTAAAAATTCTTTCATACAAACTGTTAATGGTGAAAATATTTTAACGGGTAGGTAATACCCGAGGAATATTTAGATTTCACATTAATAAGTTACATTGTACATTCTTTAAATCTGATTCAACAGTCATTTACTATCCTACTTACATCCACAGACATACGTATTCGTTCACCACAGAATAACCATTTTCATTCAAATTTCATATTGGGATTTTGATCTATCAGAATCCAACAAGTGGCATAATGAAGAAAACGTTGGACAAAATAAAATTGTTAAAAACAAACAAATTAACTATGAGAAATTTTGTTAAGAATCCACGCTAACAAAATCTTAGCTAACTGTTCCTAGCTAACTGTGGACTAATCAACTGAGGACTACCAACAATGGACAATTAAAATGAATTAAAATATTGATTATAACATATGAAATTAAACAATTCTTCAAGTTTGCCACTTGATTTCATCCTAAATCTCATTTGTATCTTGACGATTACAATCTGTGTTCAAACCTTTCATGATTCTTGAAAACACCTCAATCGAGAAGATGAACCAACAGCACTTCATCTGTAGAAGAAAAGATTGATACATATAGTTATGCACTTGAAAAACTCTCGGAAACTGAGTAAACGTTTAACACATAACTGTGCTAATATCTTTAGTGTTATTATTACCCAAAATAACTTTGCAGTTCTTCTTCGAAATAGCCAATTTTTGTCACAGCTTCAGCAAGACAACTTCGACTTTTCATACGAAACAACCTTATTATAACGTTGATATATACGAGTGCTCTTTTATTGTTACCGGGGAACCTTTTATATTCCACCATATTACCATCAGCGTTTAATCATCTAAAAACACAATTATCCTGAAACCACCTCGGATTGATAACCGATGATTCAGATATCGTAGCATTAAATGCAGAGGAGACAGAAAAATGGTAGATGGTCTAAACGGCCAAAATTTTGATGATAAAGAAAGGAGTGTTAGGAACGCTCGATAGAAAATTTGGTACTGAAAAACAGATTGAGCTAACCATGAAGGAAACCAAGGACAAATACAAGGACCAAACCCTATATTCAAAGGATCCAGGTAATTCTGGATCCGATGAAATCTTTAGAGAATATCTTGCTCCGAGGTCATGTTAAAATCTTGCGGAAAATCTTTCTTCATCAACCATCGAACTTAGAAATCCCAAAATATCATCATAAATATCTTCGATATTTCTGAGGATATTTTCATAAATCTTCTTGTCCGAAATTAGTTATCACTTCGTGCTATCCGTATTACATCATAAAGGAAACTACTTTAGTTTCTAAATTTCTTTAAAATCTGAGTTTGAACTATGAATGATTTTGAAGTAGTGTTGGAAATTGATGCATGAGTTAGTATAATATAATGACACTTGATCAACGTGATTATATTACAGTAAGTCATGCTGAGTTTCTAAATGGAACATGATGAATCACATATTATAACATCATCATGTGTCATGTTACAAAACTCTTTCATTCTGTTTAACTTCTGAACATATCAAGAAAATATGTTCTTGATAGTTCTATTCTCAGTGATTCTGATAATTTGACAAATCAAATCGTGCGATCATGTTCTTTCCTGCTTAGAACATTATAATCATTCGAAACTCTATATCTACAAATTCTGGACCATTATTCGCTTGACTTGAAGTCGGAAAGAGAAAACAAGAGCATAGAGCTTTGAAATATAAGGGAGAATATAAAGCCCGATAACAACACATAAATTACAAACCGTGTATATCAATGTTTATCGCAACATAAAGACACGGTAGAATTAAAAATATTATAATTCCAAGGGTGAAGTAAAAGAAAGCAGATTCCTCGGGTGGAAGTTAAAAAAGGAGAATGATTGTTACGATAGTAAGAATAAAGACAAGGATTAGAACTGGAGTAAGCATTTCCACAATCTTTTGGATGTATGAACTAAGGAAGAGAGTATGGGAATGGTGAGAATAATGGAACGGAAGAACTTAATTTATAATGGAAATATCAGGCAGAGTAATCGAGGCAGATCACTGTATTTAATTATAGAGATCTTAATTTCCTTATTCGCCGAAGAATCAAATCTTTTAGATTTCGAAAATTTTCTTAAAATCCCTTGAATTCCGGAATTCAACCAAGACGACGTCAAAAGTTAAGACAAACCTTATTTTCTAAATTCAACCTGACTACATCAAAAGCTAAGGCAAATCTTTATTTCTCATTCCAATCTTTTGTGATAGCTTCATTCGTACTCTTCGATTAATCGAATTATTTTTATCCATATTACTTAATGATGATAAAACTAAATTTATCAACTTATATTCGTCATGAAAACATTTTTATTGTTAGTCATGACCACCTCACTCAAATTTCGGGACGAAATTTCTTTAACGGGTAGGTACTGTGATGACCCGGGAATTTCCGACCAAATTTAAACCTAATCTTATTATGATTCCGACACGATAAGCAAAGTCTGTAATATTGAAGTCTCAAAAACTTTGAATTTTTTTTCATGTGTACTTTTGACCTTTGACTAATCCCGGTGATTCACGAACAATTGTTGTTAATATATATATATATATATATATATATATATATATATATATATATATATATATATATATATATATATATATATATATATATATATATATATATATATGTGTGTGTGTGTGTGTGTATAAATAATGATGTTAAATAATTAAGTACAAATTAAACGGTTGAATTAAATATGAAAAATAATATGTAATAAAATAATGTTATTATTAAAAAGAATATATATATATATATATATATATATATATATATATATATATATATATATATATATATATATATATATATATATATATATATATATATATATATATATATAAGCATATATATATATAAACATATATGATAACTATACATGATTATTATTATATGTATATTGTAATATAAATATATAAAAGATATAAATATTATGTGTGGAAATTTATAATATCTATTTCTATTATGAAATAATATAGTAAATAGATATATAACAATTATATATATATATATATATATATATATATATATATATATATATATATATATATATATATATATATATATATATATATATATATATATATAAAACATTATTAGTATATTCATATTTACATAGAGGATATATGATAAAAAAAAATATAATAGCAATGACAACTATATTATTACTACTTTCATCATTATTAACGATATCAACAAAGGTTAAATATTAAAATCTTAAGAAATTTAAGATTATGGTTTTCAATAAATACTTAAATATAAATATTACTATAAGAATGAATAAAATTATTAATTAGTTGTAATTTAAATATTATTGGTTATTAGGATTATTATTATTATTAATATCATATTATTATTATTTTTAATATTATTAGTAGTATTATTAATAGTATAAATATATGTACACTTGTTATATTTTTATTTTTTTTTCAAAAATCCGAATTTATATACAGGTATATATATAATCAGTTAAATAAAATATATAAAACAAGTTAAATATATACATAATTATATACACAGATTTTTATATAAATACAAATATATGAGCAAAAATTATATAAAATATGCAACCACGTACGAATTGGAATCCTAATCTGTTTCACGTAACATTCAACTGTGTAGGATTTTTGTTTCTATCTCTTTAATTTGTTAAAAGTCGTGGTCGATAGTACCAATCAAGGAAACCCATAAACAATTTAATAATTATATTTATTTTCTGATAACAACTGCTGTCGACATAATTGAACCATAAAATCAATCAAATTATCAGTTTTATGAGTTAACTCAACCATTCTTTCAATACCATTACCAATTACACCACTTACAGGTTCTAAATTTCGAAATTAAAACAGAAAATCAAACGATACAGCTCAATATACTCTGTACGTATAACTTTTTGGCAAAACATCGAATTTGAAACATTTTTCAAAATCTGTAAATGCAGTGTCATTATAATTCTTCCACTTAAACTATCTGGAAAAGCTTAGGTCTCAATTCTTCTTATCGGGTTTAAATTTTGAGGTCAAAGGTATGTTTCAAAAAGTCAATAGATTATTCTTGATGAAAATTCGAGTTTGTTATTAAGTATTAAGTTAAATTGAGGATTCCTATAGTTTATAGGAATGATTTAGAACACTTTTTATTTTATAATCGATATCTAAATATGTCTAGATTTCAAAATTTGAGTTTGGGTTTAACCGTGTTCATCGTGGTCTGATAATACAGTGGCCTTTTTATTTTCTATTTGTAATTATATTAATCAATTACAAATTGATTCTATTTCAGTAGTATTTAAGAACAACACTTTAATTGTTTATAAGATTGGATTATGGTTTTTTTGATCCTTAGTCGATTATAGAATGTAGAAGATGAAACAGAAAACAGACGGGTTATAGTTAATCATTTGGGTAAGATTTCAGGAAAATTGAATTTAGAGTAATGGTCATGGGTGTTTCCAGTGAGCGAGGGGTCTCGGGTTCGAACCCGGTCCAAGGCATTTTTTTTAAAAAAAAACCTGATTTCTTGAAGGTAGCATCTTTTTCTTTTATTATTATTATTATTATTATTTTTATTATTGTTGTTATTATTATTAACTATGTTATCATTATTGTGTAAACTATTATTATCACAAATATTAACATTATGAGTATTATTATTATCGTTAACATAATTAATATAATCATTGTTATTATTATTATTATTATTATTATTATTATTATTATTATTATTATTATTATTATTATTATTATTATTATTATTAGTTATTGTTATTGTTATTATTAAGATAATTATTATTGTTTTTAATATTTGAAAGTATCACTATCATTAATCAAATTTTATCATTACTCAAATTAAAAGTATTATCATTATCATTAGTATTAGTAATTTTATAAGTATTATTAAGGTTATTATAAGTTTTGTCATTTTAGTATTTCAATCATTGTATGATTATGATTGTTATTGTTATTATAAAAATAATATAATTTATTATTATTTTTATAAATATTAGTATTAGTGTCATTCTATAACTATTAGTATTATCACCATTAGTAAATCAATATTATCAAACTATCATTCTAACGAATAAATATTTTACATTAAATATACTTGTACATATACTAGAATTATATTAATATTTCATATAACATTACTTATATAAATACTTACATATAACAAACAAATGATATTATATAAAAACATGTTTAATACACATAACTTAACTATAATAACATTCATATATATATAAAATGAAAATATATAAATAATGAAACCTATAAATTATTAAATATATAAATTACATCACTAATAATAATATATATTTATTCGATTACGACTATATGTTTTAATATATATATAAATGATATAGGTTCGTGAATCCGAGGCCAACCCTGCATTGTTAAATGTTGGCATATGTATTTTTACTACAAAATACAATAGGTGAGTTTCATTTGCTCCCTTTTTAAATGCTTTTGCAATATATATTTTTGGGGCTGAGAATACATGCAAATGCTTTATTAACTGTTTTACAATAATTATATGCGTGAGTTTCATTAATCCCTTTTAAATGCTTTTGCAATATATATTTTTGGGACTGAGAATGCATGCGCTATTTTTTATAAATGCTTTACGAAATGGACACAAGTGTTTGAAACTACATTATATGGTTGAATGATCGAAATCGAATATGCCCCTTTTTATATAGTCTGGTAATCTAAGAATTAGGGAACAGAAACCCTAATTGACGCGAACTCTAAAGATAGATCTATCGGGCCCAACAAGCCCAATCCAAAGTATCGGATGCTTTAGTACTTCGAAATTTATATCATGTCCGAAGGAGGATCCCGGAATGATGGGGATATTCTTATAAGTATATTGTGAATGTCGGTTACCAGGTGTTCAATCCATATGAATGATATTTTTGTCTCTATGCATGGGACGTATGTTTATGAGAAATGGAAATATGAAATCTTGTGGTCTATTAAAATTATGAAATGATTATTTATGTTAAGCTAATGAACTCACCAACCTTTTGGTTGACACTTGAAAGCATGTTTATTCTCAGGTGTTAAAGAAATCTTCCGCTGTGCATTTGCTCATCTTAGAGATATTACTTGGAGTCATTCATGACATATTTCAAAAGACGTTGCATTCGAGTCGTTGAGTTCATCAAGATTATTATTAAGTCAATTATAGTAAGATATATTATGAAATGGTATGCATGTTGTCAATTTTCGATGTAATGAAAGACTGTCTTTTCAAAAACGAATGCAATGTTTGTAAAATGTATCATATAGAGGTCAAGAACCTCGCGATGTAATCAACTGTTGTGAATCGTTTATAATCGATATGGACTTTGTCCGGATGGATTAGGACGGGTCCTTTCAGATGTCATGCATGACATAATACATCAATCATGCAAGTTACTATTGGTATATATGAATAGTAAATACTTTGTCTTTTTTTGACTAATATCTAGTATAAGTTAAATTGATGATGTCATGCATGACATAATAAGATTGATGATGTCATGCATGACATAATACTCTACTAATACAGATTTTTATTAGTATATATCAATAGTATATACTTCTAGAAGATTCATATAATACGTGTATATATATACTGTATGAATATAAGTAGAATTCTTGAGAAAAATGAACAGAATACGAGTATAGCTATCCTTTATATGTTTTTGTATATTATTAAGTGTATTTAATACTTTTAAGGTTGTATTTATACTCATAATACATTGTATGTAAATACATTTTAACATAAGTTAATTACGTTGTTTAAATAGTAACATAAATATTGTTTCGAAAACTCTCTAAATTAGTAGTATGAAAATGTATATATAATACCTTGTGAATATACTTAATGAGATATTTAATTATCATATTTTTAAATTATATATATATATATATATATATATATATATATATATACACACATACATATATATAATTAATACAAGTTATGACGTTCGTGAATCGTAGGAATAAAAAGGGTAATTGATTATATGAACACAGTTCAAAGTTTTTGAGATTTCCACATTACAGACTTTGCTTATCGTGTCGGAAACATTAAATCATTTAAAGATAAAGTTTAAATTTGGTCGGAAATTTCCGGGTCGTCACAGTACCTACCCGTTAAAGAAATTTCGTCCCGAAATTTGATTGGGATGGTCATGGCTGACAATAAGTATATTTTCATGACTCATATGAGTTGGAAATTAGATTTTTATCATCATTAAATAATATGGATAAAACAACTCGATTATGTGAAGAGTACGAGCGAAGCTATCGCAAAAGAGTGAAATGATAAAAAAAAAAGTTTCGTCATATCTTTTGACGTAGATAGGGTTGATTTTCGAAGTTCAAGGGATTTAGAGAAAATCTTCGTAATAAGATTTGGTTTTTTGATAATTAAGAAAATTAGGATCTTCTTTGGTTAAATGCAATAATCTGTTTCGATTGCTCTGTCAGATATTTCACTATAAATCCCCTCCCTTCGTTTCTTTATTTCCACAACCCACCCTTCTATTCTTTTTCCCTCAACTCATACTTTAAAGCATTCATCAATATGCTCCATCTAGTTCTGATTCTTGATATACTCCTAACTTTTATATCTGTTATTCTTCTTTTTCATCTACCGCCGAAAGAATCTATTTACTGCTACTATACTCTTGGTTTTATAGTGTTTTTAGTCCTCCCGTGTCTTTATATTGTTATATGCATCGATATATACGGTTTGTAATTTCTGGGTTGTTGTTGGGTTTTATATCTTCCCTTATATTTTGATGTCTCTGCTTCTGTCTCTCTATAATCATTGACATCTACAGTTAATATTCTCTCCAATTTGCTGTGATTTATACTCCTCTTTATACTTCGAAGCTTCATGTTTTTGTCTTCGCTTCTCGACCTTAAGTACAGTAAGTAATTGTCCAGAATTCGTGGGTATGGATTTCAAAATGAACATTGTTAATGTTCTAAGAAGGAAATTGTAATGACACAATCTTGATTTGTCAAACTACCAGAATATCCGAAAAAATAGAATTATCAAGAAGATATGTTCTTAATATGTTTGGAGATTAGGTAGAATGTAAGAGTCGTGTAACATGGCACATGATGACGTTATGGTCTGTGAATCATCATGTTTCATTAGAAACTCAGCATGACTTACTGTAATATAATCACGTTGATCAAGTGTCATTATATTATACTAACTCATGCTTCAGTTCCCAACATTACTTCAAAAACATTCATACTTTACACTCAGAGGTTTCAGATGTTTAGAAACTAAAACAGTTTCCTTTATGATCTGATATAGATAACGCGAGGATATAAATGATTTAAGATAAGAATGGTTACGAAAATATCTTTAGAAATATCGAGGATATTTATAATGAAAGATATGATGATATCTTAGAATATCTAAGATCAGAGGATGATGAAGAATATTGTCCGCAAGGGTTTAGAGTAAGGAGTAAGGTATTCGCTAAAGACTTCAGCAGACACTGAATCGTTTGGATTCTTTGAAGGTAGATTTAGTCTTTGTGATTTATCCACAGCCTCCTTCATGGTTTGCTCAATCCGTTTTCCAGTTCCAAACCTTCTCTTCTTCTGAGCTTTGGCAACACACTATTCTTTATCATCAAACTTTTGACTGTTACGGTTGTCTACAGTTTCTGCTGTTTCATTCAGCTTTTTTAAAATTCAGGGTATTGATTCGTAGACTGGGTGCTATTTAGAATTTCAGAATTGAAGGTCAAAATTTCCAGGATTGACACGTTATATGTATATATATAATTGTTGAGGTGAAAACGCTGCGAGATTCGAGATTGATGATTGATGATTCCCGGTAGTTGGTATGGAAATTATTGTTACAAGATGTAGATGAGCACATGATGGGGTTTCATGAATAATATAGATATTTTTCAGAGAGACTAAAGCGGAAGTTGCAGGTACATCTGCTGATAATGAGGTGGAATATAAAAGGATCCCCGGTAACAATAGCGAAAGGGTAACGTATATATCGAGGTTATAATAAGGCTAGTCCGACTGAAAAGTCGAAGTTGACTTGCTGGAGCTGTAACAAAACTGGCTACTTTGAAAAGGGATTGAAAAGTTATTTTTGGTAATAAATGACAAAAGATCTGACCCAGATACGTGTTAAACTTCTATTTAGGTTTCGGGAGTTTTCCAGATGTATGACTTACTTTTTGTAGGTAACGTGTGGTTAGATCACCCTTTCGATTGTTTCTTAATTGAGGTGTTTTCAAGAATCATGAAGGGTTTGAATGCAGATAGTAATCGTCCATATACCTATGATGTTCTAGAATTTTGAATGATACGAATATTTTTCTGGGTTTTATGAATAGAAATGATGTGCTATCACAGTTTTGAAGTCAAAGTATAGCTTTGAAAGATGTAGGGATTTAAGAGTGATGTCTCATGTTAAATCTTGACTTGGATTCTGATCTATCAAAATCAGAATATGTAATCGAATTTGGATGAAAATGATTGTTTCGGATTTTTATGAAAGAATGTATATTGTTGTGAAAGTAGTGAGTATAGTTGATGATTTGCTGAATCAGAATCGAAGAATATAACATATTAATTGTGAATTCATATATCTCTCGGGTATTATCTACCCATTAAAAGTTTCACAAATAATATTTTTTACAAGAGAATTTTCATTACAGTCTTTATAAAAATATATGTATATTTTCTTCAGATGTAATACATAGTTAATGAGTTAATATTAAATTAAACTCATTTAATTTTTGGCTGGAATTTGAAATGAATAATCTCTAAAACTTAGAAATTTCGTAATCTTCGCGGATTATTTCTTCAACGTAAATGAAATTATGAATCAATACTTCATTATTCATTTTTTATTGATATTTCCTCGGTGAATGATGTTGGTGCTCGTGGAATTCTTGTGAACTTCACAAGGCACGAATAATGATTCCTAGAAAGTTTCTAATACATAGAAAAGGAAAGTGTAAAATAATACACTTGGCTTATTATGAAATGGAATCTATTGAGTTGAAGCAGAGAGTATAGTTAACGATTGTTAAGTCATTAACAAAGGATGTATGTCGTAGCATATTAGTAATATGAATTAACCGAGTAGTATCTACCCTTTTTCAATTCATACATAATAGTTTAGTTTGAACACATATATTATGGTTTCAAAAATTCATATAATATATAAATTTCTAGGAATAATGAGTTAATACTTCCATAACTCATTATTTCAATATACCCATTGGTGATTGTGGTGTCGATATCGTCGGTGGTTATGGAGCTGGTGTAGCTTGTGGTGTTACAGATGTTGCTGGTGTCCCAGACCAAATGTGCGGTGTGCATTGGGTTGCGTGGCGTGCTTTACAACGTAGAACCAGGTCAGAACTTGACAAATGGGCTTACTACCAAACTCTGACAAATTGCGCGGCGCACACCAAAGCTGGAAATCAACTGCAGCCCGTTTTAGTACATGAAACCATTTTCGCCCAACCCGAGTTCCGTTAAACCCCCAAATCGATTCCAACACTTTTCACACATTAATTTTACCAGGTTTCAAACAACAAAAGTATGATACGATCCTTGGGACTCCAACGACTCATAATTACATGCAAGTGCCAATTTCGACCCCTTTATATATTTGACGGATTAGGACTCTATAACCCAACCCGATACCAAGAGCATAATCTCGGGGACTACCAAATCCCCAATCCTCGTCCAAATATCCAAAAGCTACCCCGTCGAGCCCAAGTGCTCCTACGCATCTAGTCTAGTAACTAGCTAGATTCACAATCACAATACCTATAAAAAGGTAAACAACGAGAGGGGTAAGCATAAAGCTTAGTGAATGCAATAATTATACATATACATATATAATCTACTTACTTGCAATCACATACACAAATACCGCATACATGCAAGCAATCTAATTAGCATACCATCGCAAAGTATAAAGCTAATAATCTCCAATACCTCAAGCTAGCATAACCAATAGCATATATTCATCACAATATAAAATGCCAAATAAACAACACGTTAACCATACCCACGCTATGGTGCTACCGGCTCTTTGGTTCACACCATACGTCACATGCTATGGTGCTACCGGCTCTTTGGTTCATGCCACTACGCATTTGTCATGATGCTACCAGCTCTTTGGTTCACATCATAGCACCGAGTCATACTCACGCTAAAGTGCTACCGGCTCTTTGGTTCACACTCTAACAAAATCACGCTAAGGTGCTACCGGCTCTTTGGTTCACACCCTAACAACTCATGTTATAGTGCTACCGGCTCTTTGGTTTACACTACAACACACATGCCATGATGCTACCGGCTCTTTGGTTCACATCATAACATATTCGCACATGCTATGGCACTACCGGCTCCGTGGTTCATACCATAGCACACAAATAAATACACTATATACATACATGTATAATTATTCCACTTACCTCGAAATATCCACACAAGTCATGTATGTAAATCGCCTCCAAACGCAACCGAGCAAGTGATATCGGGCAAAAAGTCACATTTTTACCCCCTAAATTAAGCCCTAAAACAATAAAGATTAAAACTTTATCTGCAAAATTATCTCTTTTTTGGTTGGTTCTGTAAATTAAGTAATTATAAAGGCGATGCAAAAAGAATCAAGTAAAACGGAGCTAAAACGAAGATTCTAGAGCGAAAATGGTGAAAGACAAGAAATCAAGTTACGATCCAGTGAATCAATGCTGACCAGCACCACATACGGGCTGCCATACGGGCTGCCAGTATGGAGTACAGCCTATCACACGGCCCAGCAAACGCCCCCAAGAAACAGCCTGCCAGCCATACGGCCTGCCAAATACGGGCCACCATACGGCCTGCCATATGGCCTGCCAGGCGTATTTGGGCAAAATTCTGGTCTATTTAAAGGGCCTTCTCCATCATTCCAACACACACTCAACTTGCAATTCAATTTATATTTTCAATCTTTTAGTTAGTTTTTAGTAGTAGTTAGCTTAGCTTTTATTTTCCGGAGGATATCCCGGCGAGTCCCTGTGATCTCGGGCAGATTTGTTCGGCCCTTTCAAGTTTTTATCCGAAACGCTTGTCTTTTGTATTAAACATGTATTCTTACTTTTTATGTTTAATAATGCGTTCCGATATTGCCATGATAGCTTAACTTGTCTGTATGTTGCCATGATAGAAGTTTGGGTTAGCGTAATTATGTTAATTTAGTATGATTACTGTTATAATACTGAACTAGGAAGTCTGATAGATTTGTATGCTAGCATCTTAAGGATTGACCAACTTAGGTTGTGATCAGGACTTATTCACCTATATGAAATTAGCTACTTAATAGGATTAAGACCCCTGGTTATACTTTATCTGAAGATTCTATGAACTCGGTATGGCCGGAGTTCCCGAGAGGCATCTAATGCACTTTTAGGACACGTAACCTAGGAATTGAGACATGAATGACCTAGTATGCCTATTGACTGTTCCAAAGAGACCTCTTAGGAGCTGTTAAGATCTAGTTAAGTGCCTTTACTATATGACCCAAGCCTATTGCATGTTCTTGTCTGATTGTTGCCTTAGGTCTTAGTCATATCAACTGTTTAGGTACTCATTATGTTTCTATCTGCTTTACTATCAGTATATTAACTGTAATATTGTATAATGTTTGATTTGTTGAGATCTCATTAGTATGATGAAATGGTTGTTAGTTTTCATTTAAGCTTTTGCCAACTTAAACCGACGGACTCCTTTCGTTTGTGATCAGTGTTCAATCAACACGGCACGTTGTTATTCAGTTACCTAAACTGATAACGAGGGTTAGGATTAGAGCTTAACTCACTAATAAACCTAGTACTCACCTGAGGATAACCTCCGAGGTATTGTTACATTTCAGTTATACGACCAAGTGACATACTTCTCACTGCTCAAAGAGAACTCCGAGAGTTCAGAGATAAGTAGGTCTGTGTAATTGGCTCATCCAACCAGATCTACGCCAATCCAAGCATAGTCTTAACATAAGCATAATTACCTTCCCCTAACCCAATACTGATGTCTTGGTCAACATTTCCCGAATCTGTATACTCCGGATATCCTTCGACTTTATTTACTTTCCTGCATTTAGGACCTTTAGCTAAAATCAACTACTATCTTTTATCTAGGTAATTTAACTAAAAGACAATTATCCACTTGATCTTCAATTCGTTAATCAGCATAAAATTCGACACTAGGTTAACTTACACCTTCTACACCTGAGAAAGTAAAAGTAAATTTAGGCCCCGCAAAATATAAATAAACGAAGACGCTGTGTGCTACCGAATCGGACATCGTGCGACCTAACGACACCGCACAAAACAAAACTGTCCGTTAGTGGCATATCAGCAAGCCTTTACCTATGATACACATATAGGTACATTACACAATAAACATACATTCTCTAAATGTGAATTTACACCTACACCCTTAACCAAGAGTTTTCGTCTAGCTCACAACCACCCGCCCATTTAGACTCCTAAAATGGACTTTACCAATTACCACTATGGGTGGTAATTCCGACCCATTCTAACAAGCACAAACTAACACTTAATGCACTTGATCTTACAAAACCAACCCATAAGTGCAACTTGACACAAATTGCACTTAACCACTAAAATAAGTCAAGTTCGACCTACAAGCGCCATTACTAGTGATCATGTCATAAAATCACCAATTTAACACTTAACACAAAAGTTTGACTTCAAATTGATCAAATTAGATTTAACTCACTTTGACTTGTCAATTTACATCCAAAACACCTACAATTACTAACAACTAGTAATTGTGTCTCGAAATCATCATTTGACACCAAAAATCAAGAACACTTGACCCATTTCAACTAAAAACCCATTTTGACCTAAATTAGGGTTTACACCCAAAACCAAGTCAACACAACACCAAAATCACTAGTACACAAGTGTTCTAAGGTTTAAACCAACATGTAGGAACTGGAGGGGGGTGAATAGTTCCAAAAATCGATTTGTTAAAACTTTTCCGATTTAGGATATCCTACGGTTGACCGTAGATGCGACCGTGGATATTGTGTTCAACAATGATATTGTTTTCAAGTTCAAGGAACTAGTTTTAACAAAATAGTATGCTTATGTTTGTTAGACTATATATGAAATAAAGTAAAATGCACAAACACAAGGATTTATAGTTGTTCAGGTGGATGATAATGCTAAAAACGAACATATATTTCATAGCATTATTCCTCAAGAAAGATAAGCTTTTAGTTGCAATTGTTCTATTTACAAGTGATATTCGTTTAAATAATAAAAGGCGAAGACAAAAGACAGATTCGACGAATTGAAGACGCAAACGACCAAAAAGCTCAAAAGTACAAAAGACAATCAAAAAGGTTCCAATTATTGATAAGAAACGTCTCGAAATCACAAGAGTACAAGATTCAAAACGCAAAGTACAAGATATTAAATTATACGCGAGGACGTTCGAAAATCCGGAACCGGGACCAGAGTCAACTCTTAACGCTCGACGCAACGGACTAAAAATTACAAGTTAACTATGTATATAAATATAATATAATATATAATTAATTATATTAATTATATATATATTATATATATATATATATTAAAAACCGTCGGCAGAGAAAACTCCAAGGACTGAGCTGTAAAATTAACCTCCGCGACTCGCGGAGTTTGAAGGGGATTTTGCCGCGAGTCGCGGAGCCCCAAAAATCAACTCTGGCTATAAAGCAAACCGAATTCTGATCAAAATTTCATATTCTATTTCTCTCTTCTCTCATATATACGATATATATATATATATATATATAATTTATATTTTAATTTTAATTTTAATTATAATCCTAATAATAAGGGTATGTTAGCGAATGTTGTAAGGGTGTAAGTCGAAATTCTGTCCGTGTAACGCTACGCTATTTTTAATCATTGTAAGTTATGTTCAACCTTTTTATATTAATGTCTCGTAGCTAAGTTATTATTATGCTTATTTAAAATGAAGTAATCATGATGTTGGGCTAATTACTAAAATTGGGTAATTGGGCTTTGTACCATAATTGGGGTTTGGACAAAAGAACGACACTTGTGGAAATTAGACTATGGGCTATTAATGGGCTTTATATTTGTTTAACTAAATGAAAGTTTGTTAATGTTAATATAAAGATTTACAATTGGGCGTCCCTATAAATTACCATATACACTCGATCGGACACGATGGGCGGGGTATTTATATGTACGAATAATCGTTCATTTAACCGGACACGGGAATGGATTAATAGCCACTAGAATAATTAAAACAGGGGTGAAATTACATTCAAGGGTAATTGGTGTAATTGTTAACAAAGTAGTAAAACCTTGGTTTACACGCAGTCGATAACCTGGTGTATTCATTAAACAAAGTATTAAAACCTTGTTACAATTCGAATCCCCAATTAGTTGGAATATTTAACTTCGGGTATAAGAATAATTTGATGAGGACACTCGCACTTTATATTTATGACTGATGGACTGTTATGGACAAAAACCAGACGGGCATATTGAATAATCCAGGACAAAGGACAATTAACCCATGGGCATAAAACTAAAATCAACACGTCAAACATCATGATTACGGAAGTTTAAATAAGCATAATTCTTTTATTTCATATTTAATTTCCTTTATTTTATATTTAATTGCACTTCTAATTATCGCACTTTTATTTATTTTATTTTATCGCACTTTTAATTATCGTACTTTTTAATTATCGCAAGTTTATTTTATCGCACTTTTATTATTCGCAATTTCATTATCATTATTTACTTTACGCTTTAATTTAAGTCTTGTATTTATTTTATATTTTACATTAGGTTTTAACTGCGACTAAAGTTTTAAAATCGACAAACCGGTTATTAAACGGTAAAAACCCCCCTTTATAATAATAATATTACTTATATATATATTTGTATTTTTATAAAAGTAAACTAATATAGCGTTGAGCTTTGTTTAAAGATTTCCCTGTGGAACGAACCGGACTTACTAAAAACTACACTACTGTACGATTAGGTACACTGCCTATAAGTGTTGTAGCAAGGTTTAAGTATATCCATTCTATAAATAAATAAATATCTTGTGTAAAATTGTATCGTATTTAATAGTTTTTCCTAGTAAAATATAAACTATTTTATATACACCTCGTACGACATCAAGTATTTTTGGCGCCGCTGTCGGGGAATTATCTTAATAGCCGGAAGCGCAACGCTAATATAAAAAAGAAAAAAAAGATTTTTATTTACTTTTATTAAAATTCGCTTTTGTAAAAATACGTTTTAAATATTCGAAAATATAAAAAGAAAAACAAAAATATATGTATTTTTAAGATTTTGTTAAGTTTTATAAGTTTCTTTATTTTTATTTTAGTTTATAAAAATATAAGTTTTATTTTAAAATCTTTTATTTATTTAAAAACAGAAAACAGAAAATAATAAAAAAAATAAATAAAGAAAAACGCGTAAAAATTCAAACCTGTCAACTGAATTTCTGAACCCCGCGACTCGCGGGGTTTAAAGCTTTAATTGCCGCGACTCGCGGAGACCATCTGACACACGGACAGAAAACCCTAATCCTGCATTAATTACGTTTTATTATTAATTATTATTATTATTATTTAAACCTAATTATTATTATTATTATTATTAGTTTTATTTTTACTTTTACTTTTTATTTAATTTATGTATTTAGTATTAATTAGTTTTATTAAATTGTAAAATTAGTAGTTTTATTAAATAAATAATATAAAAATAATATTTTTATAAAAATTGTACTTTTTACAACTTTTTGTATATTTTTATATTTTGTCCCTTTTTAATCGTTGTAGCGTAATATTTGTATTTTTTAGCTCATATTTAATTTTAAACTTAGTTTTTGCTATAGTTATTTTTACTCCTATATTTTTAGGCTTTGCCGTAGAATTCCTTAAGTGCTTTTTCTTTAGACTAAGATTTAGGTGCTTTAGAATTTTGCGACGCCTTTTTAAGTTTTAGTTTCTTTTTAAGTTATTTCCATTTGGGATTTAGTTTTTCCTTGTAAGCTTTAATATTTTTAGACCTTTTACTATGTACCAATTATCATTCCAATTAGTAATTTCAATTTGCGATTATAATTTTAAGTTAGTTGTAGTAATAAGGTTAGGTTAGTTAAGTATTTTTAAGTATTTTTAAGTTTTTATAAGTTTCTTTTATTTTTTTCCGTCACCTTTTATTTTTCAACCATTTTTTTTTTTCGACCTTTTGCGACGAACTCTTTTTCTCTCTTATTTCTCGCCATTCTAGTTTTTAGGACTTAGAATTTTTTCTACTTCTTATCTAAATTTCTTAAAATTACGAAAATTTATTTTAAGTGGTTAAATTAATAGACATCAAAATTTTCTGATTCGTAGTAATAGTTGGATTTGTACGTGGACCGGGTTATTGGAGCCAAACAGTCCTCAATTATATTGAGACCAAACGAATCCTGCCCCTCTGCTGCATCTTTTGGCTATTCGAAACGTGGGCAAAATCAGAAAAGTCTATTAATTGGATAACTTATTATAATTTTTCTTTCCTTTTTAAAAACTAATAGGATATTCAGTGAATGCACCGAGCAAGACGTTCATCACCTTTTGTACGTTCACCACCTGTAACTCGATCAAGACATCGTTTAACAAATATAACCGCCGTTGATTTTTCTTTAGAATCGTCATCTAGTCAACCAAGTACTTCAGTTCAAATTTCCGATAATCCATTTTTTGAACCCAACCTCACAATTGAGAATCCAGAGAATATTCAGGAACGGTTCGTAGATCCTGAACCACTAAACTTTCCTCCGGAACCACCAATCATTCAAACAGAGATTGTTGAGGAACGAACCATTAAATCAGAATCATCTAGTGATACCGATTCAACAAATTCAATTATGGAGAATCTGGAACCTTTAAGTATGGAAGACCGAATGAGAGCTAAACGCACTGGCCAAGGTCACGCAATTACTCATCCAGACATTAATGCGCCAGATTATGAAATCAAAGGACAAATTCTACACATGGTGACTAATCAATGCCAATTTAGTGGTGCACCGAAGGAAGATCCAAATGAACATCTACGTACCTTTAATAGGATCTGCACACTATTTAAAATCCGAGAAGTGGAGGATGAACAGATATATCTCATGTTATTTCCCTGGACTTTAAAGGGAGAAGCCAAAGATTGGTTGGAATCGTTACCTGAAGGGGCGATTGATACATGGGACGTTTTAGTTGACAAATTTCTTAAACAATTCTTTCCTGCATCTAAAGCCGTAAGACTTCAAGCAGAAATTGTTACGTTCACACAGAAGCCAAATGAAACTCTATATGAGGCGTGGACTAGATATGGAAAGTTATTAAGAGGATGTCCGCAACATGGTTTAGACACCTGTCAAATAGTACAAATATTCTACCGAGGATGCGACATCACTACAAGAAAAGACATAGATATAGCAGCTGGTGGTTCTATTATGAAGAAAACCGAAACTGATGCTTACAAAATTATTGATAATACTGCTTCCCACTCACATGAGTGGCATCAAGAAAAAGACATCGTTAGATCATCTAAAGCAGCTAGAGCCGATTCTAGCCATGACTTAGATTCCATTTCCGCAAAGATAGATGCTGTGGAGAGACGAATGGAAAAGATGACTAAAGATATTCACTCAATACGAATTAGTTGTGAGCAGTGTGGAGGACCACATTTGACAAAAGATTGTCTCAGTATTGAATTAACAATGGAACAAAGAGAGAATATTTCATACATAAACCAAAGGCCTGGAAATAATTATCAGAATAATTATCAACCGCCAAGACCGATTTACAATCAAAACCAGAATTATAACCGAAATATTCCATACAACAACCAACAAGGTCCTAGCAATCAACAAGTATCCAATAATACTTATAATCAGCAAAGACCGAATTTTCAAAACAAACCACCACAACAAACCGATGATAAAAAGCCGAATTTAGAAGATATGATGACGAAGCTAGTTGAAACTCAAACGCAGTTTTTCACATCTCAAAAACAAACCAATGAACAAAATGCTCAAGCATTTAGAAATCAAGAAGCTTCTATTCAAAATCTGGAACAAGAAGTGAGTAACCTAGCAAGGTTGATAGGTGAAAGAAAACCGGGAAGTCTACCTAGTGATACAAATGCTAACCCCCGGAATGAAACAGCTAAAGCTATTACCACAAGAAGTGGTACAACACTTAAACCACCTGAAATACCTGTAACTTCTGATGAAACTATTCCTACTCCACAAGAACCACAACCTGATCAAGATAAGGAAAAAGAACCGGTAGTTGAAAAGGTTAATGAAGATAACACAGTTAAGGATAAACCTTATGTTAAACCATACCAACCACCACTTCCTTACCCGAGTAAAATGAAGAAAGAAAAACTTGAAGCCGAGCAATCCAAATTCTTGGATATGTTTAAACAGATAAATGTAAATCTTCCTTTCATTGATGTGATTTCAGGAATGCCAAGATATGCTAAATTCTTGAAAGATCTAATCTCAAATAGAAAGAAAATGGAAGAACTCTCGGCTGTTACTATGAATGCTAATTGTTCAGCAGTGCTGTTGAATAAGATACCAGAAAAACTATCTGATCCAGGAAGTTTCACAATTCCATGTTTTCTGGGTAGTCTTAGTTCAATAGAAGCATTGGCAGACTTAGGTGCTAGTATAAATCTAATGCCGTATTCACTATACGCTAAACTAGACCTTGGAGAATTAAAACCAACCAGAATAAGCATACAACTAGCCGATAGATCAATAAAATATCCTAGAGGGATAATGGAGAACATGCTAGTTAAAGTTGGTACTTTAGTATTTCCAGTAGATTTTGTTGTTTTGGACATGGAAGAAGATTCTCAAGTTCCTCTCATATTAGGAAGACCATTCTTAAACACGGCTAAAGCAATGATAGACGTGTTCGGTAAGAAACTGACCCTAAGTATAGAGGATGAGAGTGTTACCTTTTCAGTTGATAGAGCAATGCAACAGCCACAATCTGCAGATGATACATGTTATTATATTCAAACTATAGATGCACATGCAGAATTATTAGAAGAATTTCCAGAATTACAAGGAACAGGAGAATATTCTTTAGGAGAAGGTAATGAACCAATTGATGAAGCTGAAATGTTAGCTACACTTATAGCTAATGGATATGAACCAACAACAGAAGAAATTCAAATGCTAAAAGAAGAAGACAGATATCGATATAAATCATCGATAGAAGAACCTCCGAAATTAGAGTTAAAGCCACTTCCAAACCATTTGGAATATGCTTATTTACATGGTGAATCTGAATTACCTGTAATAATATCGTCTTCTCTTACTGAAAATGAGAAATCACAACTCATTTCTGTGTTGAAAGCTCATAAACCAGCCATTGCATGGAAGATTCATGATATTAAAGGAATAAGTCATTCGTATTGCACACATAAAATCCTTATGGAAGAAGGTCATAAAACGTATGTGCAACGCCAACGAAGACTAAATCCTAATATGCAAGATGTAGTTAAGAAAGAGATTATTAAACTGCTAGATGCAGGTTTGATATATCCAATCTCTGATAGTCCATGAGTAAGCCCAGTTCAATGCGTACCTAAGAAGGGTGGCATGACTGTCATTACAAATGAGAAAAATGAGCTTATTCCTACTAGGACTGTAACAGGATGGCGTGTATGTATTGATTATAGAAAATTAAATGACGCCACCAGAAAAGATCACTTTCCCTTACCTTTCATAGATCAAATGTTGGAAAGATTAGCCGGAAATAGTTACTATTGTTTTCTAGATGGATTTTCCGGATATTTTCAAATTCCAATAGCACCCGAGGACCAAGAGAAAACCACATTCACGTGCCCTTATGGTACTTTTGCTTACAAACGCATGCCATTTGGACTTTGTAACGCCCCTGCAACCTTTCAAAGGTGTATGATGGCGATTTTTCACGACATGATAGAAGAATGCATGGAAGTTTTCATGGATGACTTTTCAGTCTTCGGTGATACATTTAAATCATGTCTAGTTAATCTGGAACGAATGCTAATTAGATGCGAAAAATCAAATCTAGTACTTAATTGGGAGAAATGCCATTTCATGGTTAAAGAAGGCATCATTCTTGGACATAAAATTTCAAAAGAAGGAATTGAAGTGGATAGAGCTAAAGTAGATGTAATTGCTAAACTTCCACATCCCACAAATGTTAGAGGAGTTAGGAGTTTTCTAGGGCATGCCGGTTTTTACCGACGTTTTATAAAAGATTTTTCTAAAATTGCCACTCCTATGAATAAACTCCTAGAAAAGGATGCTCCATTCATCTTTTCAGATGAGTGTATCAAATCTTTTAATATTCTTAAAGAGAAACTCACTAATGCACCGATCATGATAACACCAAATTGGAATCTACCATTTGAACTAATGTGCGATGCAAGTGATTTTGCAATGGGAGCCGTTTTAGGACAAAGGATTGAAAAACGATTTCAACCTATATATTATGCTAGTAAGACATTACAAGGAGCACAAACGAACTATACAACTACTGAAAAAGAACTCCTTGCTATTGTCTTTGCTTTTGACAAATTTCGATCATATCTCGTTCTAGCAAAAACGGTGGTCTATACCGACCATTCTGCTCTTAGATACCTATTTTCAAAACAAGATGCTAAACCAAGATTAATCCGTTGGATCTTACTCTTACAAGAGTTTGATATTGAAATCCGAGATAAAAGAGGAGCAGAAAATCTCGCCGCTGATCATCTTTCTCGTCTTGAAAATCCCGAATTAGAAGTTCTGAATGAATCGGCCATACAAGACAACTTTCCTGATGAATATCTATTGAAGATAGATTATAAAGAAATCCCATGGTTTGCAGACTATGCAAACTACTTAGTTTGTGGATTCCTTGAAAAAGGATTATCGTACCAAAGACGAAAGAAATTCTTCAGTGATATAAAACACTATTTCTGGGAAGATCCACATCTGTTTAAAAGTTGTCCCGATGGAATAATACGCCGATGTGTATTTGGAGATGAAGCTAGTAAAATTTTAAACCATTGTCACACAGGACCAACAGGAGGGCATTATGGGCCTCAACTAACAGCAAGAAAAGTTTATGAAGCTGGATTCTATTGGCCTACAATTTACAAAGACGCACACCTTCTTTGCAAATCCTGTGATGCATGTCAAAGGGCCGGAAAAATAAGTCAACGTGATGAAATGCCACAAAATGTCATCCAAGTATGTGAAGTATTTGACATTTGGGGTATTGACTTTATGGGTCCATTTCCAAAATCTCATAATAATCTATATATACTCGTAGCCATTGATTATGTATCTAAATGGGCGGAAGCACAAGCTCTCCCAACTAACGATGCACGAGTTGTAGTCAACTTTTTAAAACGTCTTTTTGCAAGGTTTGGAACACCGAAAGCTTTAATAAGTGATCGGGGTACTCATTTCTGTAATAATCAACTTGAGAAAGTTCTTAAAAGATATGGAGTAACTCATAAAATCTCCACAGCATATCATCCACAAACAAGTGGACAAGTTGAAAATACCAACCGAGCTTTAAAACGTATTCTAGAGAAAACCGTAGGATCAAATCCAAAGGAATGGTCCATTAAATTGGAGGATGCACTCTGGGCTTTTAGAACAGCCTACAAAACTCCAATTGGAACCACACCTTTTAGACTTGTTTATGGAAAAGCATGTCATCTTCCAGTAGAAATTGAACACAAAGCATTTTGGGCTTTGAAAACATGTAATCTTGATTTACATGAAGCCGGACGTCTACGATTAAGTCAACTAAACGAATTAGAAGAATTAAGACATGAAGCATACGAAAATTCGTTAATCTATAAAGAAAGAACGAAGAAGTGGCATGATAAAAGAATCAAAAGTTCAAAAGAATTTAAAGAAGGAGACAGAGTTCTTCTTTTCAATTCACGATTCAAGCTATTTCCTGGAAAATTGAAATCAAGATGGTCTGGACCATTCATAGTCAAAAGAGTTTTCCCATACGGAACGATAGAATTAATAAATTCAAATGGGATTGAATTTAAAGTTAATGGTCACAGAGTTAAACATTACATACATGGTCCGATGGAAGTTGACAACGAAGTTAATCACAATTTCGACACCACAGCTAACTAAGTATGGGGAGAATCAAGTCTTTAAAGGATAATATATATTTCTGTTAGAGTTAGATTGTCTGTTTTCGTGTAGTTCTCGAAAATGGAACACGTATGGTCTTTCCCTAGCAGACCCTAAAGAACTAGTCTTCTCCCCCCATTCTGAATTTTTATTTTTTTAGGTTTTTACAAAATGAAGACTGCCTGTGAACTAAACCATGGTCTAATGCTACACGCTTTGATCACTAAACGTAATAATGACATACTACCGAGCGAATTAGTATCAGTAATCAGAGAAAGAATGGACGGAGTTAGAAAAGAATCCAGATGCGAAGATAATAAGTTACAATTTGGTAAAGGAAAATCAAAATCCGCAGCAAAAAGAAGAGCACGACACCTAGAACGATGTCACAAATGCGGAAAATGGTCACATGGAGGTAAATGTTCAAATAATCAAACCTATTCAAATACCGAATTTGTTACTTTATGCAGAGACGGACCGTTCATATGTTTAGAAGAAAAGACACTGAATGCTCGAGGTTACGCCTATGTAGCCATGGAAAATCAATTAAACCGACTATCTTATGAATGGAATAGATCATATAACTAAGAAATCTATTCCACAGGTATGTCTGTACAGTTTTTATTTTTATTTTTATTTTTAACCTTTTGATAATAAACGCTAATTTGTTCGCTAAAAAGTATTAAATTGGTATTAAATAAAATTAGGTTTGGAGACCGGAATTATTGATATCATTCAAAAATTTATTACATCACTGCGAAATTTAACGTTTATTCTTAAGGTATAAATATCTTTAATCAATCAACCCAAAATATTTCAAAAATTCGTCATGAGTTAAATTAGGTCTTGGAACCGAAATTACTTTACCGAAAAGAGGGGCGCATATTTTTGATAATATTTGATTGATTAAAGTGGGATAAAAAGACAAAAAGATTTTTAATTTTATTTTTACCATATTTTTAAAATTAATATTTAAATCTTAAATTAATATTGTAAACTTTGTAAAAACAATATATTTAAAATTGTAAATATTTGAAAAATTAATATAAGTTTGGTGTGAATTTATAATGTGAATTTTTAAATTAAGTTTGGTGTGAACTTTTAATTTTTAAAATATGAATTTTTAATTTTATGCATTTCAAATTTTAAGTTTGGTGTGAATTTTTAAATATTAATTTTGAATTTTATATTTAAATTGTGTGAATTTAAAAACAAAAATTTACTTTATCTCATTAAGTTAAGAATATGATTTTTAAAAATTCGTCGTAAGTTGAAGACTAGGTCTTTGAACCGAAATTGCTTTACCCGAGGGAGGGACGAGAACTTTTATTATCATTATTTTTAATCTTATTGATTTAAAGTATGCCAAAAACATTAAAAAACCCAAAAATCTTAGCTTTTAAAACAATCGCTACAAAAAGACAAATTTTAAAATTTTGTCGAAGGACGGACTAGGACATCGATCTGAAACGACCTCGTCCTAAATAACAAGGGAAACAAAATTTTAAAATTAATTACTAAATTGTTTTAATAAGTTAATGATTATAAAAAAAAAAAAAAAAAAAGAGCAAACTCCGCGACTCGCGGAGTTTGAAGTGCAAAACCTCCGCGACTCGCGGAGAGACTAAAAACCGGAAAAAAAATATAACTGAACAACAGATCAGTCCCAACTCCCCCACACAAAAACAACTCGAAAACTGCAGCGAAAAAACCCCGAAAAACCACCCAAAAACACCCCAAAAATACCAATTTTTAACCGTTAATCACCAAATTTTTTGCTAAAATCATGTTGAGAAGGATGCTATCTAAGAATTACTCAAGAAAAACGGTAAATTTCTACACCTAAACACCATTTAATTCGAAATTTGATGTTCTTGAGCTATTTTTTCCCCAATTTGATTTTGATGCTTTTTAGTGTAATTAGACTTAAATTGTTTATGTATTATGCTTGTATAACCTAGATTGATGCTGTTTAACATGATTAGAAGCCTTAAACTTCAAATTTTGAGTAATCTAGGGTTTGTGTTCTTGAGCAAATTTGGGGCTTTTTGATATAAACAGGTTATGGCCGATTTTTGTCATGAATTGTTGCTAAATTGAGTAGTGTAACATGTCTAGGTAGTTAAATGATCCAAACTTTGAACCTAAACATGATTTTGAGAATTAAAGTGGACTTTTTCAAGTCTAAAATTCATGAACTTGATTTTTGAAAGATAATGCCATTTGAGACTTGTTTAATTGCTAGTAATGATTATTTTGACATGTTATTTGAGTTGAATGCTTATGAACTTGGCGAACATTTTCGTATATGCTTATATGAAAAAGTGTAGATTTGATAAAAATGTGAAAATGAGCTTAAGTTTGATATAAATTGATAATGTCATTGTAATTATTTTGATTAATGATTTTGCTGACACTAATGCATATTTGGATGCACAAAAATTGTGTTTGATGTGTTTTGCAGAATGAAAGGGGTGAATCTTCATCCCAAGCCCGCAATGCTCCTGCTGAGAATTTGGAACAACAGGAGGTAGATAACTACTACAAGCAGGATGTACCTCATCCATTCATGACCTTTTCCGATATGCACTTGGAAGAGTTGCACCCGAACCTGAGATTTGACAGACTTTGGATAGATTATCCAAAATATCAACGGGGTTTGCATACTCTTCACTCTAAGGTTGTTGAGGTACCGAGGGTCATAGAATGGGGACCCTTAGAAGCTGTAGAATTGGCCGGGCCAATTAGGGAATTACTTGTACAGAGGTATGGTAATTCTTCTTTTAATGACTGGATATGTTTATTCACCATACGCAGACCTGTATATAAAGTATGGTGTGAAGAATTGTTATGTAGTATAGAGTTGAATGATCGGGTAGCTAGTTTAACCGATCGTTCTTTTATTAGATTTTTGTTAGGCTGTTCGATGCGCAACATGTATTTACTGGACATGGCTCAGGCTTTACGTATATATACGCCTGAGGAGTTAGCGTCTGCCGATTGTAGAGGATTGATACTAAACGGTAGAAAGATAGATGAAAATTTTGAAACACACGGTGTGTGGAGTCAAATGACAAGCCATCACCGTTTCAAAGGGGGAAATTACTCTTATTTGGATATAGATAGAGCCGAATTAAGAGTGATACATAGGTTTTTAGCTAATTCGATTACACAAAGGGGTAAGAACAAAGAAAAAGTAAATGAACAGGATTTGTTTTACCATATGTGTATTCGAGACCCACAAAGCGCTGTAAGTATACCATATTGTGTGGGTTATTATTTATCAGCTATGGTTCGGGGGATGCGACCACATAGCATAATAGGAGGTGGTATTTTTATTACTTTGATTGGTGAATATCTCGGTGTGGATATAAGTCGGGGGGATTATTACTAGAAGAGCCGGAACCCCGCGATACTATAGGTTTAAATGTATACCATGGTGCGAAAGTTTTGAAGAGGCGGAATAACGCCGCAGTACGATACCATGGTAGACATCCACAGGTGGAGAGAAACCAGCAGCAAGGTAATGTAGGAGGGGGGAATGAGATGCAAGAAATGCATAGGTTTATAGCTTCTCAGGAATACGAAAATGCTAGACAGAGAGCATTTGAAGATTGGCAAGTTCATCAGAACCAGATCATAGCTCATTGCCAACATATAGGTAGAAACTATATTCCTACACCGAAACCCATTTTCCCTCCTTGGTCTATAGAGATGCAGCCACCATATCCTACGTATGACCCTGCCGAAGCATTCTATAGCACTTATGGTTATGCCTGGAACCCCTATTGGTACCAATATCATCCTTAGTTTACTTATTATTTTTTTTATTTTGTAATTTGTAATTATTGATACATTTAATATTTTTGTTAATATTGTAATCATTTTTATATTTATCTAACTTTTATTCTTAGACTTTAATAATTTTTGAATGTGGGGTAATATACCAAACTTCAAAAATATATATATATGTTTGCAGTTTATCTTATGTACACAACAGGGTAAAACAACGCATTTTCAAAGACTGGCATTAAGTTCAGCAAAAGCAACTAATTTTGACGACAAGATGCAAAATATATGTGAAATAACAACAAGACGGAATGAACAAATGATGTGCACCATTTATCATTCAGCAAACAAACGCCAATATAGTTGGAAACTTTGGTAAAATTTAATCATTTTCACACAAATCACCCTCAATAATTTAAATTGTTACTGATTTCTTGCAAATGAGGGCATTGCAAGATCTTAAGTGTGGGAAGGGGTTAAATTCTTTCGGATTTTAAAATTTTTTACTTTATACACTTGGTTACCATTAAAAATACTAGTAAAGCAGTAGTTGTATTAGAATCTAGTGCTCTCTGATAAAAAAGAACAGCCCTAGTCTTATATACTGACTACCCAATTCTAGTAAAATTTTTCAATTAAATGAATTCAAATCATGTTTATACATATTTATGAACGATAAAACTAGGTTTTAACACCGAAATTATTGTTACCTCGGAAAGGACATAAATTGAGAAACAAACTAAAATGTTAAAATTCATTTAAAATGGAATAGAGGACGATAAAAAGGAAAATAAAAGCCAAGTGTGGGAAAATTTACCAAGTTATCTTAAACATATGTCACATATATCTGTAACCAATAACTGAAAATACTTTTGCTTTGAACTAAACTAAACTGTTTTACCCAATGAAAGAAAAGAAGAGATGGATCTACACGATGAATCAATTCCATCATTAAAAGGAAGTAAAGTCTTCCTAAAAAGAAACGCGCTTCTTGATTTAGGTCATGAAGTTGTCGTCCAGACCAGCTGTAGGTTGACAAAAAATCTAGAAAAGTCATCACTAAAATCAGCAGGAAATCCACGGACCTCAGCATTAAACAGGGTCGCCAAGTGGTCAGATTTATCCTAACCATGAGAAGGATTTATCTCGTACAATGAGGGGGCACCATGCAAATTAGCTGGATAAGACTAATGAATCAGATCCCCAGAAAGGATAATCTCCTTAAAGATTAAAAATCAGCTTTCAAGACTGATATCACTCAATCCTTGAGATTGACCTTAAAGATTGAGAATTACAAACTCATGGAATTCAATGATATCTAAACTCGAGCTTGAACGAGAAAATATTTTGATCAAAATTACAAACCGATTTGTTTTCTGAAAACCCTACTTTTAATGCGTTCATTACCATTGAACGTAAAATCCTAGGAATTCACCTGGAATTCATTAGGTCACCTGAATCAAATCGGGTGTCAATCGTAAGAACGGTGGTTGCATAGTGGTCAAAGACAGGACCTTGTGCCAGACCGACAAATTATAAGGGTGAGCTTTACTATTGCTCCTACCAAGGATAGTAATTGCGTCCGACACGTTATAGACCATAATCAAAAGCATGTCACGGGACATTGCCTTAACAGTTGCTTGTTCAACGCTTTCCTTTACAACCGGACGGTAGTTTACCGAAAGGTAATATACGGGACAAGTAAACTGGACGTGTTGCTTTCCAAATACAAGGTTAGCAAGTGGGTGACACAAAACCGCAAGTTTTGAGCTAAAATTTTCAAATCTGAAACCCACCAAACCCACAAAAATATTTTGCAAACACCGGTAAAGGGTTATTCCGGAAAACTTATCTAGGGTAAAAACTAGATTTAATTTTCAAAAGATCAAATGTTTTCATAAAGATCCAATTTCCTTAATGGATCTAAATTTTTATAGTCATGTGGGACTGTAAACCATATCGTTACTACCATTGTTTATACCGCCGTATAGAAATCACTGATGTACAAAGTGTGAAGAATAAAGAAGTGATTCTAGTATTTCAAGACAATATTGCTTGAGGACAAGCAACGCTCAAGTGTGGGAATATTTGATAATGCTAAAAACGAACATATATTTCATAGCATTATTCCTCAAGAAAGACAAGCTTTTAGTTGCAATTGTTCTATTTACAAGTGATATTCGTTTAAATAATAAAAGGTGAAGACAAAAGACAGATTCGACGAATTGAAGACGCAAACGACCAAAAAGCTCAAAAGTACAAAAGACAATCAAAAAGGTTCCAATTATTGATAAGAAACATCTCGAAATCACAAGAGTACAAGATTCAAAACGCAAAGTACAAGATATTAAATTATACGCGAGGACGTTCGAAAATCCGGAACCGGGACCAGAGTCAACTCTTAACGCTCGACGCAACGGACTAAAAATTACAAGTTAACTATGTATATAAATATAATATAATATATAATTAATTATATTAATTATATATATATTATATATATATATTAAAAACCGTCGGCAGAGAAAACTCCAAGGACTGAGCTGTAAAATTAACCTCCGCGACTCGCGGAGTTTGAAGGGGATTTTGTCGCGAGTCGCGGAGCCCCAAAAATCAACTCTGGCTATAAAGCAAACCGAATTCTGATCAAAATTTCATATTCTATTTCTCTCTTCTCTCATATATACGATATATATATATATATATAATTTATATTTTAATTTTAATTTTAATTATAATCCTAATAATAAGGGTATGTTAGCGAATGTTGTAAGGGTGTAAGTCGAAATTCTGTCCGTGTAACGCTACGCTATTTTTAATCATTGTAAGTTATGTTCAACCTTTTTATATTAATGTCTCGTAGCTAAGTTATTATTATGCTTATTTAAAACGAAGTAATCATGATGTTGGGCTAATTACTAAAATTGGGTAATTGGGCTTTGTACCATAATTGGGGTTTGGACAAAAGAACGACACTTGTGGAAATTAGACTATGGGCTATTAATGGGCTTTATATTTGTTTAACTAAATGAAAGTTTGTTAATGTTAATATAAAGATTTACAATTGGGCGTCCCTATAAATTACCATATACACTCGATCGGACACGATGGGCGGGGTATTTATATGTACGAATAATCGTTCATTTAACCGGACACGGGAATGGATTAATAGCCACTAGAATAATTAAAACAGGGGTGAAATTACATTCAAGGGTAATTGGTGTAATTGTTAACAAAGTAGTAAAACCTTGGTTTACACGCAGTCGATAACCTGGTGTATTCATTAAACAAAGTATTAAAACCTTGTTACAATTCGAATCCCCAATTAGTTGGAATATTTAACTTCGGGTATAAAAATAATTTGATGAGGACACTCGCACTTTATATTTATGACTGATGGACTGTTATGGACAAAAACCAGACGGACATATTGAATAATCCAGGACAAAGGACAATTAACCCATGGGCATAAAACTAAAATCAACACGTCAAACATCATGATTACGGAAGTTTAAATAAGCATAATTCTTTTATTTCATATTTAATTTCCTTTATTTTATATTTAATTGCACTTCTAATTATCGCACTTTTATTTATTTTATTTTATCAAACTTTTAATTATCGTACTTTTTAATTATCGCAAGTTTATTTTATCGCACTTTTATTATTCGCAATTTCATTATCATTATTTACTTTACGCTTTAATTTAAGTCTTGTATTTATTTTATATTTTACATTAGGTTTTAACTGCGACTAAAGTTTTAAAATCGACAAACCGGTCATTAAACGGTAAAAACCCCCCTTTATAATAATAATATTACTTATATATATATATTTGTATTTTTATAAAAGTAAACTAATATAGCGTTGAGCTTTGTTTAAAGATTTCCCTGTGGAACGAACCGGACTTACTAAAAACTACACTACTGTACGATTAGGTACACTGCCTATAAGTGTTGTAGCAAGGTTTAAGTATATCCATTCTATAAATAAATAAATATCTTGTGTAAAATTGTATCGTATTTAATAGTTTTTCCTAGTAAAATATAAACTATTTTATATACACCTCGTACGACATCAGTGGATGTTAACTAATCCACCTTAATCCACTCCCCAATTCTACGAATTGAGAGTTTTCTTCACTATGATACCCCAAACCTGGTGGAGTGTCCGGATACAACACTAGCTCCTCGATAAGCCGCTACTTATGAACCCTTACGTCCCATTGAAGAATTCACAATCACCAAAAGCTCTTACCACAAGATCCTAATGCTCTAACCTAGTGAAATCACAACTACCTTCTAGATCCCTTTAAGAAGATAGCTCACAAGTAAACTTATAACTAAGCTTACAATCACCCATAGTTCTTTAATAGGTCACACCAACCTTACTACATTGGACAAGTATTAATTTCCAATGAAATTAATCAACTTCCTAGATCCCTTTAAGGAAGTTGAATCATTAAGTAAGATTGATGTTTCCTATCGCAAGAACCATTTAATTTCCTTAACCCCTCTAAGGAAGTATCTCACAATGTAAACTTAAAGATACAAATGTTAAGCATAAAGTTTACATTACAATTCTACTTAGTGTAAGTAGAATCTCTCTTTCTCTCTTGTAATCTCTCTATAGATTTGTGCTTGAGGCTTGGAAGATTAGTTGATATGACTTTGAAAGTATGTTGGAAAGAGGTGGTCTTGAAGTGTCTTCAAGCCTTGTTTAAATAGGCAAATAGAAATGCAAAGTAGTGGGCACACATATCCGTTGATGAGTTTTCTTCTTCATCTATTTTGTCTTGTTTCTACATAATGTTACTTACACAAAGATTCTCTTTGACTTGCAATGGTCTTGGAAGTATTCATTGATTATAACCCTTCAATGCATGTGTCAACATTTGATCTTGGAAGCATGCATATAATACTTGAAAAATAGTAATCTTCCAAAATACTTCTTGTAAGCATGCATGTGATATTCAAGTAAGTACTTGACAAGTAGCAACCTTCCGAATTCTCTTTGCATGTGTCAACATCTTGTCTTATGACAAACCACAATACTCCAAACTACATATCCCAAGTCTTCAATAAGTTGTCAATACATTGATGGAAGTATCAAGCTTCATTGGTTGAAAGCATCTTATCTTGAGACTTTTGTCATTGATTCTAAAAGAGGAAAATGCTGAATTTTGCTCCATGACAATTAGAAACCATCCAAACTTCATAACCCATGACTTTAACCATTTGTCTTTTCTTTGATGGAAGTATCTAGCTCTTTAGAACCTTGTTGCACCTTAATTGAAATAGTTTGAATCTAGTTGAAACTTAATTGATTCTTGTTACAACCTTGACTAGCTTGGATTAATTACACTTACATACATACAAATGGTACTTAAAAGTAATGGGAGAGCACCTCTTTAATTGGGACTTTAATGACCATTATTAGTATGTTTAAATGACATTATAAAAATATATATAACACTTGTGTGTTTAATCTTATTTCAACTTAAATTGTCATTAAGGTGTCATTAAGTGTGATTAGTAAAAATTAACATCTTTTGGTTCAAAACTCTTTTAGAATCAAAGAAGGCAACTATTATAAGTATGTTTAAAAAGGTTTTGTAAATTATAGATGCCTCAAAGTGGTCTATCTTAAAGTGGATGAATTTGGTTACAGAGAAAACTGCGGTCGAACTGCGGTCGGCTGTGGGGTGAGCCGTAGATTGACAGTTTTAGAAAAACTTAAAATCGTTGGTACATGACATCCACAGTCAGGTTCACGGTCAACCGTGATGCAACCGCATAGCACTTTTACCAAGTTAATTATTTATGTTTTGGTCTTTTGCTAGAGATAGTGTAGGCTTATGAACTCATGTCGTCTTACATATGATTAAGCACTTATCTCTTTTATGTCATCATCAAAACAAAGTGATTAACATTTGAATATTATCATTGGATCATTAACCAACACAACACATGCAAGATCCAAACTTACAATTTCATCAATCAAATCCCTAAGTCACCAATGTGGGTTTACTTACATGAATCTTACCCAAAAACCCCCAAAATCACAAGAAATGGGTTTTATAACCCTAACTAGCACAAACCCTAACCCAAAATCAAAATCAAAGTAATTAAATCGAATCTAGGGTTTACCTCAACTCCAAAATCGAGCTAGTAACAAGAAACATCAAGGAGAACCAAAACCCGCTTCCAATTTGGGCAAAAATCACCATCTTCCTCACTAACTCAAGATTCCTCTCTCTAGATACTTCTCTCTCTCTCTCTAGGGTTTGATTGGTGAAAAATGAGGATAAAATGAGTTCTAGATCAGTTTTGGGGTATAAAACCCGTCCACATGTGAAAAGACCAAAGTTCCCTCTTTAATTTCTCAAAATTGCAAACCCACCAAATTCTGTCAGCACGATTTGCGCGGTGCGCATAATTTTGTGCGGCGTGCAAAAGCTGAAATCAGCATTTTATGAAACTTTTTTTAGTCGTAACTTTCAAACCGTAACTCCGTTTTTGATGAATCAAATATCATTGGAAACGTAATAAGATATAATTTCTAATGGTAAGGTTTTAAAACATCAACTCTGTGACGACCCAGAAATTTCCGACTAAATTTAAACTTAATTTTATATGATCTCGACACGATAAGCAAAGTCTGTAATGTTGAGTCTCAAAGTTTTTGAACTGTTCTCATGAATTCATTTACCCTCTGACTTTGCCCGATGATTCACGAACAATTGTTTGTAAATAAATATGTACATATATATATATATATATATATATATATATATATATATATATATATATATATATATATATATATATATATATATATATAATTCTTAAACATAATTAATATTATATGTATATTGTAATACGTATATAAAATGAATAAATATTAAATATTGAATATATGTTATTATATACCACATAGTTAAAAATATGTAATTTTAATATATTAAATAGAAATTATAAGTTAAAATAAATGGTATAGTAATATTATTATTTTTGATATTAACATCAAAGTTAGTACTATAAATATAATATACGAATATGAAACTTGATATATATAAATTGATATATTATTATTATTACTAATAATATTATTATCATTAATGATATAAGTAGTTATTATAATTAATATAGTATTATGAATGTTATCATTAATCATTATCATTTAAATTATCATCATTATTAGTATTATTTATAGTATTATTTTTAAATATTATTGTTATCAAAAATTTTATATTCTATATACATTTATATCATTATTATTATTATTAGTATTATAAATTATTATTATCATTTTTATTATTTATATTATTATCATTATAGTTATCATTATTATAAATAATATAATTTATTTTTGTTATCATTACTAATATTATTATTATCATCTCTATAATTACTTTTATTAATACTCTTATTATTTGATATTTTTGTTATTAATATTATTATTATTATTTCAATTATTATTATTATTTGTATTAGTGTAGTATTCTTAATAGTATTAATAATATTAATAATTCTTATTAATATATTTATATTATAAATTGGAATTACTAAAATTAATATACCAGATATAAACAAATCTTTGTTTCCCATCACTTTTTTTTTTTTTGGAATTTTGTTGATAATTCTATTTCTGATTGAGGTCCTCGTACGATTTTTTGTTACATGTATCAATCGAACTATTTTAAATTGAGGATTCTGTCTCCAATCTGATTCAGTAAGGATGATTCCATTCAATAAGAAAACAAATTCAGTTATAAATCAGTATCGTTTTATTTTTTTATTTATTAAACTTTATTTCTGATTGAAGCAATTGGCCGAGCTTCTTTGTTATAAAACAACCAAATTACTCCCGCATTATACATAAACCATACAAACGTTTCATCATCACTATCAAATATCATTTGAGATTACTCCAATTCACTGAATTGAACTAAATTATTTTTTTCTCTCAACAGCTCGTATACCTCTGTTTCATATTTTTTTTATTCAAAACTCGAAATCGAATGAATTGTTAAAATCTGGAATTGCAGAGTTGTTAGTAATCTCTTTTGAAAACTTTTTGTAAAATTTCAAATCCTAATTTACAAAATCGAAGATGAATTCCGGAGTCAAAGTAAATTTTCAAAAAGGTCAAACAATGTGTTCATCACAAAATTCAAACTTGTTTTAGTGTTTTAAGTTTAATTGATACTTTAGATAGTTTCTAAAAACTATTTAGAATTTTTTTCATGTTATGATCGTGGTCTCAAACATTTTAAAAATTCGAATTTGATTTCAAGTTGAACGCGTTTATATTCAAGCTATTACAGCTTCTTTATTTTTTTTGTTATTGTGTTTTAATTAATCTAAACCTTCATTAACCGTTTCTGTATGATTTTCAAAACCCTAAAAACTAAATAATAGCGTGGATGTTAACTTGGTTCATTCCCTGGTCGACTGAAATTCTGGAGAAGAAGGAGAAACAGGAGGGCGGGTTAAATAGATAAAACTGTGAAATAGTTACAGAAAAATCAAAGATAGCTGATTGGTTTGTTGTGTTTGTCGGTGAGCGGGAGGTCACGGGTTCGAGCCCCGTCTTGGGCAATCTTTTTAGAAAAGCATTTTTTTTAAAGGGTATACACTTTAATTTTCATTTCCATTATTATTATTATTATTATTATTATTATTATTATTATTATTATTATTATTATTATTATTATTATTATTATTAATGTTATTATTGATATTGTTATTGTTATTATTAATTATTGTTATTAGTACTAAATGTTATAGTCATTATTATTATTATTATTACTAATATGTATTAGTTATCATTTATCATTATTATTAACTTAGATACTACTAATAGAAAGAGTACTATTACAATTATTATTATGATTATGATTAAAATTGTTATTATTATATATTCATTAATTAATATTGTTACTATTATTATTGTTATCAAAATCAATAAAAGTATTTTAATTAAAATTTTGGAATTATTAGTATTAGCATCATTGTTATAGTTTTTAGGATTATTATTATTATTATTATTATTATTATTATTATTATTATTATTATTATTATTATTATTATTATTATTATTATTATTATTATTATTAACATAAGTATCAGTATTAATAATATCATTATTATTATTAATATTATCATTATTAATAAAGTTGTTATTATTATCATTAGTAAATCATTAATATCAAAACTATCATTTTTAACAAATAAATAAATATACTTACTACATATGCAGTAATTATATTAATATTTCATATAACTAAATATCAAACATATATTAACATTTTTTTTTATAAATACCTATATACAACAAATTCGATATTTTAATATAGTACTAAATATATATATATGGATATACTAATATAACTAAATGTATAGATTCTAATCATTTTAAATATATATAAAATAAATATATATAACATATACTTTAAGATATAATATAAGTATATATTTTTAAATGAAACTTAATATAAATTATATAAACTAAAAATACATAAATAATATAAAATTAATAAAGGAAAATTATGTGATTTCCATTATATGTTTTAATAGATATACAATTGATATAGGTTCGTGAATCCGAGGCCAACCCTACACTTGTTCAATGCCATCATATATATTTTTACTACAAAATACAGTATTGTGAGTTTCATTATTCCATTTTTAAATGCTTTTGCAATATATATTTTTGGGACTGAGAATACATGTGCTGTTTTATAAATGTTTGATGAAATAGACACAAGTACTCAAAATTTACATTCTATGGTTGGATTATCGAATCGAATATCACCCCTTTTAGCTTGGTAGCCTAAGAATTAGGGAACAGACACCCTAATTGAGGCGAATCCTAAAGATAGATCTACGGGTACTAACTCCCCCCATACTGGAAAATGGTATGCTTTAGTAATTCGAGTTTATATTATACATACGAGTTTCTGTTTGGGGATATTCTATATGCATTATGTTAATGTCAGTTACCAGGTGTTCAATCCATATGAATGATTTTTAAACACTTGCGAATGTATGATTATTGAATAAAGGAAATCTTGTGGTCTATTAAAATTATGGAAATGATTGATTTCGATAAACTAATGAACTCATCAACCTTTTGGTTGACACTTTAAAGCATGTTTATTCTCAGGTATGAAAGAAATCTTTCGCTGTGCATTTGCTCATTTTAGAGATATTACTTGGAGTCATTCATGACATATTTCAAAAGACATTGCATTCGAGTCATTGAGTTCATCAAGATTATTATTAAGTCAATTATAGTTGAATATATTATGAAATGGTATGCATGCCGTCAACTTTCGATGTGATGAAAGTTTGTCTTTTAAAAACGAATACAATATTTGTAAAATATATCATATAGAGGTCAAGTACCTCACGATGTAACCAATTGTAATGTATTCGTCCAGATGGATTAGGACGGGTTACTAGAGTTGGTATCAGAGCGTTAGTCTTAGCGAACCAGGTCTTGCATTAGTGTGTCTAATTGATAGTTGTTTAGATGCATTAGTGGGTCTGGACTTCGACCGTGTCTGCATGTCAAAAGTTTTGCTTATCATTTAGTGTCAAAAATTATTTGCTTATCATTCTTAAAGTCTAGACACGTCTTACTGCCTCTATTACATAGACAGTGTATAGATAAATTCATATCTTAGCGTATCTGTTATTGTTACCTTTGCCTGACAGCTTCCGTAGATTCCTCCGTAACTTATGGGATTTTAGTATTATATATGCATATGTAAATTATGTATTGTAGGGTACTAATCTACATCCTATGATCTATTTTTTTATCGAAAATCCTTCATCTAATCATACGAGATGAATCCCTCAACCAGTTCGAGTCCCTCAGATTTCGATAGTTATTCCGACAGCTATTCTGACATGGATATTCACCTAAGCTCCGAAAGCAGTGTAAATGAAATGAATCAACCAACTAGTCATCTTCAATTCTGGATGAATTGGGGATGGGTTCGTAGTCAACTTAACCGATGGAGACGAGAAGAAGGCGATCCTTTCCACCCACCAACCCGCACTCTTGACGAAGAACTTGAAGCACTTACCGACGAACCAATCCGAAACACCATTTTCACCCTCATTTCCCGAATATCTTGCCACGATTATATTCTATCTAAAATTCTAAACCTTATTCATCCGCTCGTTTCGATCGACAATCATCCCGGAATAATATAAGAAGTCAACGAACTTCGCGCTCGAGTAACCAATTTGGAGAATATGGTGCAAAATTTACCAACTCAGCAACTTCATCGACACCAACAGTACCACCAACATCAATACCAGTACCACCAATAATCCAAGTTCAAACATCACACGCCTCAACATCTCATTATGTAACTTGAGCATAATCATCGTTCTACATGACGTTCTATATCATTTATCTTCGTTCTACATGACGATTATATAATCTCTAATGTTTTAGAGATTATGTATTCTAGTTCTAACGGTAAATCAAATGAGATTAATATCATAATTGACTCATTAAATCCATGATTACATCTAAAGAAAATATATATGTAAGTATATTTTCATAAAGATTATAATTAAAAATTCTTTCGTACAAACTGTTAATGGTGAAAATATTTTAACGGGTAGGTAATACTCGAGGAATATTTAGATTTCACATTAATAAGTTACACTGTACATTCTTTGAATCTGATTCAACAGTCATTTACTATCCTACTTATATTCACAGATATACGTATCCGTTCACCGCATAATAATCATTTTCATTCAATTTGATAATTGGATTTTGACCTATCAGAATCCAACAAGTGGCATAATGAAGAAAACATTGGACAAAAATAAAATTTGTTAGAAACAAACAATTTAACTATGAGAAGAATTTTGTTAAGAATCCACGCTAACTGTTCCTAGCTAACTGTTCCTAGCTAACTGATTAATTCCGTATTACATTTTATTTATCGCAATTTATTTATCGCAATTTAATTATCGCAATTTATTTATCGCAATTTAAATTCTCGCAATTTTATTTATCGTCATTTAATTTCTGTTATTTATTTTACGCACTTTAAATATCGGGACACGTATACAAGGTTTTGACATATCATATCGACGCATATATATATATATATATATATATATATATATATATATATATATATATATATATATATTATTTGGAATAACCATAGACACTCTATATACAGTAATGTTTGAGTTAGCTATACAGGTTTGAGGTTGATTCTAAATAATATATATACTTTGAGTTGTGATCGAGTCTGAGACATGTATATAACGGGTCACGATACGTATTAATTAATTCGAATATTATATATTAAACTATATATGAATTATTGGACTGTTAACTGTAGACTATCGACTGTGGGCTAATAACATTGGACAATTAAAATGAATTAAAATATTAATTATAACATATGAAACTAAACATTTCTTCAAGTTTACCACTTGATTTCATCTTAAACCTCATTTGTATCTTGACGATTACAATCCGCGTTCAAACCTTTCATGATTCTTGAAAACATCTCAATCGAGAGGATAAATCAACCGTACTTCATATACGGAAGAAAAGATTGATGCATATAGTTATGCACCTGAAAACACTCGGAACCTGAGTAAACGTTTAACACGTATCTATGCTAGCTCCTATGGCGTTGTTATTAATGAAAATAACTTTGCAATTCCTTTCCAAATTAGCCAATTTTGTCACAGCTCTAGTAAGTCAACTTCGACTTTTTAGTTAGATTAACCTTATTATTGTGATGACCCGGGAATTTCCGACCAAATTTAAACATAATCTTATATGATTCGACTCGATAAGCAAAGTCTATTAAACCGAGTCTCATTTTGTTTGAACTATTTCATGATAACATTTGACCTTTAACTATTTCCGACGATTCACGAACCTTTAATTGTAACTAAGAATGTAAATATAAATAATTATATATAAAACTAATTATATTAGTATTAATGAACTATTAAGTAATTTTGTTATTATAAAAGATAACATTTAATAACTAAAGATTTTCATTTTGAATATATATAGTATATTGTATATAAATGATTCAAACATATTTTACCAACGTTATCAAAATATTAAATGTACAATGTTATACTTTGTAGTTAATTGTTTAATATACATAATTAATCATCTACTCAACATTTAAAACATGATTTTATATATATGGTAGTATACATATATACATAAATATAACTATATATATATATGATTTTATACATAATTATTATATTATGTATATGTAGAAATTTATAATATATCTATGATGAAATAATGTACTATTTTAATAAATATATATAATACTTACATATATAAAACATTTATATTTTTCATAATTACATACATAAGTATAATATAATTAGTATGTAAATAAATATTATAATATATTTATATTAAAATGCATAAATATATAATATTCAGTATATGTTACAATACATATTACATAATTATTAAATATTACATAATAATAGATGGTATTAATAAATTAAATTTAAATACAAATATAGTTGTTGTAGTAATGTTATTTGTATCGTCAAATATCAATATTTGTATTCATAATATCACTTTATATCATATAAAGATGAAATTGGATGTATAAATTAGATTATTATTATTACTAATATTATTATTATCGATAAAATATTAATATTATCATAATTAGTATGGTATTATTATTATTATTATTATTATTATTATCATTTTTACAATTATTATTATCATTAATATTATATTTATCATTATTATTAATTTTATTAATATTATTAGATATTAATAGTATTGTTATTATATATTATTATTATTAATTAAAAAAACAGTAGGGATCTATATTATACGCGTGACCTCTGTATCCTTTATCTCTATTATTATTATTTTTTTGTTTCTTTCCTGCTCCCAACTCGTGAACCTGTGTTGACATTTTCTCCATTTTTTATCAACCGATCTCTATTATTACAACATGATTATGTATAATTGCAAATCAAATAAAAAGGAAATCCAATGGGATTAAAGAGCACAACGATATTTTTTTTTTCTTCTTCTCTGCACGCTCCAATTTTTTTTTTCTCTTAATTCAATTTCGAATAAAGTTTCAAAATCTAAAAATGCAGAAAGGTTAGAAATCTTTCTTTGAATCTATCTGCAAAATCTCAACTCTCAAATCTTTATATCGATCTTGAATTTTGAAGTCAAAGTTTAGTTTAAAAAAAAGTCAACAATTGTTCTTGAGACAAATTCGCGTTCGTGTATATGTTTCTGATCAAATTTGGCGATTCCAGTAGTTTTTATACATGTTTAGAAAACTATTTCGTGTTATAAACATTATCTATAATGTTATCTATTATGAAATCAATTTTTTTGTTTTGTTCCAAGAACCGACGCTGCAGTAGGCCTTTAGTATTTTTTTTTTTATTTTAGAACCCAAATTATTTTTTTTTCTGTAATGTTTTGAAGCTTTAAAGGGAACCCCGATTTTTTTTTTTTTTTGGTTATTGATGTTTTGTTGAATCCATGAGACTTGTGGAGAAGAAGAGGAATAGAAGAAAAACAGTTTATATATAAAATTTAAATTCGATATTAGTACAGAGAATCAGAATTGGTGGGATGGTCGAGAGTGTTTGCGTGTGAGCATGTGGTCACGAGATCGAGTCCAGAGGACGGTAGTTTTTTTTTTTTTTTGAAACTCTTTTCATGTGAGGTAGTTTTCTTTTCTAATTTTATTATTGTTATTATATATTAATTATTATTAGTATTATTATTATTATTATTGTGATTGTTTTGATTGTTATTGTTATTGTTATTATTAGTATCATACTTGTTATCATATTTGAAAGTATTATAGACATTACTATTATTATTATGATAGGTATTAATAATATTATTATTAGTAATAAACTTATCATTTTAGTATTTTATCATCATTAGGATTATGATTATGATTATCATTATTATTATTATGAAGGAAATAAAAATATATTATTATCATCAATATTAGAATTTGTACCGGTTTATAAATAATAGTATCATCAGTACATTTACAATTAATAATATCATATTTATCAGTATCATCATTAATATTTACTAGTATTATTATGATTATCATTTATCATTTTATAAATATTAGAACCCTTATTATTAACATAAGTATGGTATTAGTATTAATATTATTTTAGAGTTATTATTATTAGTATCATTAACAGTTATCATTTTCATTTTTTTTGCTATTAGTATTATCATTATTAATAAAATTATTATTATTATTAGTAAATCATTATTATCTAAATTATTATTTTAACAAATAAATCTTTTGTACACTATATATATACTTATGGTATATACTAGGATTGTATTAATAATTCACATAACAAACTAATAAAATTTCATAAATACAATACTAACCACAAATATATGTATATAAATATATTAATGTCACTATTTATATAAACGTAAATCATTATAGATATATATACATAAAATAGATATATATATATAAAATATAACTTAAAATATAATATAAGTATACGTTTTAAAATAAAGGTTAGAATAAATTCTACAAAACTATAATATATAAATAATACATATTAATAAATGAAATTTTGTAACTTACATTATACGTATTAATATATACACAATTGATATAGGTTCGTGAATCCGAGGCCAACCCTGCATTGTTCAATGACGTCATATGTATTTTTACTACAAAATACAGTATCGTGAGTTTCATTTGCCTTTTTACCCTTTATATTTTTGGGCTGAGAATACATGCGCAACTTTTATAACTGTTTTACGAAATTGACACAAGTACGTGAAACTACATTCTATGGTTGGATTATCGAAGTCGAATATGCCCCTTTTTATTAAGTCTGGTAATCTAAGAATTAGGGAACAGACACCCTAATTGACGCGAATCCTAAAGATAGATCTATCGGGCCCAACAAGCCCCATCCAAAGTACCGGATGTTTTAGTACTTCGAAATTTATATCATGTCCGAAGGAGGATCCCGGAATGATGGGGATATTCTTATATATGCATATTGTTAATGTCGGTTACCAGGTGTTCAATCCATATGAATGATATTTTTGTCTCTATGCATGGGACGTATGTTTATGAGAAATGGAAATCTGAAATCTTGTGGTCTATTAAAATGATGGAAACGAGTTCATCAAGATGATAATCAAGTCAATTATAGTTGGATATATTATGAAATGGTATGCATGCCTGTCAAATTTCGATGTAATGAAAGTTTGTCTTTTCAAAAACGAATGCAATGTTTGTAAAATGTATCATATAGAGGTCAAGTACCTCGCGATGTAATCAACTGTTGTGAATTGTTTATAATCGATATGGACTTCGTCCGGATGGATTAGGACGGGTCTTCACAGTTGGTATCAGAGCGGTGGTCTTAGCGAACCAGGTCTTGCATTAGTGAGTCTAACTGATAGTCGTTAGAATGCATTAATGAGTCTGGACTTCGACCGTGTTTGCATGTCAAAAGTTTTGCTTATCATTTAATATCGAAAAATTATTTGCTTATCATCCTTTAAGTCTAAGACACGTCTTACTGCCTTTATTGCATAGACAGTGTATAGTTAAATTCATATCTTAGCGTATCTATTATTGTTACCTTTGCCTGACAGCTTCCGTAGATTCCTCCGTAGCTTATGGGATTTTAGTATTATATATGCATATGTAAATTATGTATTGCAGGGTACTAATCTACATCCTATAATCTATTTCTTATCAAAAATCCTTCATCTGATCGTACGAGATGAATCCCTCAACCAGTTCGAGTCCATCAGATTTCGATAGCTATTTCGATAGTTATTCCGACAGCTATTTCGATATGGATTTCCACTCGAGCTCCGAAAGCAGAGTAACCGGAATGAATCGATCAATTAGCCATCATCTATTCTGAATGAATTGGAGATGGGTTCGTGGTCGACTTAATCAATGGAAACGCGAAGAAGGCGATCATTTCCACTAACCAAATTCACCTCTTGACAATGAACCTAAAATGTTTACCGGCGAACCTGTTCGAGACACCATTTTCTCTCTCATTTCCAAAGTATCTCATCACGATCATATACTATCTCAGATTCTAAACCTCATTCATCCGCTCGTCCGAACCGACAATCATCCCGGTGTAATAGAAGAAGTTAACGAACTTCGCGCATAAGTTGTAGTCTTGGAAAATATGGTGCAAAACGTACCAGCTTCATCCAAATCACCGGCACCAACAGTACCACCAACAACCCAAATTTCAATATCACATGCCTCAACATCTCAATCTATACCTCGAGTATAATCATCATTCTACATGACATTCTACATCAGTTATCTTCGTTCGACATGGTGATTATGTAATCTCTAATGTTTTAGAGATTATTTATTCTAGTTCCAACTGAAAACTAAATGAGTTTAATATCATGTTAACTCATTAAATTCATGATTACATTTAAAGAAAATATATATGTATATATGTTTTCATAAAGATTGTAATTAAAAATTCTTTTGTACAAACTGTTAATAATAAAAATATTTTAACGGGTAGGTAATACCCGAGGAATATTTAAATTTCACATTAATAAGTTACACTGTATATTCTTCGAATCTGATTCAACAGTTATTCACTATCCTATTTACAACCACCGGGATACTTATCCATTCACCAAAGAATAATTATTTTCATTCAAATTCAATTTCATATTTGAATTTTGACCTATCAGAATCCAACAAGTGGCATAATGAAGAAATAATGGATACAATAAAAATTGATTAGAAACAGACTAATTAACAATATTAAATTTTATTAAGAAACCACGCTAACAAAATCCTAGCTAACTGTTCCTAGCTAACTGTTAATTCCGTATTACATTTTATTTATCGCAATTTATTTATCGCAATTTATTTTATCGCAATTTATATTCTCGCAATTTTATTTATTGTCATTTAATTTCTGTTATTTACTTTACGCACTTTATTTATCGTCATTTAATTTCTGTTATTTATTTTACGCACTTTAAATATCGGGACACGTATACAAGGTTTTGACATATCATATCGACACATCTATATATATTATTTGGAATCACCATAGACACTCTATATGCAGTAATGATCGAGTTCTCTATACAGGGTTGAGGTTGATTCTATAATAATATATATACTTTGAGTTGTGATCGAGTCTGAGACATGTACACGGGTCACGATACGTATTAATTAATTCAAATATTATATATTAAACTATATATGAATGATTGCACTGTCAACTGTGGACTATCGGCTATGGACTAATAACATTGGACAATTAAAATGAATTAAAATATTGAATATAACATATGAAACTAAACAATTCTTCAAGTTTGCCACTTGATTTCGTCTTAAACCTCATTTGTATCTTCACGATTACATTCTGCGTTCAAACCTTTCATGATTCTTGAAAACACCTCAATCGATAGGATGAATCAACCGCACTTCATCTACGGAAGGAAAGATTTATGCATATAGTTATGCACCTGAGAAACTCTCAGCAATTGAGTAAAAGTTCAACACGTAGCCGCGTCAGATCCTTTGGCATTTATTAACAAAAACAACTTTGCGATCCCTTTTCAAAATTAGCCAATTTTATCACAGCTCCAACAAGTCAACTTCGACTTTTCGTACGAAACAACCTTATTATAACGTTTATATATACGCGTGCTCTTTTATTGTTACCAGGTAACCTTTCATATTCCATCATATTACCATCAGCGTTTAATCATCTAAAAACACAATTCTCCTGAAACCACCTCGGATTAATAACCGATGATTCAGATATCATAGCATTAAATGCAGAGGAAACAGAAAAATGGTAGATGGTCTAAACGGACAAAAGTTTGATGATAAAGAAAGGAGTGTTAGGAACGCTCGATAGAAAATTGGGTATTGAAAAACAGATTGAGTTACCCATGAAGGAGACCAAGGACAAATACAAGGACCAAATCCTATATTCAAAGGATTCAGGTAATTCTGGATCCGTTGAAATCTTTAGAGAATATCTTGCTCCGAAGTCATGTTAAAATCTTGCGGAAAATCTTTCTCCATCAACCGTCGAACTTAGAAATTCCAAAATATCATCATCAATATCTTTGATATTTCTGAGGATATTTTCATAAATATTCTCGTCCGAAATTATATACCTCTTCGTGCTTCCTGTGTATCAATATATTGGAAACATTCAATAGAAAATATAGTACCGAAAAGCAGATTATGCGAAACTATGAAGAAAGCTGTGGATAAATCACAAAGAATAAGTTTGACTTCAAAGAATCCAAATAATTCAATGTCTGCTAAAGTCTATAGTGAATAACTTGATCCTTACTCTAAACCCTTACAGACAATAGTTTCTATCATCCTCTGATCTTAGATATTCTGAGATATTATCGTACCTTTCATTATAAATATCCTCCATATTTCTGGAGATATTTTTATAACTATTCTTATCTGAAATCATTAATCTTTTCGTGCTATCAGTATTACATCATATAGAAACTGTTAGTTTCTATATTCTGTAAATTTTCAAGCTTAAAATATGAATGTTATTGTAGGAATGATGGGAACTGATGCATGAGTTAGTATAATATAATGACACTTGATCAACGTGATTATATTACAGTAAGTCATGCTAAGTTTCTAAATGAAATGTGATGATTCACAGATCATAACTTCATCATGTGCCATGTTATATAACTCTTTCATCCTACTTAACTCCGTAACAAATCAAGAAAATGTATTCTTGATGGTTCTATCTTCCGTGATGTTGATAAATTTGAAAATCAAATCGTGCTATCACGTTCCTTCATGCTTAGAACATTATAATCATTCAAAACTCTATATCTATAAATTCTAGACCATTATTCGCTTGACTTTAAGTCGGGAAGAGAAAACAAAAGCATAGAGCTTTGAAATATAAGGGAGAATATAAAGTCCGATAACAACACATAAATTACAAACCGTGTATATCAATGTTTATCGCAACATAAAGACACGAGAGAATTAAAAACATTATAATCCCGAGGGCGAAGTAGAAGAAAGCAGATTCCTCTGGTGGAAGTTAGAAAAGGAGAATGATTGTTGCGATAGTAAGGATGAGGACAAGGATCAGAACTGGATTAATCATTTTCAGAATCTTTTGGATGTATGAACTAAGAAAGAAAGTATAAGAATGGTGAGAATAATGGAAAGGAAGAGCTTAATTTATACTGGAAATATCAGACGTAGTAATCGGGGCAGATCACCGTATTTAATTAAAGAGATCTTAATTTCCATAAATCCCGAAGAATCAGATTTTATAGATCTTCAAGATTTTCTTTAAATCCCTTAAATTCCGGAATTCAACCAAGGCAATGTCAAAAGTTAAGACGCGCCTTATTTTCTAAATTCAAACCTGACTACGTCAAAAGTTAAAAACAAATCTTTGTTTCTCATTTCATCCTTTTGTGAATAGCTTCATTCGCACTCTTCGAATAATCGAATTATTTTTATCCATATTACTCAATGATGATAAAACTCAAGTTATCAACTCATATTCGTCAGGAAAACATATTTATTGTTAGCTATGACGACCTCACTCAAATTTCGGGACGAAATTTCTTTAACGGGTAGGTACTGTGATGACCCGGGAATTTCCGACCAAATTTAAACATAATCTTATATGATTCGACTCGATAAGGAAAGTCTATTAAACCGAGTCTCATTATGTTTGAACTATTTCATGATAACATTTGACCTTTAACTATTTCCGACGATTCACGAACCTTTAATTGTAACTAAGAATGTAAATATAAATAATTATATATAAAACTAATTATATTAGTATTAATGAACTATTAAGTAATTTTGTTATTATAAAAGATAACATTTAATAACTAAAGATTTTCATTTTGAATATATATAGTATATTGTATATAAATGATTCAAACATATTTTACCAACGTTATCAAAATATTAAATGTACAATGTTATACTTTGTAGTTAATTGTTTAATATACATAATTAATCATCTACTCAACATTTAAAACATGATTTTATATATATGGTAGTATACATATATACATAAATATAACTATATATATATGATTTTATACATAATTATTATATTATGTATATGTAGAAATTTATAATATATCTATGATGAAATAATGTACTATTTTAATAAATATATATAATACTTACATATATAAAACATTTATATTTTTCATAATTACATACATAAGTATAATATAATTAGTATGTAAATAAATATTATAATATATTTATATTAAAATGCATAAATATATAATATTCAGTATATGTTACAATACATATTACATAATTATTAAATATTACATAATAATAGATGATATTAATAAATTAAATTTAAATACAAATATAGTTGTTGTAGTAATGTTATTTGTATCGTCAAATATCAATATTTGTATTCATAATATCACTTTATATCATATAAAGATGAAATTGGATGTATAAATTAGATTATTATTACTAATATTATTATTATCGATAAAATATTAATATTATCATAATTAGTATGGTATTATTATTATTATTATTATTATTATTATCATTTTTACAATTATTATTATCATTAATATTATATTTATCATTATTATTAATTTTATTAATATTATTAGATATTAATAGTATTGTTATTATATATTATTATTATTAATTAAAAAAAAATAGTAGGGATCTATATTATACGCGTGACCTCTGTATCCTTTATCTCTATTATTATTATTTTTTTTGTTTCTTTCCTGCTCCCAACTCGTGAACCTGTGTTGAAATTTTCTCCATTTTTTATCAACCGATCTCTATTATTACAACATGATTATGTATAATTGCAAATCAAATAAAAAGGAAATCCAATGGGATTAAAGAGCACAGCGATATTTTTTTTTTCTTCTTCTCTGCACGCTCCAATTTTTTTTTCTCTTAATTCAATTTCGAATAAAGTTTCAAAATCTAAAAATGCAGAAAGGTTAGAAATCTTTCTTTGAATCTATCTGCAAAATCTCAACTCTCAAATTTTTATATCGATCTTGAATTTTAAAGTCAAAGTTTAGTTTAAAAAAAGTCAACAATTGTTCTTGAGACAAATTCGCGTTCGTGTATATGTTTCTGATCAAATTGACGATTCCAGTAGTTTTTATACATGTTTAGAAAACTATTTCGTGTTATAAACATTATCTATAATGTTATCTATTACGAAATCATTTTTTTTTATTTTGTTCCAAGAACCGACGCTGCAGTAGGCCTTTAGTATTTTTTTTTTATTTTAGAACCCAAATTATTTTTTTTCTGTAATGTTTTGAAGCTTTAAAGGGAATCCCGATTTTTTTTTTTTTTTTTGGTTATTGATGTTTTGTTGAATCCATGAGACTTGTGGAGAAGAAGAGGAATAGAAGAAAAACAGTTTATATATAAAATTTAAATTCGATATTAGTACAGAGAATCAGAATTGGTGGGATGGTCGAGAGTGTTTGCGTGTGAGCATGTGGTCACGAGATCGAGTCCAGAGGACGGTAGTTTCTTTTTTTTTTTTTGAAACTCTTTTCATGTGAGGTAGTTTTCTTTTCTAATTTTATTATTGTTATTATATATTAATTATTATTAGTATTATTATTATTATTGTGATTGTTTTGATTGTTATTGTTATTGTTATTATTAGTATCATACTTGTTATCATATTTGAAAGTATTATAGACATTACTATTATTATTATGATAGGTATTAATAATATTATTATTAGTAATAAACTTATCATTTTAGTATTTTATCATCATTAGGATTATGATTATGATTATCATTATTATTATTATGAAGGAAATAAAAATATATTATTATCATCAATATTAGAATTTGTACCGGTTTATAAATAATAGTATCATCAGTACATTTACAATTAATAATATCATATTTATCAGTATCATCATTAATATTTACTAGTATTATTATGATTATCATTTATCATTTTATAAATATTAGAACCCTTATTATTAACATAAGTATGGTATTAGTATTAATATTATTTTAGAGTTATTATTATTAGTATCATTAACAGTTATCATTTTCATTTTTTTTGCTATTAGTATTATCATTATTAATAAAATTATTATTATTATTAGTAAATCATTATTATTTAAATTATTATTTTAACAAATAAATCTTTTGTACACTATATATATACTTATGGTATATACTAGGATTGTATTAATAATTCACATAACAAACTAATAAAATTTCATAAATACAATACTAACCACAAATATATGTATATAAATATATTAATGTCACTATTTATATAAACGTAAATCATTATAGATATATATACATAAAATAGATATATATATAAAATATAACTTAAAATATAATATAAGTATACGTTTTAAAATAAAGGTTAGAATAAATTCTACAAAACTATAATATATAAATAATACATATTAATAAATGAAATTTTGTAACTTACATTATACGTATTAATATATACACAATTGATATAGGTTCGTGAATCCGAGGCCAACCCTGCATTGTTCAATGACGTCATATGTATTTTTACTACAAAATACAGTATCGTGAGTTTCATTTGCCTTTTTACCCTTTATATTTTTTGGGCTGAGAATACATGCGCAACTTTTATAACTGTTTTACGAAATTGACACAAGTACGTGAAACTACATTCTATGGTTGGATTATCGAAGTCGAATATGCCCCTTTTTATTAAGTCTGGTAATCTAAGAATTAGGGAACAGACACCCTAATTGACGCGAATCCTAAAGATAGATCTATCGGGCCCAACAAGCCCCATCCAAAGTACCGGATGTTTTAGTACTTCGAAATTTATATCATGTCCGAAGGAGGATCCCGGAATGATGGAGATATTCTTATATATGCATATTGTTAATGTCGGTTACCAGGTGTTCAATCCATATGAATGATATTTTTGTCTCTATGCATGGGACGTATGTTTATGAGAAATGGAAATCTGAAATCTTGTGGTCTATTAAAATGATGGAAACGATTGTTTAAGTTAAAGTAATGAACTCACCAACCTTTTGGTTGACAAAGAAATCTTCCGCTGTGTATTTGCTCATTTTATAGATATTACTTGGAGTCATGCATGGCATATTTCAAAAGACGTTGCATTCGAGTCGTCGAGTTCATCAAGATTATTATCAAGTCAATTATAGTTGGATATATTATGAAATGGTATGCATGCCTGTCAACTTTCGATGTAATGAAAGTTTGTCTTTTCAAAAACGAATGCAATGTTTGTAAAATGTATCATATAGAGGTCAAGTACCTCGCGATGTAATCAACTGTTGTGAATCGTTTATAATCGATATGGACTTCGTCCGGATGGATTAGGACGGGTCTTCACAATTATAACCTCGATATATATGCGTGCTCTTTTATTGTTACTGGGGAACTGTTTATATTCCACCACATTAGCATTGAACTTACCAGCAACTTCATTGATCTTTGGATTTCTGAAAAGTTATTGAAACTCTATCATCTACTCATCTGCATCTAAAAACGAGAATTGTCGTACCAAATAACGAGAATCAGTAATCAGTATTTTGAACCTCGCAACGTTTCTACATCAACAGTTATATGTATATATATATAACATTTATCTCTTTGAATTATGATCTTCCATCCTAAAATTCTGAAAAGTATCCAGTCTACGAATCAATACTCTGAATTTGGAAAAAGCTGAATGAAGTAGTAGAAATTGTAAACAACCGTCGAAAGTATGATGATAAAGAATGGAGTGTTGGAAACACTCAATGGAAAATTTGTACTGGAAAAATGGATTGAGCAAACCATGAAGGAGACTCTGAACAAATCCCAAGGACTAAACTTGTACATAAGAATCCTGATGATTCTGTTTCTGATAAAATCTTTAGCGAATACCTTACTCCTTAACCGCTTTAAACCACCGTGAATGAATTTCTTCATCACAATTTGATTCATAAATTCTAAGATATCATCGTATCTTTCTTTATTAATATCCTCAATATTTTTGGAGATATCTTCATAAATATTCTCGTCCGATATTAATTATCTCTCCGCTCTATAGGTGTTATATCATAAAAGAAACTGTTTTAGTTTCTAAAATTTTGAAAAATTCGAATTTGAATTATGAATGTTTTTGAAGTAGTGTTGGGAATTGATGCATAAGTTAGTATACTATAATGACACTTGATCAACATGATTATATTACAGTAAGTTATGCTGAGTTTCTAATGAAACATGATGATTCACATACCCTAACATCATTATGTGACAACCCGGAAATTTTTGACCAAATTTAAACTTTATCTTTAAATGATGTAATATTTCCGACATGATAAGCAAAGTCTGTAATGTTGAAATCTCAAAAACTTTGAACTGTGTGCATGTAATCAATTACCTTTTGACTGTGCTCGACGATTCATGAACATTTATGTGTATATAGATACGTATATATAATATAGTTATATTAATTGAAAACGTTAACAAAGTATTAGATGTATAATACTTTACATAAACGTATTTGTTTCAATATATGTTTAATATATTTATCTACGAAATTAAAAGATAATATCAAATGATTGAATTATCAGATACATTGTAATATGATTACGGGTCTATGTTATGAGGTCCACTGTGATTTAAGAAATCTATTATTTTTGAAAACATTCGGAAAATGGTAAAGTGATTTATAAGTAAGAACAAATGTGTCAATTAACGGAAACTAGACAAGGGTTAGTGGAGTTTCCTGTTCAATTTCCTATATAGGTGTTAACTAGTTAACTTTCATATTATTTAGGGTGAAAGTGAAATTTGGGAATATAGATAACTTAGAAAATAGATATCGAAAAGTTAAGTAAATCAACATTTTACATTAAGATGGTTTCATACGCTTATATTAATCATTGGACTTTATCCCACGTTTCACTAACAAACGGTAATTTAAAAAAAAAAAAACTTGAAACCTAATATGAGTATATTTAATTCTACTTTTCTAAAATGTTTTATGATATAACGATTTTCATTATTTTAACCTTTTAACAAAATGATTCTTAAAAATATTTAGTTTTAGAAAACAAAATTATCATATTTAATTGATTTAGTTTCAAACGTATAAAAACGTTTTCAGTTTAAAAAGAAATTTATTACTAAAACTTATATAACTTTTATAAATATCTAGAACCACTTTTGACAACTCATTACTTAACTAGTATGATAAAGATAACGATATTTATATTTTATTTTATATATAATGATTTAAATTAATATTATATATATTTACACGCGTATTATACGTACATAGTTTTATACTTTTTAACTTTACCTTTACTTTACTTTTACTTTACTTTAACTTTAATAATTCATACTTTAATAATTCACTTTAATAATTCATACTTTAATAATTCACTTTAATAATTCACTTTAATAATTCAAAAATCTATTATAAATAGAATTCAATAGGTTTCATTATTTCATAGAAACTTGAAAATATATTTCTCTAAACTCTCTCAATCGATTTACATATATATATTTACTCCACATTATTATTAGTATTATACATAAAATATTACGATGAGGTCATGAGCGGGTTATTTCAAAACGGGTTTTTCAAGCGGGATGGAATTAAGAAAATTATGGGTTATAGCTATGGAGGTGATGGGTATTATTCGGGGGTATACTCGTGAGGGCAATCTAGTATTTATCATCTCCGTTGCGTCTACGTACCTTTCCTACAATATTGAATCTCAATATTGATACGTGAGCACTCATAACTTAACTTTTATATATTATTAGTGTATCCCTGACTAGTGCTCGAGTATATAGGATCATGCATGCTTGTATGTTTATTATTGTCATTAGATAGGTTATGTTGAATCCTGAATTAGATACATATGCTACTGAGATAAGGTATATGATATGCATGTCGTTGGAAAGCTAGAGAAAAATTAAGAACTTTTCCTTTAGAACTCGTGTGATTTCGATGAACGGATTAAAAGTTATAGTCAACTGAATTATTATCAATTTTAGTATATTTATTGTTAAAATGATTATTATTACTATCGTCGTTATTATCGTCATTATAATTATTATCTAATAATTATTATTATTATTATTATTATCAATATCATTATCATTATAAGTATTATTATTAAGAATTGTTATTAGTATTACTACCGTTATTATCATTAAAATTATTATTTAACATTATCATTACTATTATTACTATTATCATTATTATTATTATTAGGGTTAAAGCCATAAATAGGCCATATACTTTCATTTTTGTCCCAATGTAGGCTATATACTCCGAAAAATACCAATGTAGGCTATATACTTTCATAAAGTGTACTAATATGAACGAACAAAACTTATTAACCGGATAAACAACTAAACGATGACGTGACATCCTATGTGGAGAATGACTTTGGTGATACATCGAAACAAAACTAAAAGTATATAGCCTACATCGGAAAAAACTGAAAGTATATAGCCTATATTGGAACAAAACTGAAAGTATATGACCTATTTGTAGCCATTTAAATGCAAAAAAAAAAAAAAAGTTAAATAATTAACTTTACCGGTTCAGCAGGTAACTTGTAAAATTTGTGTACATCGATACAACTTTTAAGAGTATATAACCTACATTGGTATTTTTTGGGGTATATAGCCTACATTGGGACAAAAATGAAAGTATATGACCTATTTATGGCTTTAACCGTTATTATTATTATTATCATTATTATAAATGCGATATAAAAGAGGATTAAAAACTATTAAACAAATCGATTAGGAAATAATGAGTATGAGTATCATGATGAAATTAAAATATGGTAAGATATTGATTTAGATAAAAATATCATTTTCAATATTTTTATCATTACTATTACTATTAAAAGTATTATTAATATTAAAACTATCATTGTTACTAAACCTATTATTGTTAATAGAAATATCATTGTCATTATAAAATATTATTTTTATTATCATTTTAGTATTATTATTAATAAAAATTATCATTTTTAATAGAATTATTATTTTTATGAAATATTATTATTATTACAGTTAATATTAAAAAGTTTCGTTATTATTAAGATTATCATGATTAGAATTATCAATTTATCATAATTAATATTGTCTTTAGTAAATATAAATATTGTTATTATTATTATTAGTAGAATAATAATAATTATTATTATTACGATATAATACAACTTTTACTTATTATTGTTATTATTAATAACAAATAAATATGTGATACAAAGATATTTTTACCACACGTAATATAATTTACATTAATATTACATACCACTATATTTTTATAATATTAAATGAACTTTATAAATTATATTACTTAAGATATATACAAGTATATTTTTAGCATATATAAATTTTAATATAAATTTCAATATAAATTTTTATTTATTAATAAATGACTTGTATTATTTTTACTTTAATAAAATCTGATAAATATATTTAAATATATAAAATGACTATTTAAGTTATATAATAAATATGAATAAAAAATTTTGTAAATTATCTTGAGTCAAATAGACTTTTGTTGACTTTTGCATATCGATCTCGAGCATTAGAATTGCGATACACTATGACTTGACCTAAATTATTAGACAGTTATTGACCAACATATAAATATATATATACTTAATATAGGTTCGTGAATCCGAGGCCAACCTTGCACTTGTTCAATGACGTCATATGTATTTTTACTACGAAATACAGTATTGTGAGTTTCATTTGCTCCCTTTTTAAATGCTTTTTCAATATATATTTTTGGGACTGAGAATACATGCACTGCTTTTATAACTGTTTTACAAAATAGACACAAGTAATCGAAACTACATTCTATGGTTGGATTATTGAATCGAATATCACCCCTGGTAGCCTAAGAATTAGGGAACAGACACCCTAATTGATGCGAATCCTAAAGGTAGATCTACGGGCACTAACTCCCCCCATACTGGAAAATGGTATGCTTTAGTACTTCGAGTTTATATTATACAGATGGATTTCTGTTTTGGGGATATTCTATATGCATGATGTTAATGTCGGTTACCAGGTGTTCAATCCATATGAATGATTTTTAAACACTTGCGAGTGTATGATTATTAATAAAGGAAATCTTGTGGTCTATTAAAATTATGGAAATGATTGATTACGATAAACTAATAAACTCACCAACCTTTTGGTTGACACTTGAAAGCATGTTTATTCTCAGGTATTAAAGAAATCTTCCGCTGTGCATTTGTTCATTTTAAAGATATTACTTGGAGTCATTCATGGCATATTTCAAAAGACGTTGCATTCAAGTCGTTGACTTCAATAAAGATTATTATTAAGTAAATGACATTAAGTCATTTATAGTTTAGATATATTATGAAATGGTATGCATACTTGTCAACTTTTGATGAAATGAAAGTTTGTCTTTTAAAAACGAATGCAATGTTTGTAAAATGTATCATATAGAGGTCAAATACCTCGTGATGTAATCAACTATTGTGAATTATTTATAATCGATATGAACGGGGCGTTTCAGTTGGTATCAGAGTGGCGGTCTTAGCGAACCAGGTCTTGCATTAGTGTGTCTAACTGATAGTTATTAAGATACATTAGTGAGTCTGGACTTCGACCTTAGCTGCATGTCAAAAAGTTTTTCTTATCATATCTTATCGAAAATTACCTGCTTATCATTCTTAATCTAGACACATCTTACTGCATTGATTGCATGAATAATGTATAGACAAAATTTCATATCTTATCGTATCTGCTAATTCATATCTTAACGTATCTGTTACTATAAACTTTACCTGGTATTTTTCAAAGATTCCTCCGTAAATTATGGGATTTTGGTATTATATATACATATGCAAATTATGTATTGAAGAATACCAATCTAAATCTTATAATCTATCTCATATCAAAAATCATTCCCCTAATTATACAAGATGGATCACGTATCTAGTTCAAATTCATTAGATTCCGGCAACTATTCCGATATGGAGTTTCACTCAAGCTTCGAAAACAGTGTGACCGGAATGGATCAGCCAATTAGCCATCATCTATTCTGGATGAATTGGGGATAGGTTCATAGCCTACTTAATCATTGGAGACAAGAAGAAGGCGATCCCTTCCATCCACCACATTGCCCTCTTGGCGATGACCCTGAAGCACTTACCGGTGAACCTATTCGAAACACCATTTTCTCTCTCATTTTCAGAGTATCTTGTCATGATTATATACTATCTCAAATTCTAGATCTTATTCATCCACTCATCCGAACCGACAACCACCCCGGTGTAATAGAAGAAGTCAACGAGCTTCGTGCTCGAGTATTGGCTTTGGAGAATATGGTGCAAAGATTACAAGCACCATCAGCAACACCAGTACCACCAACAACATCCACATCGCAAGCCTCAATACCACAAGCACCAACAGCATCACTGGCATCAACAGTACCACCATCATCAACATCAACAGTATCATTATCACCACCAACAACAATATCCGCATTTCATGATTCAACATCACCATCTGTACCTCGAGCATCAACGTCATACGCACCATAGATACCAAGGAGTACCAACCACAATAACCGATGAAGTATTGATTCATAACTTCATCAGAGAAATATTCTACGTTGATTATATAATCTCTAAAGTTTTAGAGATTATTTATTCTAATCATAGCCGTAAACCAAGATGAATGGATGTATAGAGATGATACAGGGAAGAATAGAAACTCTGACAAGAATGGTGCACGAATTACAAGTTAGACTTGTTTACCAGCAGCATCAACAGTACCGTCAGCATCACTAGCACCACCAGTATCGCCAGCATCACTGACAGTATTACCAACACCAGCAACACCTGTAACACTACAAGCTCCATCAGTTACATAACCACCAACGCTATCAATACCATAATCACCTATGGATATAATAACGAGTTATGAAGTATTAACTCATTTCCACTGAAGAAATTATATGTATAACTTATATATATAAATTTTGGAAACCATAGTATATCTTTTCATATTAAGCTATTATGAATGAATAAGGGTAGATACTACTCGGTTAATTCATATTACTAATATGCAATGATGTACATCCTTCATTAACGACTTAACCATTGTTAACTACAATCTCTGTTCCAAACTCAATAAATTCCAATTCATAATAAATCAAGTGTATTAATCAATTACAAGTTTGATTTTACATTTTCATCTTCGATGTACTCGAAACTTTCTAGACAACATCATTCGTACCTTGCGAAGTTCACAAGAATCCTACGAACACCAACATCATTCACTAAGTAAATATCAATAAAAATGAATAATGAAGTATTGATTCATAATTTTATTTACGTTGAAGTGATAATCCACGAAGATTACGAAATTTCTAAAGTTTTAGAGATTATTCATTTCTAGCTCCAGCTAAAAATCAAATGAGTTTAATATGATATTAACTCATTAAATCTGTATTACATTTGAAGAAAATATACATATTAATATTTTCATAAAAATTGTAATAAAATTCTCTCGTACAAAAGATTACTTGTGAAACTTTTAACGGGTAGGTAATACCCGAGAGATATATAAATTCACAATTGATATGTTACATTCTTAGATTCTGATTCAGCAAATCATCCACTATACTCCCTACTTTCACAACAATATACATTCTTTTATAAAAATCAAAACAACTATACTCATTCAAATCAAATTACATATTCTGATTTTGGAAATCTCATATAACCGGTATCATCACTCTTAGATTCCTACATCTTTCAAAGCTATACTTTGACTTCAAAATTTGCTAGAACATCATTTCTATTCATAGAACCCTAGAAAAATATTTGTATAATTCAAAATCCTAGAACATCATATGTATATTAACGATTACAATCTGTGTTCAAACCCCTTGAAATTCCTGAAGACATTTCAAATAACGAACAATCGAGATGATGATCCAACCACATGTTACCCACAGTCATGCACCTGAAAGACTCTCGAAACCAAAGTCATAGTTTAACACGTATCCGTGTTAGATCCTTTGGCATTTATTACCAAAAATAACTTTGCAATCCCTTTCACAAGTAGTCAGTTTTGTCACAGCTCCAGCAAGTCAACTTCGACTTCTCAGTCAAAACAGTCTTATTATAACTTCGATATATACGTTGCACTTTCACCATCATTACTGGGGAACCTTTTACATTCCACCATATTAACAGTAAATGTATCAACAACTTCATTACCCTTTGACTTAAGCCTCTTCAAAAAAATCACTATACTTATTTATTGAAACTCTATCATGTACTCATCTGCATCTTGTAATGATAGTTGCCATACCAAAAAGCTTGAATCATTATTCTCGAATTTCGTAACAATTCTACGCCAACAGTTATATATATACATATAACGTCTATCTCCAAGACTTACATACTTCGAATGTGAAATTTCTAAAAAACACCCTAAACTGCGAACTAGTTCTAGAAATTTTAAAAAATGCTGATGAAGCAGCAAAAACTATAAATGACCTTAACAGTCAAAAGTTTGATGATAAAGAATAGTGTGTTGGCAAAGCTCAGAAAAAAAGAAGGTTTGAAACTGAAAAACGGATTGAGCAAACCATGAAAGAGGCTGTGGACAAATCACAGAGACTAAACCTGCCTTCAAATAATCCAAATGATTCAGTGTCTGCTGAAGTTATTATCGAATACCTTGCTCCTGACTCTAAGTTTTTACGGAAAAACCTTCATCATCATCCATTGATGTTAGAAATTCCAAAATATCATCGTATCTTTCATTATAAATATCCTCGATATTTCTGAAGATATTTGCATAACTATTCTTATCTGAAATAATTTATCTCTTTGCGCTATCTCTATTACATCAGAAAGGAAACTATTTTAGTTTCTAAATTTTGAAAAATTCGAACTTAAAATATGAATGTTATTGAAGTAGTGTTGGGAACTGAAGCATGAGTTAGTATAATATAATGACACTTGATCAACGTGATTATATTACAGTAAGTTATGCTGAGTTTCTAGATGGAACGTGAAGATTCACAGATCATAACGTCATCATGTACCATGTTACACGACTCTTGTATTCTACTCAACCTCTAAACATATCAAGAAAATATTTTTCTTGATGATTCGGTCTTTTCCGAGGTATTCAAGTAATTTGTCAAATCAAGATTGTGCCATTACGATTCCCTTCTTAGAACATTAACTATGTTCATTCCGAAATTCATATCTGCGAATTCTGGACCATTACAAGCGGTGCTTAATCGCAAGAAGAGGAAACGAAAGAAGGAAGCTCTGAAATAGAAATGGGAGTATAAATCGCAGCAAATAGAAGGGAGCATTAACTGTGGATGGCAATGATTATAGAAGACAGAAGCAGGAACTTTGAAATATAAAGGAGGATATAAAGCCCAACGACAACCCAGAAAATTATAAACCATATATATCTATGCATATAGCAATATAAAGACACGGGAGAACTAAAAACACTATAAAACCAAGGGTATAGTAAAAATAAATAGATTCTTCCAGCGAAAGATGAAAAAGAAGAATGACAGATATGAAAGTTGGGAGTATATCAAGAATCAGAACTGGATGGAGCATATTGACGAATGCTTTAAAGTATGAATTGAGGGAGAAATAATAGAAGGGTGAGTTGTGGAAATAAAGAAACGAAGGGGGTGGATATATAGTAAAATATCCGACAGGGCAATCAAAACAGATTATCGCATTTAATCAAAGCGGATCCAAATTTCCTTAATTACCGAAGAACCAAATCTTATTACAAAGATTTTCTCTAAATCCCTTGAATTCCGAAAATCAACCGTGACTACGTCACAGGTTAAAACTAACCTACATTTACTCATTTTACTCTTTGGTGATAGCTTCACTCGTACTCTTCACAAAATCAAATTATTTTGTCTACATTACTCGATGATGATAAAACTCTAATTTCCAGCTCGTATGCGTCATGAAAACATACTTATTGTCAACCATGACCATCCCAATCAAATTTTGGGACGAAATTTCTTTAACGGGTAGGTACTGTGACAACCCGAAAATTTCTGACCAAATTTAAACTTTATCTTTAAATGATGTAATATTTCCAACACGATAAGCAAAGTCTGTAATGTTGAAATCTCAAAAACTTTGAACTGTGTTCATGTAATCAATTACCTTTTAACTGTGCTTGACGATTCACGAACATTTATGTGTATATAGATACGTATATATAGTATAGTTATATTAATTGAAAACGTTAACAAAGTATTAGATGTATAATACTTTACATAAACGTATTTGTTTCAATATATGTTTAATATATTTATCGACGGAATTAAAAGATAATATCAAATGATTGAATTATCAGATACATTGTAATATGATTACGGGTCTATGTTATGAAGTCCACTATGATTTAAGAAATCTATTCTTTTTGACAACATTCGGAAAATGGTAAAGTGATTTATAAGTAAGAACAAATGTGTTAATTAACGGGAACTAGACAAGGGTTAGTGGAGTTTCCTGTTCAATTTCCTATATAGGTGTTAACTAGTTAACTTTTATATTATTTAGGGTGAAAGTGAAATTTGGGAATATAGATAACTTAGGAAATAGATATCAAAAAGTTAAGTAAATCGACATTTTACATTAAGATGGTTTCATACGCTTATATTAATCATTGGACTTTATCCCACGTTTCACTAACAAAAGGTAATTTAAAAAAAAAAAACTTGAAACCTATTATGAGTATATTTAATTCTACTTTTCTAAAACGTTTTATGATATAACGATTTCTATTATTTTAACCTTTTAACAAAATGATTCTTAAAAATATTTAGTTTTGGAAAATAAAATTATCATATTTAATTGATTTAGTTTCAAACATACAAAAACGTTTTCAGTTTAAAAAGAACTTTATTACTAAAACGTATATAACTTTTATAAATATCTAGAACCACTTTTGACAACTCATTACTTAACCAGTATGATAAAGATAACGATATTAATATTTTATTTTATATATAACGATTTAAATTAATATTATATATATTTATACGCGTATAATACGTACATAGTTTTATACTTTTTAACTTTACCTTTACTTTACTTTTACTTTACTTTAACTTTAATAATTTATACTTTAATAATTCACTTTAATAATTCATACTTTAATAATTCACTTTAATAATTCACACTTTAATAATTCACTTTAATAATTCAAAAATCTATTATAAATAGAATTCAATAGGTTTCATTATTTCATAGAAACTTGAAAATATATTTCTCTATACTCTCTCAATCGATTTATATATATATATATATATATATATATATATATATATATATATATATATATATATATATATATATACTCCACATTATTATTAGTATTATACATAAAATATTACGACGAGGTCATGAGCGGGTTATTTCAAAACGGGTTTTTCAAGCGGGATAGAATTAAGAAAATTATGGGTTATAGCTATAGAGGTGATGGGTATTATTCGGGGGTATACTCGTGAGGGAAATCTAGTGTTTATCATCTCCGTTGCGTCTACGTACCTTTCCTGCAATATTGAATCTCAATATTGATACATGAGCACTCATAACTTTACTTTTATATATTATTAGTGTATCCCTGACTAGTGCTCGAGTATATAGGATCATGCATGCTTGTATGTTTATTATTGTCATTAGATCGGTTATGTTGAATCCTGAATTAGATACATATGCTACTAAGATAAGGTATATGATATGCATGTCATTGGAAAGCTAGCGAAAAATTAAGAACTTTTCCTTTAGAACTCGTGTGATTTCGATGAACGGATTAAAAGATATAGTCAACTGAATTATTATTAATTTTAGCATATTTATTGTTAAAATGATTATTATTACTATCGTCGTTATTATCGTCATTATAATTATTATCTTATTATTATTATTATTATTATTATTATTATTATTATTATTATTATTATTATTATTATTATCAATATCATTATCGTTATAAGTATTATTATTAAGAATTGTCATTAGTATTACTAACGTTATTATCATTAAAATTATTATTTAACATTATCATTACTATTATTACTATTATCATTATTATTATTATTATCATTATTATAAATGCGATATAAAAGAGGATTAAAAACTATTAAACAAATCGATTAGGAAATAATGAGTATGAGTATCATGATGAAATTAAAATATGGTAAGATATTGATTTAGATAAAAATACCATTTTCAATATTTTTATCATTACTATTACTATTAAAAGTATTATTAATATTAAAACTATCATTGTTACTAAACCTATTATTGTTAATAGAAATATCATTGTCATTATAAAATATTATTTTTATTATCATTTTAGTATTATTATTAATATAAATTATCATTTTTAATAGAATTATTATTCTTATGAAATATTATTATTATTATAGTTAATATTAAAAAGTTTCGTTATTATTAAGATTATCATGATTAGAATTATCATTTTATCATAATTAATATCGTCTTTAGTAAATATAAATATAAATATTGTTATTATTATTATTAGTAGAATAATAATAATTATTATTATTACGATATAATACAACTTTTACTTATTATTGTTATTATCAATAACAAATAAATATGTGATACAAAGATATTTTTACCATACATAATATAATTTACATTAATATTACATACCACTATATTTTTATGATATTAAATGAACTTTATAAATTATATTACTTAAGATATATACAAGTATATTTTTAGCATATATAAATTTTAATATAAATTTCAATATAAATTTTTATTTATTAATAAATGACTTGTATTGTTTTTACTTTAATAAAATCTGATAAATATATTTAAATATATAAAACGACTATTTAAGTTATATAATAAACATGAATAAAAAATTTTGTAAATTATCTTGAGTCAAATAGACTTTTGTTGACTTTTGCATATCGATCTCGAGCATTAGGATTGCGATACACTATGACCTGACCTAAATTATTAGACAGTTATTGACCAACATATAAATATATATATATATATACTTAATATAGGTTCGTGAATCCGAGGCCAACCTTGCACTTGTTCAATGACGTCATATGTATTTTTACTACGAAATACAGTATTGTGAGTTTCATTTGCTCCCTTTTTAAATGCTTTTGCAATATATATTTTTGAAACTGAGAATACATGCACTGCTTTTATAACTATTTTACGAAATAGACACAAGTAATTTTACTACATTCTATGGTTGGATTATCGAGTCGAATATCACTCTTTTTAGCTTGGTAGCCTAAGAATAAGGGAACAGACACCCTAATTGACGCGAATCCTAAAGGTAGATCTACGGGCACTAACTCCCCCCATACTGGAAAATGGTATGCTTTAGTACTTCGAGTTTATATTATACAGATGGATTTCTGTTTTGGGAATATTCTATATGCATGATGTTAATGTCGATTACCAGGTGTTCAATCCATATGAATGATTTTTAAACACTTGCGAGTGTATGATTATTAATAAAGGAAATCTTGTGGTCTATTAAAATTATGGAAATGATTGATTACGATAAACTAATGAACTCACCAACCTTTTGATTGACACTTGAAAGCATGTTTATTCTCAGGTATTAAAGAAATCTTTCGCGGTGCATTTGCCCATTTTAAAGATATTACTTGGAGTCATTCATGGCATATTTCAAAAGACGTTGTATTCAAGTCGTTGAGTTCAATAAAGATTATTATTAAGTAAATGACATATTAAGTCATTTATAGTTTCGATATATTATGAAATGGTATGCATACTTGTTAACTTTCGATGAAATGAAAGTTTGTCTTTTAAAAACGAATGCAATGTTTGTAAAATGTATCATATAGAGGTCAAATACCTCGTGATGTAATCAACTATTGTGAATCATTTATAATCGATATGAACTGGGCATTTCACATTATGTGCCATGTTACGCGTACATTTTATCTAATATATAAACATATCAAGAATATAATTTCTTGATTGTCCTATCTTTTCCCTTGAACTCTGGTAATTTGACAAGTCAAATTGTGCTATTACAATTTCTATCTTAGAACATTAGTCATGTTCATTCGAAACTCCATACCTACGAATTCTGAATCATTATTCGTTTAACTTAAAGTCGAGAAGAGAACCCAAAAGTTGAATTGAGGAAGAAAGAATAGAAAGGAGTGAACTGTGAAAATGAGGAAATAAAGAGGGTGGATTTATAATAAAATATCCGATAGAACAATCAAAACAAATGATCGCATTTAAAGTGGATCCTAATTTCCTTAATTACCGAAGAACCAAATCTTATTAAGAAGATTTTCTCCAAATCCTTTGAACTTTGAAAATCAATACTATCTACGTCAAAAGATATGACGAATCTACATTTACTCATTCCACTCTTTTTGATAGCTTCACTTGTACTCTTCGCATAAGCGAATTGATTTATCCATTTTACTCACTGATGATAAAACTCTAATTTCCAGCTCGTATGCGTCATAAAAACATACTTATTGTTAACTATGACAACTCCACTTAAATTTCGGGATGAAATTTCTTTAACGGGTAGGTACTATGACGACCCGGAAATTTCCGACTAAATTTAAACTTAATTTCATATGATCTCGACACGATAAGCAAAGTCTGTAATGTTGAGTCTCAAAGTTTTTGAACTGTTCTCATGAATTCATTTACCCTCTGACTGTGCCCGATGATTCACGAACAATTGTTTATAATAAATATGTACATACATACATATATATATATATATATATATATATATATATATATATATATATATATATATATATATATATATATATATACACATATATAAATATATATAATTCTTAAACATAATTAATATTATATGTATATTGTAATACGTATATAAAATGAATAAATATTAAATATTGAATATACGTTATTATATACCACATAGTTAAAAATATGTAATTTTAATATATTAAATTGAAATTATAAGTTAAAATAAATGGTATAGTAATATTATTATTTTCGATATTAACGTCAAAGTTAGTACTATAAATATAATATACGAATATGAAACTTGATATATATAAATTGATATATTATTATTATTACTAATAATATTATTATCATTGATGATATAAGTAGTTATTATAATTAATATAGTATTATGAATGTTATCATTAATCATTATCATTTAAATTATCATCATTATTAGTATTATTTCTAGTATTATTTTTAAATATTATTATTATCAAAAATTTTATATTCTATATACATTTATCTTATTATTATTAGATAAATTATTATTATCATTTTTATTATTTATATTATTATCATTATAGTTATCATTATTATAAATAATATAATTTATTTTTGTTATCATTACTAATATTATTATTATCATCTCTATAATTACTTTTATTAATACTCTTATTATTTGATATCTTTTGTTATTAATATTATTATTATTATTTCAATTATTATTATTATTTGTATTAGTGTAGTATTCTTGATAGTATTAATAATATTAATAATTCTTATTAATAGATTTATATTATAAATTGGAATTACTAAAATTAATAAACCAGATATAAACAAATCTTTGTTTCCCATCACTTTTTTTTTTGGAATTTTGTTGATAATTCTATTCCTGATTTTGAGGTCCTCGTACGATTTTTTGTTACATGTATCAATCGAACTATTTTAAATTGAGGATTCTGTCTCCAATCTGATTCAGTAAGGACGATTCCATTCAATAAGAAAATAAATTCAGTTATAAATCAGTATCGTTTTATTTTTTTTATTTATTAAACTTTATTTCTGATTGAAGCAATTGGCCGAGCTTCTTTGTTATAAAACAACCAAATTATTCCCGCATTATACATAAACCATACAAACGTTTCATCATCACTATCAAATATCATTTGAGATTACTCGAATTTACTGAATTGAACTAAATTATTTTTTTCCCTCTCAACAGCTCGTATACCTTAGTTTCATATTTTTTTATTCAAAAATCGAAATCGAATGAATTGTTAAAATCTGGAATTGCAGAGTTGTTAGTAATCTCTTTTGAAAACTTTCTGTAAAATTTTAAATCCTAATTTACAAAATCGAAGATGAATTCCGGAGTCAAAGTAAATTTCAAAAACGTCAAACAATGTGTTCATCACAAAATTCAAACTTGTTTTAGTGTTTTAAGTTTAATTGATACTTCAGATAGTTTCTAAAAACCATTTAGAATTTTTTTCATGTTATGATCATGGTCTCAAACATTTTAAAAATTCGAATTTGATTTCAATTTGAACGCGTTTATATTCAAGCTATTACAGCTTCTTTATTATATTTTTTTTGTTGTGTTTTAATTAATCTAAACCTTCATTAACCATTTCTGTATGATTTTCAAAACCCTAAAAACTAAATAATAACGTGGATGTTAACTTGGTTCATTCCCTGGTCGACCGAAATTCTGGAGAAAAAGGAGAAACAAGAGGGCGGGTTAAATAGATAAAACTGTGAAATAGTTACAGAAAAATCAAAGATATCTGAGTGGTTTGTTGTGTTTGCCGGTGAGCGGGAGGTCGCGGGTTCGAGCCCCGTCTTGGGCAATCTTTTTAGAAAAGCATTTTTTTTGAAAGGGTATACACTTTAATTTTCATTTCCATTATTATTATTATTATTATTATTATTATTATTATTATTATTATTATTATTATTATTATTATTATTATTATTATTATTAATGTTATTATTGATATTGTTATTGTTATTGTTATTAAAATTATTGTTATTAGTACTAAATGTTATAGTCATTATTATTATTATTACTAATATGTATTAGTTATCATTTATCATTATTATTAACTTAGATACTACTAATAGAATGAGTACTATTACAATTATTATTATGATTATGATTAAAATTGTTATTATTATATATTCATTAATTAATATTGTTATTATTATTGTTATCAAAATCAATAAAAGTATTTTAATTAAAATTTTGGAATTATTAGTATTAGCATCATTGTTATAGTTATTAGGATTATTATTATTATTATTAACATAAGTATCATTATTAATAATATCATTATTATTATTAATATTATCATTATTAATAAAGTTGTTATTATTATCATTAGTAAATCATTAATATCAAAACTATCATTTTTAACAAATAAATAAATATACTTACTACATATGCAGTAATTATATTAATATTTCATATAACTAAATATCAAACATATATTAACATTTTTTTTTTATAAATACCTATATACAACAAATTCGATATTTTAATATAGTACTAAATATATATATATATATATATATATATATATATATATATATATATATATATATATATATATATGGATATACTAATTTAACTAAATGTATAGATTCTAATCATTTTAAATATATATAAAATAAATATATATAACATATACTTTAAGATATAATATAAGTATATATTTTTAAATGAAACTTAATATAAATTATATAAACTACAAATACATAAATAATATAAAATTAATAAAGGAAAATTATGTGATTTCCATTATATGTTTTAATAGATATACAATTGATATAGGTTCGTGAATCCGAGGCCAACCCTACACTTGTTCAATGCCGTCATATGTATTTTTACTACAAAATACAGTATTGTGAGTTTCATTATTCCCTTTTTAAATGCTTTTGCAATATATATTTTTGAGACTGAGAATGCATGCGCTGTTTTATAAATTTTGGACGAAATAGACACAAGTACTTAAAATTTACATTCTATGATTGGATTATCGAATCGAATATCACCCCTTTTAGCTTGGTAGCCTAAGAATTAGGGAACAGACACCCTAATTGACGCGAATCCTAAAGGTAGATCTACGAGCACTAACTCCCCCCATACTGGAAAATGGTATGCTTTAGTACTTCGAGTTTATATTATACAGACGAGTTTCTGTTTTGGGATATTCTATATGCATTATGTTAATGTCGGTTACCAGGTGTTCAATCCATATGAATGATTTTTAAACACTTGCGAGTGTATGATTATTGAATAAAGGAAATCTTGTGGTCTATTAAAATTATGGAATGATTGATTTCGATAAACTAATGAACTCACCAACCTTTTGGTTGACACTTTAAAGCATGTTTATTCTCAGGTATGAAAGAAATCTTCCGCTGTGCTTTTGCTCATTTTAGAGATATTACTTGGAGTCATTCATGACATATTTCAAAAGACGTTGTATTCGAGTCGTTGAGTTCATCAAGATTATTATTAAGTCAATTATAGTTGAATATATTATGAAATGGTATGCATGCCGTCAACTTTCGATGTAATGAAAGTTTGTCTATTAAAAACAAATGCAATGTTTGTAAGATGTATCATATAGAGGTCAAGTACCTCGCGATGTAACCAATTGTAATGTATTCTTCCAGATGGATTAGGACGGGTTGCTAGAACTTTATTTGGGGTCAAAATATATGATTACATGGCTCGTAATTCAAATGACATCCAAAGTAACGCGTAACTGAAAAAAGGGATATTACAACTCTCCCCCACTTAGCCTGGATCACGTCCCCGTGATCATCGTCATTTACCAAGAGGTAAGTGCTCCAAAGCCTTCTCACTTACTTACAACTACGAACTACGCCTCACGATCCTACAAAACACAACCAAGCCTGACATCCATGATATCTTCCGTAAATCCGAAGATCTCACCAGACGCCAATAATCACTAGCGTGCACTACCGCAACAAGTGATATCTCATACACTCAATGTCCAAAATTTCCACTTAGGAAATACGAAAAACACCATATATCCCTTCAAGTTCTTTCGGCTACAACTCGCAACAAGCTACATCCATAACTATATCACCCAACGCGATCTACTAGGTCCACTACACCATGAACCAAGTCTTGCATTAATCCAAATCGTGAAGGATTCATGCCACGTCAAAACTCCGTACTTCAATGACTCATAAACCAACAAATCAAGAATGTTATCAGAATCAAGAACCAACTTTCCCCGTCTCCACCGCCGGGTCATTCCTTCTACGAAGAAATTTCGGTATCACCAAATAATCACACTAGGGACACAAACCTTCCCATCAATCGATCCGCACACGACCATCAGTATCTGAAATAATCATCAACACTTGACACAGGGTTTCTCCCCTAAACCCAACAACACACCCAGACAATGCGGCTTCCTAGTACTAGCATGGAAACTATTCGTGTACTAGAATCCTGTCAATAATGAATTATCATCACAGCAATTCGTAATTCGTCACGCGACCCACAGAAATATCCACCAACGCCTGGTGAATCCTCTTGCCTCGACCGTCCGTTAAGGATGGTCTCGACCTTTCAATGCAACTAACGGGTTGCATTACTAGGAAATACACCCTCGCACACAACCAACATCCGTACGTCTCTATGTGAGACAATCGAAATCGGCACTCCCCTCCTCACAATCATCCATAAAGTGGAATAATCCACTGATAATTTCCACGATCACGTTTTCTGACAGGGAAAAAACAGTATTCACCACGATATCGAACTCGTTCCCATTCAATTATACTGTCCGAGTTTCACGACAACCGAGATTTTTCACTACGAGAGCATCCGCAACGACAACTTCATTCTCTCACTCCGAGATCTCAAACTTCACATTTGGTCTCATACCGCACATTGGTACTACACAACCACCTTACATAAGAAGACTTACACTTCCTTCGATCCCATCATCACAATCTTCACACATAACATTCCAGAAATGTTACTCACAATCGTAATGCACGATCTTGAGTCGACATCAACAACCCGTCACTCTTCCTTGTTAGGAAATCCGAATTCATGTTGAGGCCTAGCACGGTACACTCCGCCACTTCTTTATATTTAACATCACCGGAGCTTCCTCGGGCAGCAATAAAAACTCCCCCACTAAGGATTCATCTCCACATTCTCACCGCCAAGATGATAACATCCTGTGGAATTGTCATTCCACGACACACATGACCATTCTCATCGTTGGTCATACACACCATATCACCTTAAATTCACTTTAGGCTCTCAGAGCCGTCATACACTTGAGATGTCGTACACACGACAACATTGCACGTTCATACCACAATTCACAATCAACTGTCTTAATCGTTCGCAAAGCAAACTCCACCAAAGTCCCACATACATCTCTATGCCTAAGCATATGCCACTCCAATTAATCAGTCGTGCATCTCAGTCAAGGTCACCCGACCTTCCACCCAACGAACCTTTATCGACAATTGCTCACTCTCATGGAGAAGAGTGATCAATCCGACACAATAATCGCGTCAACCGCAATATCAACACTTCATCCTGACCTTCGGCCCAACCGACCATTAAGTACATCACCGGCTCGCCGGTCATCTTTACCCGTCCATCACTTAAGAGCAACCAGATTCGCTCATCCATCACTTCATAAGAAGTATTCACCGCAATACTCTTAAACTTCAACTTTCACAACAGTCGAATTACTATCACTCATTGATCACTATTGTAATCCCCGTTGCTTCCATAGATGACTCACGGTCACCCAAAGCACAAAGTGATCACACCACTACTGGAGTTGAATATTACACTAGCATGTATAAAGAGGCACCTGACGTAGTGTCATGCAGACTCCCACCACAATCAACCGAATTTTAGAAACTCGATCTTTGGGCTCCATACACCTGATGTCACCCATCTCTCCACAATAATGACCCGAAGTCACACCTTCCCGACAAAACTTACGGTTTATTGTCTTATCAGAAGTTCCTAGCAATCACACGCTACCCGCAATTTCCACAAGGCCAAAAGATATAGCCTAACGAAACCTTTCGTCTAACACTAAAAGGTGCTTGGAAACACCAAGTCTTACACCCTTCCACATATCGGTACAACCGCAACCACATGGGATATTCCGTTAGGAATGTTACCCTATAATCCACAACACACGAACACAATCATTGTCATAAGGGTCCCACTCCCATGAGTTTAACGACCCAAAGACTCCTTGATTCGCCAATTTCAAGGCGACTCCCGACTAGAATCCTTACACATCCCTAACCACACACTCTACCGAGTGTAACCTTAAACTACAGTCATTAGACCTGTCGCATTCCATTCCGGAATTCAAGTCCTCGACGCACACACACACGCACACCTTAGTCAGTCATCCTAGTTACGATGGGTAACTACAACCAATGATAATCTCAACAGTGCACCCACTACTTAGGGTGACTAAGCACGCACCAAACTCGTGAGTTTGCTCACTCACCTTAGCTAACGGAAACCATCGTAAACACTTCCCGACTCACAAAGAACCCAATGTGACAACAAGCACATCACTCGAGACCACTATAATCTAGGAACCAATACATGATTCCTATTTCATCCCGAATCTACCCCAACCATGCCACGTTTTCTACGTTCGGTACTCATCATGTCATGCTTGGTGTCAAGATACACTTTCGTAATAATGGTGATCAGTCACTATTACAATTTTGTATCTTACCATTTCCACATGGTCACGCAAAGTACTTTACTCGGTCTAACGCAACATTCACACAATACAAAACATAATACTACTAGTACCTTCGAACAAGCGAAGTCCCGTCGTTAGACTGGACAACACAAAACTCTCGAGTACCCGAGCCCCCACCACTAGACTCATCACTAACATATCGTACACTATATATAGTATAATAATATATATACACATTTACACCGCAATAACAAGTCAACCTATAACCTGTGTGACTATCACTAAAACAACGTTCAAGTTTACCTACTTACATTAGGCACTAGCTATCCAAGACACTAATTTACTTACGAAGTAAGGCCCCACATAATCGCACTTTGGACAAACACAAGTCCTAGTTAGTCACCTACTCTAAGGCACTAACAAATCTCAATCCGACCCGTACTCCTACAAGTCCCGCAAACAATGAATAACCGCCAATAAGTCTAAGACTAGGCACCTATTCTAAGGTCACCTAATTCTCTTAGACTATGCTCTGATACCACTTGTAATGACCCAACCTCGATTACCGAAACACGACACGTTTTTTTAAACAGAATTCTTGTCCCAAACCAAATGCGCAGTGTGCATTGGGTTACTCGGCGCGCTTTACAACGTGGAACCAGGTTAGAACTTGACAACTGGGCTTACTACCAAACTCTGGAAAATTGCACGGCGTGCAATGGCCTGCGCGGCGTGCACCAAAGTTGGAAATCAACTACAGCCCGTTTTAGTACATGAAACCATTTTCGCCCAACCCAAGTTCCGTTAAACCCCCAAATCGATTCCAACACTTTTCACACATTAATTTACAGGGTTTCAAACAACAAAAGTATGATACGATCCTTGGGACTCCAACGACCCATAATTACATGCAAGTGCCAATTTCGACCCCTTTATATATTTGACGGATTAGGACTCTATAACCCAACCTGATATATATATTATAACTAGAGAACGTCAATAAATGTTTAGGGTATATATCACCGTACATTAAACATCTTGGTTTGAATACCTATTGGATATATTTACTAACGAAGTTAAAAGATAATTCCAAATGATTGAATTATCAGATACATTGAATTTTGATTACGAGTCTCTGTTATGAGGACCACTATGATTTAAGAAATCTATTCTTTTTAACGATAATCGGAATAATTGGTAATGTGAATTGCAAGTAAGAACAAAAGTGTCAATTAACGGGAACTAGACAAGAGTTAGTGGAGATTTCTATTTGATTTTCAATTTATGCTTTACAACATTTTCCTCGTGATTTTAATAAGATAACTATTTTAACTTTCATCTTAAAGTTGGAACGTGGAATGTAAATAACTTAGACGTTGGATATCGACATTTTACATTAAGATGATTTCATATGTTTATTTAACCTTTGGATTTTATATCATGTTTCATCAACAAACGTTAATTTAAAAACTTGAAAACTATTATGAGTATATTAAATCTTACTTTTCTAAAATGTTTTACGATATAACAACTTCTTCTATTATAACCTTTTTAGTAAAATAATTCTTAAATATATTTAGTTTTGGTAAACAAAGGTTTCATATTTATTTAATTTTGTTTCAAACGTACAAAAACATTTTTGGTTTAAAAAGAACTTTATTAGTAAAACATTTTATAAGATAATTTGTTCATAAATTTTAAAGAACTTAATTAAAGCTTTGTATCATAAATTTTATATATATATATATTGTTTCAAAAACGTAAACGTGATACGACATAATATTTTCTATTACTTAAATGTTTTGAACTTTGAAATATAATTAGATAGATATTTCAATTATATATAAGATATACAAAATTATATTTTTTTAATAAGAATATATATATATATATATATATATATATATATATATATATATATATATATATATATATATATATATTTCACAATGCGTTAATGTATAATTTATATATATAACGTTTTGATATTAGTAAACGTATTTTGATAAACAACGAGCCACTGATTTATAGAAGCAAATGACCACAACGCTCAAATGTATAAGTTACATTTATTATAAAATGATTTATCGATGAGTAAGTCTAATTTTTGATAAAGGTACACATCGCGAAATGTAATGAATCAGTTTTCTAAACGTACGAAAATGCGTTCGAGAAACCGAAACCAGGACATGAGTCGAGTGACAACGTACGAATCATAGGAACAAAAATTACAAGTTAACTATGCACGTGAATATAATATAATATATAATTAATTATATAAATTAAATATATTATATATAAAATATAATAAAAATCGTCGGCAGCCCACGAGATAAATGGGAATGAGCTGGAAATAGTGGTGCCGCGATCGCAGAGCATTCTACCACCAAACCATCGTAATCACGGAGTTATGGGACCCAGGTTTGATCTATAAAGCTCGAACACGTTCTGAATTCGATTCATAATTCATATATCGATCTATCTCTCCAATCTATATATTACTCCGTATTTATTTATTTATTTCATTATTTATATTAATTATTATTATCAATCTAAATATATTATTAGTAGTATTAGTATTATTATAATACCTAAAATACTACAACAGAGTGTTGCTCGAGTGATCTAAAACAGGTTTTCAAAACTGGTTTTCAAGTAGGATAGGGCTAAGTAAATTATGGGTTATAGCTATGGAGGTGATGGGTAATGTTCGAGAGTATACTCGTAAGGTCAAACTAGTGTTTATCATCTCCGTTGCGTCTACGTACTTTCCTGCAATATTAAATCTCAATATTGATACGTGAGCACTCATAACTTAATTTTTATATATTAATAGTGTATCCGTGATTAGTGCTCGAGTAGATATGATTATGCATGCATGAAATGTTTAATTTAGTCATTATATAAATCATAAGTTTGATATATGCTACTAGGATAAGGTATATGATATGCATGTCGTTGGAAAGCTGACGAAAAATCAATAACTTTTCATTTAGATATCGAATGGGTTCGATGAACGGATTAGAAGTTATAGTCAACTGAATTTTTGTATTATTGTTAAAATGATCATTATTACTATCGTCGTTATTATCGTCGTTATTATTATTATTATTATTATTATTATTATTATTATTATTATTATTATTATTATTATTATTATTATCATTATTAATATAAGTATTATTATTAAAAATTGTTATTGTCATTACTATAATTATTGTTACGATCATTAAAAATTATTATTAATATTGTCATTATTATTATAATTATTAGTATTATCATTAATATTATTATAATACTTATTAGTATCATTATTATTAAAACTAATAATAGTATCATCTAATTATTATGATTGCTATTATATTCATTATTATGAATGCGATATAAAAGAATACTAAAAGCTATTAGACGAATCGATTAGGAAATAATGAGTATGATTATCATGATGAAATTTAAAATATTGTAAGATATTGATTTAGATAAAATATTGTTTTCATTATTTTTATTTTTATTATTATTAAAAGAATCATTAATGTCAAAAACTATCACTTTTATTTAAATTATCATTTTTAATAGAAATATCATTGTTATTATAAAATATCATTTTTTATTATCATTTTAGTATTATTATTAATAAAATTATCATTTTGAATAGAATTATTATTTTTAAAATATTATTATTATTATAGTTAATATTAAAAAGTAACATTATTATTAAGATTATCATGATTAGAATTATCATTTTATCATAATTAATATCATCTTTAGTAAATATAAATATTGTTATTATTATTAGTAGTAGAATAATAATTATTATTATTACAAGATAATACAACTTTTACTTATTATTGTTATTATCGATATTATTTTATCAAGTAAATATGCGATACAAAGATATTTTTACCACACATAATATAATTACATTAATATTACATATCACTATATTTTTATGATATTAAGTGAAATTATTAAATTATATTACTTAAGATATACAAAAGTATATTTTTATCATTTATATATATATATATATATATATATATATATATATATATATATATATATATATATAAATTTTTAATATAAATTTTATTAATAAATGACTTTTATTAAGAGCTTTAATATAATCTAATAAATATATTTAAATATATATAAGACGACTATATTTAAGTTATATAATAATCATGTATAGATTTTGAAAATCTTTTTGAGTCAAATTGACTTTTGTTAACTTTTGCATGTCGATCTCGAGCATTAGGATTGTGATACACTATGACTTGACCTAAATTGTTAGACAGATATTGACCAACATATAAATATATATATATAATTAATATAGGTTCGTGAATCTGAGGCCAACCTTGCACTTGTTCAATGCCGTCATATGTATTTTTACTACAAAATACAGTATTGTGAGTTTCATTTGCTTCCTTTTGAAATGCTTTTGCAATATATATTTTTGAGACTGAGAATACATGCGCTGCTTTTATAAATGTTTTACGAAATAGACACAAGTAATCGAAACTACATTCTATGGTTGGATTATCGAATCGAATATGCCCCTTTTTAGCCTGGTAGCCTAAGAATTGATGTTTATTATAATTGCCACCAATCGATGCGAATCCTAAAGATAGATCTATGGATCTCGACACGTACCATTCGGGTTACAAATGCTTTAGTACTTCGATTATCATATCCGATGAGATTCCCGGAATGATGGGGATATTCTATATGCATCATGTTAGTTAGGTTATTAAGCGTTCACCATATGAATGATTTTTAATTCGCGGGTTACGCGTATTATTTTGTACTCGGGTTACGTGTACAATTAAATATCTGGAAATCTTGTGGTCTATTAAAATTATGGAAATGATTGATTACGATAAACTAATGAACTCACCAACCTTTTGGTTGACACTTTTAAGCATGTTTATTCTCAGGTATTAAAGAAATCTTCCACTGTGCATTTACTCATTTTAAAGATATTACTTGGAGTCATTCATGGCATATTTCAAAAGACGTTGTATTCAAGTCGTTTAGTTCAACAGAGATTATTATTAAGTAAATGACAGACTAGGTCATTTATAGGTTAGATATTATGAAATGGTATGCATGCCTGTCAACTTTCGATGTAATGAAAGTTTATCTTTAAAAACGAATGCAATGTTTGTAAAATGCATCATATAGAGGTCAAATACCTCGCAATGTATCCATATGTTATTGTATTTGTCCTTATGGACTAGGACGGGTTGCTTCATGTGGTATCAGAGCGGTGGTCTTAGCGAACCAGGTCTTGCATTAATGTGTCTAACAGATAGTCGTTAAGGTGCATTAGTGAGTCTGCACTTCGACCTTGTCTGCATGTCAAAAGTTTTTCTTATCATTTCTAGTCGGAAATCATCTACTTACCATCCTTAGGAAATTACCTGCTTATCATTCTTAGTCTAGACACATCTTACTGCATTGATTGCATAAATATTGTATAGACAAAATTCATATCTTAGAGTATCTGCTAATTCATATCTTAACGTATCTATTACTGTAAACTTTGCCTGACATATTTCAAAGATTCCTCCGTAATTTATGGGATTTTGGTATTATATATACATATGTAGTTTATGTATTAAAGAATACCAAATCGAAGTCTTATAATCTTCCTCATATCGAAAAATCATTTCCCTACTCTGTACGAGATGGATCCTGCAACCAGTTCCAGTTCCCCAGATTCCGACAGCTATTCCGATATGGAGTTTCACTCGAACTCCGAAAGCAGTGTGACCGGAATGGATCAACCAATTAGCCATCATCTATTCTGGATGAATTTGGGATGGGTTCGTAGCCTCCTTAATCATTGGAGACAAGAAGAAGGCGATCCTTTCCATCCACCACATTGCCCTCTTGACGAAGAACCTGAAGCACTTACCAGAGAACCTGTTCGAGACACCATTTTCTCTCTCATTTCCAGGGTATCTCGTCACGATTATATACTATCCCAGATTCTAGATCTTATTCATCCACTCGTTCGAACCAACAATCAGCCCGGTGTAATAGAAGAAGTCAACGAGCTTCGCGCTCGAGTATTGGCTTTGGAGGATATGATGCGAAGATTACAAGCACCATCAGCATCAACAGTACCACCATCATCAACACCAATAGTACCATTATTACCACCAACAACAACATCCGCATCCCACACCTTAACATCACAATCCATACCTCGAACCTCAACGTCATACGCACCATAAACACCAAGGAGTACCAACAACAACAAATGATGAAGTATTGATTCTAAAAGTTTTAAAGATTATTTATTTTAGTTCTTATTGTAAATCAGATGAGTAAGAGAAATGATGAAATGAAACCCTGACCAGAATGGTGTACGATTTACAAGCTAGACTTGTTTTACCAACAGCATCTGCAGTACCGTCAGCATCACCAGCACTGTCAGTGCTGTCAGCATTGCCAGCATCATCAGCACCCATAACATCACAAGCTCCGCCAGTTCAAGAATCACCGTGGACATCATATGAATCAACAATGAATATATTGTATCAATGAGTTATAAAGTATTAACTCATTTCCATTGAAAGATTTATATGTATATCTTATATATATAAATTTCTAAAAATAAATCGTTCTGTACTAAGCTATTATGTGTGAATCTTAACTACTCGGTTAATTCATATTACTAATATGCTATGATGTACATCCTTCGTCAGGAACTTAGCCATCGTTCACTACAATCTCTATTTTAATTCAATGAGTTCAATTTCATAATAAAGCAAGTGTATTATTCAAATATATGTTTGATTTTACACCTTCATTATCGATGTACTAGAAACTTTTCAGACAACATCATTCGTACCTTGCGAAGTTCACAAGAATTCCACGAATACTAACACCATTCACCGAAGAAATATCAATAAAAATGAATAATGAAGTATTGATTCATGATTTCATTTACGTTGAAGAAATAATCTGCGAAGATTACATAATTTCTAAAGTTTTAGGAATTATTCAATTCTAGTTCTAGCCTAAAATCAAATGAGCTTAATTTAATATTAACTCATTAAATATGTATTAAATCTGAAGAAAATATACATACATATATATTTTCACAAAGACTGTAATAAAATTCTTTTACAAAAAATTACATGTGAATTTTTTTTAACGGGTAGGTATTACCCGAGAGATATAAATTCACAATTAATATGTTACATTCTTCGAATCTAATTCAATAATCATCAACTATACTCACTACTTTCACAACGATATACATTCTTTCATAAAAACCAAAAACAACTGTTCTCATTCAAATCCAATTACACATTCTGATTTTGAAATCTCAGAATTCAATTCGAGATATAACCGATATCATCACTTTTAGATTCTTACATCTTTTAAATCTATACTTTGGCTTCGAAACTGTACTAGAACATAATTTCTATTCATAGAACCCAAAAAAGTATTTGTATCATTCAAAATTCTGGAACATCATATGTATATTAACAATTACAATATGTGTTCAAACCCTTCAAAATTCCTGAAGACACTTCAAATAATGAACAATCGAGATTATGATCCAACCACATATTAACCACAGTTATGCACCTGAAAAACTCTCGAAACCAAAGTCATAGTTTAACACGTATCCGTGACAGACCCTTTGGCATTTATTAGCAAAAATAACTTTGCAATTTCTTTTCAAATTAGCCAGTTTTGTCACAGCTCCAGCAAGTCAACTTCGATTATTCAGTTGAAACAGTCTTATTATAACCTCGATATAGACGTTGCACTTTCGTCATCGTTACCGGAGAACCTTTTATATCTCACCACATTAGCAATAAACTTATCAACCACTAATCTTTGACTTTCCGAAAAATCATTATATTTATCGAAACCCCATCATTTACTCATCCGCATCTTGTAACAAGAATTGTCATGCCAATTACTGGGAATCAACAATCATTATTTTGAAATCTTGCAGCATGTATACACCAACAGTTATATGTTATAACAACCCTCACTTTTCGACTTCTGATTTTACTAACATACTTTTTCTTATTTTAACTTTTAAGATTTTACTTTTAATAAAAATACAAACTACTTTTTCTTATTTTAACTTTTAAGATTTACTTTTAATAAAAATACAAAATACTTTTTCTTATTTTAACTTTTAAGATTTTACTTTTAATAAAAATACAAACTACTTTTTCTTATTTTAACTTTTATGATTTTACTTTTAATAAAAATACAAACTACTTTTTCTTATTTTAACTTTTAAGATTTACTTTTAATAAAAATACAAAATACTTTTTCTTATTTTAACTTTTAAGATTTAACTTTTAATAAAAATACAAACTACTTTTTCTTATTTTAACTTTTAAGATTTTACTTTTAATAAAAATACAAACTACTTTTTCTTATTTTAACTTTTAAAATTTACTTTTAATAAAAATACAAAATACTTTTTCTTATTTTAACTTTTAAGATTTTACTTTTAATAAAAATACAAACTACTTTTTCTTATTTTAACTTTTAAGATTTTACTTTTAATAAAAATACAAACTACTTTTTCTTATTTTAACTTTTAAGATTTACTTTTAATAAAAATACAAAATAATTTTTTCTTATTTTAACTTTTAAGATTTACTTATTTTATTTTAATTTTTTTTACCTAACATTTTCAACTATAAATACCACATACATTTCTCATTTCAAACTTACACCTTAATCTCTCATTTCTCTCTTAAAGAACTACTTCTAGTTGATATCTCGGTCACTTACTTGCTTTACTTTCCTTTCTTGCGTGGAATACTTCAACTGCTATTTAAGGTGAGTTTCATTTGCTCCCTTTTTATATATATTTTTGGGCTGAGAATACATGCGCTGTTTTATAAATGTTTTACGAAATAGGCACAAGTACTAAAACTAATTCTACGTGGGTTTAAACCAGAAATATACCCTTAGCTTGGTAACATTAAACTACTTGTCTATGTACGGTAGGCGCGAATCCTAAAGATAGATCTATTGGGTCTGACAAACCCCATCCTGACTATGGGATGCTTTAGTACTTCGAGGTTATTTTAAACACACCTGATCTGGTGTACTTCAGAGGGTAAAATATGAACGTTAAGGCTTGATACCGGGTGCCTACAACTTATAGAATGCTTTTATACACTTGCTAGTGTACGGATATTTTTGAAACTGAAATCTTGTGGCCTATTATTATAACGGAAATGATTGATTTTGATAAACTAATGAACTCACCAACCTTTTTGGTTGACACTTTAAGCATGTTTTGTCTCAGGTGACGAATAAGATGATTGCCATGATTGCTACCTGATGAATTGAATGCTGCTACATGGAGTCTTCATTTCATTACATTTACTTTGCATTAAGACTATTATTATTATTTCAGTTTAAATTTGATGTAAAACTTTTAATGCTTCCGCTGTTTTATTAATAAATGTTTTATTCAAAACGTCTCATATAGAGTCGTTCTCATTTATACAACTGTGATTTGATATAATTAGTCACAAATACCCTAGGCCCTAATTTGGGGGTGTGACAGATTGGTATCAGAGCAGGTTGTTGTAGAGAACCAGGATTGCATTTTATGTGTGCCTTATACAATTAGGTACCTTAGCAATGTAGGACTACAACTTTCCTTGACCATAGTGCCTTTAATTGATAAATGCTACACTATACCTTAGAAACTATACTTAAATCTTAAGATTATAACATACACGATAATGTGAAACTACTCGAACGTCAACGCTACTTAAGGCCTAGGGTGATCCTTGGTACCACTATGGGACGCTTGTGGATTTCGAATGCCAAACTTAGATTTTGGTCGAGAATTCCTGGGCCAACTGGTAACAATTGATCATTCAAGTGACTCGGCGGTGGCATAGATGTTTGGGTATGGTGCACAATATCAAACCTGGCTATAGTGATCATACAACACTTAGTCACTTACGCACTTAATAAGTGGTGAACTTATTAAGAACAACTCACCTAGTCATCTATCCTGGTTTTGTGTATTACATATGTATTACATGAAATATTATCCAAGATTTTTGAAACTCCTATAATTCATACTCAAACGTATATAACTCCCTGTTATATCACGAACCTATATGCCTTATGCCTTTATGCATCGGTTTGCGAACCGGGAAATGTCATTGGGTTATCACAGTATACGAATTGAAAGTCTTTAATCGAAAGATTATTAGATTACATACTTATCATTTTATAATCTCGACACGTCATACTGCCATTATTAGAGTATAGACAAATCATATCTTAGCATATCTATTCCCAATAGACCTTGTCTAACACTTTTCCTAAATTTCCTCCGTAAATTACGGAAATCTTTCTGCTATATATACGTATTCAAGGAGATGAATATATCATTCAATATTCAACACCCATTTCATATCAAACCCTATTCCAAACACATAATATGGATTTCTCACCTAATTCCTCAAGTTCTTCTAGCTCCAAAGATAGCGTGACAGGAGCACACCCACCGATCAATTACCGTGATTTCTTTAGAAAATGGGGATGGGTTCGCGAAATACTCACCCTATGGAGAAATGAAGAAGGTACTCCTTATCACGAGCCAAACTTACCACCAAACGTCGGAGTACTCGATCCTCTTACTGGCGAACCTGTTCGCAATACCGTTTTCACTCTTTTCGCAAGGATTTTCTGCCTCGAAGGTCGACTCGATGTAACCAACGACAATATTCGTCCTCTACTCTCGAATTCTAACCAGAAAGGGTTATTAGAAGAAGTTAGAAGACTTCGAACTAAATATCAAGAATTGACAAACCTTACAGAGGAATGGGTAGAACAAATCCATAGACTCGAGAGTAAAGTAGAAACCCTGGAGGAAATAGTGCGCGATTTGGTAGCTAGGCTCACACTTACTAACCAAGTACCACAAGCAGCACCAACAGCAGCACCAGCACCAGCACCAGCACCAGCACCACCAGTACTATCAGCATCACCACCAACAACAACATCAGCATCCCACGTCTCAACATCATAATCGGTACCTCAAACATCGACATCATACGCCCATAGATACTAAGGAATATTAGTAATAATGAGTTAAGATGTATTGACTCATTCTTCTTGAAGAATTATATATGTATACTTTATATATATATGGTTTGGAACAATAATAAATCTTTTCGTACTAAACTATTACGTGTGAATCTTAACTAGTATGTACTACTTGGTTAATTCATATCACTAATACGCTATGATGTACATCCTTCGTTAATGACTTAACAATCATTAATCACTGCTTCAGTACAATAAACTCCATTTCATAATAAACTAAGTGTATTATTCAAATGCATGTGTGATTTTACACTCCTATTTTTCGATGTACTCGAAAATTTCTCGAAAACATCATTTGTGCCTTATGAATTTCACAAGAAATCCACGAGCATCAACATCATTTACTGAGGTATATTAATAACAATGAACGATGAAGTATTGATTCATAACTTCATTAAAGAAATATTTCGCGACGATTATGTAATCTCTAAAGTTTTGGAGATTATTTATTCTCGTTTCAACCGTAAATCAAATGAGTTTAATATTATATTAACTTATTAAATCCATAATTACATCTGAAGAAAATATATATGTATGTATATTTTTATAAAGATTGTATTTAAAAATTCTTTTGTACAAACTGTTAATTGTGAAAATATTTTAACGGGTAGGTAATACCCAAGAAATATCTAACATTCACATTAATATATTACATTGTACATTCTTCAAAATCCTTGAAAACATATCAGATTGATAATCAATGATTCAGATCAGTTAACCTTGAGAATGCTGATGAAGCAGCAAAAGCTGTAGATGGCCTTAATGACCAGAAGCTTGATAATAAAGAATTGTGTGTTGGAAAAGCTCAAAAGAATATCTGGTATTGAAAGACGGATTGAGCAAAACATGAAGGAGACCAGGGACAAATCCCAAGGACTAAACCTATAACCAAAGAATCTAGATGATTCGATTTCTGAAGGAAATCACAGAAGATCTTTTTACGCATTCTAAATCCTTACAGAAGAATTTCTTCATTATCCATCGATTTTAGAAATTCTAAAATATCATCATATCTTTCGTTATAAATATCCTCGATATTTCTAAAGATATCTTCATAACGATTCTTGTCCGCAATTAATTATCTCTTTGCAATATCTTTATTACATCATAAAGGAAAACTGTTTAAGTTTCTATATTCCGTAAAATTTAAATTCAAATTTTGAATGATTTGAAGTAGTGTTGAGAATTGAAGCATAAGTTAGTATAATATAATGACGTTAGGCCAACATGATTATATTACAGTAAGTCATGCTAAATTTTTAATGGAAGATGATGATTCATAGACTTTATAATCATCATTTGCCATGTTACACGACTCTTACATTCTACTTAATCTCTGAACATATTAAGCAAATATATTCTTGATAGTTCTATCCTCAGTAATTCTGGTAATTTACCAAATCAAATCGTGATATTACGCTTAGAACAGTAGGTCCATTCGAAACTTCATACCTACAAATTCTGGACCATTACTCGCTTTACTTAGAGTCAAGAGGAGAATAAAAAGGCAAAGAGCTCCGACATATAAGGGAAAATATGTAGCCCGATAATGATACCGAAATTACAAACCGTGTATATCAATACGTATTGCAACGTAAAGACATGGGAGAATTAAAAACACTATAACCCCAAGGTAATAGTAGAAGAAAACAAATTCCTCTAGTGGTAAATGAAAAAGAAGAATGACTGAAATGATAGTCAGAAAAATATCCAGGATAAGAACTGGATGGAGCATTCTCACAATCTTTGGAAGTATGAATTGAGGAAGAAAGTATAGAAGTAGTGAAGATAATGAAACGGAAGAAGCTAATTTATAGCAAAATTCCAAACACATCAATTGAAGCAATTAACCTCATTTAATCAAAGAAAATTTCAAATTCCTTAATTACCGGAGAATCAAATCTTATGGATTATGAAGATTTCCTTTAATCCCTTGAATTCCAAAAATCAATCGTGACTACGTCAAAAGTTAAGGCGAACATTTAATTTCTCATTCACTCTTTTACAATAGCTTCGTTTATACGCTTCCTATAATCAAATCGTTTTATCCATATTATTCAGTAGTGATAAAACTTTATTTTTTCAACTTATATTCATCATTACAATATTCTTGTTGTAAACAATGATGATCTCTATCAAACTTCATGACTATAATTTTCATGAACTACTCTCTGTTTTGTCTACCCTAATATTGTGACATAAACACTCAAAGTTTTAAATAAGCTCAATACTATTCATAACACATTTCATGTGTTCAGTTTACTAAAATGCTCGTATAACACCATCATCCCTTTTGAGGATAACCTAGTCAAATGACACTCTTATTAATCCTTTAGATAACCTTCGCATTAATGATAAAATGCACTTTATAGAAGAACCTGTAAGAAATTAGGGTTCGTATTATTTAAATGCATGAAACAGAACAATTTTCTATCCGTTGGAATTCACGAAAGGCCCCGAACCTACCTGGGAACGTGAAGACCAAATAAAACGTAAATATCCTCGTTTAGGTACGAACAACGCTGATTGATGGCAAAAACTAAATTTCGGGACGAAATTTCTTTTAACGGGTAGGTACTATAACAACCCTCACTTTTCGACTTCCGATTTTACTAAAATACTTTTTCTTATTTTAACTTTTAAGATTTTACTTTTAATAAAAATACAAACTACTTTTTCTTATTTTAACTTTTAAGATTTACTTTTAATAAAAATACAAAATACTTTTTCTTATTTTAACTTTTAAGATTTTACTTTTAATAAAAATACAAACTACTTTTTCTTATTTTAACTTTTATGATTTTACTTTTAATAAAAATACAAACTACTTTTTCTTATTTTCACTTTTAAGATTTACTTTTAATAAAAATATAAAATACTTTTTCTTATTTTAACTTTTAAGATTTTACTTTTAATAAAAATACAAACTACTTTTTCTTATTTTAACTTTTAAGATTTTACTTTTAATAAAAATACAAACTACTTTTTCTTATTTTAACTTTTAAAATTTACTTTTAATAAAAATACAAAATTCTTTTTTTTATTTTAACTTTTAAGATTTACTTTTAATAAAAATACAAAATAATTTTTTCTTATTTTAACTTTTAAGATTTACTTATTTTATTTTAATTTTTTTTACCTAACATTTTCAACTATAAATACCACATACATTTCTCATTTCAAACTTACACCTTAATCTCTCATTTCTCTCTTAAAGAACTACTTCTAGTTGATATCTCGGTCACTTACTTGCTTTACTTTCCTTTCTTGCGTGGAATACTTCAACTGCTATTTAAGGTGAGTTTCATTTGCTCCCTTTTTATATTTATTTTTGGGCTGAGAATACATGCGCTGTTTTATAAATGTTTTACGAAATAGGCACAAGTACTAAAACTAATTCTACGTGGGTTTAAACCAGAAATATACCCTTAGATTGGTAACATTAAACTACTTGTCTATGTACGGTAGGCGCGAATCCTAAAGATAGATCTATTGGGTCTGACAAACCCCATCCTGACTATGGGATGCTTTAGTACTTCGAGGTTATTTTAAACACACCTGATCTGGTGTACTTCAGAGGGTAAAACATGAACGTTAAGGCTTGATACCGGGTGCCTACAACTTATAGAATGCTTTTATACACTTGCTAGTGTACGGATATTTATGAAACTGAAATCTTGTGGCCTATTATTATAACGGAAATGATTGATTTTGATAAACTAATGAACTCACCAACCTTTTTGGTTGACACTTTAAGCATGTTTTGTCTCAGGTGACGAATAAGATGATTGCCATGATTGCTACCTGATGAATTGAATGCTGCTACATGGAGTCTTCATTTCATTACATTTACTTTGCATTAAGACTATTATTATTATTTCAGTTTAAATTTGATGTAAAACTTTTAATGCTTCCGCTGTTTTATTAATAAATGTTTTATTCAAAACGTCTCATATAGAGTCGTTCTCGTTTATACAACTGTGATTTGATATAATTAGTCACAAATACCCTAGGCCCTAATTTGGGGGTGTGACATATGTGTACATATAACGTCTATCTCCTAGACTTATATACTTCGAATGTGAAGTTTCTGAAAAACACCCCAATCTACGATTTAGTTCTTTGAATTTTTAGAAAAGCTGAATGAAGCAGCAGAAACGGTAGACAACCGTAAGTCAAAATTTTGATGATAAAGAATAGTGTGTTGGCAAAGCTCAGAAGAAGGGAAGGTTGGAACTGGAAAACGAATTGAGCAAAGTATGAAGGAGGCTGTGGACAAATCACAAAGACGAAATCTACCTTCAAAGAATCCAAATGATTCAGTATCTGCTGAAATCCTTAGCAAATACCTTGTTCCTTACTCTAAAACTCTTGCGGACAATATTCTTCATCATCCTCTTATATTAAATATTCTAAGATATCATCGTATCTTTCTTTATAAATATCCTCGATATTTCTGAAGATATATTCATAACTATTCTCATCTGAGATTATTTATCTCTTCACGCTATCTGTGTTACATCATAAAAAAAACTATTTTAGTTTCTAAATTCTGAAACCATCGAGTTTAAAATATGAACGTTTTTGAAGTAGTATTAGGAACTGAAGCATGATTTAGTATAATATAATGACACTTGATCAACGTGATTATATTACAGTAAGTCATGCTGAGTTTCTAAATGGAACGTGATGATTCACAGATCATAACGTCATCATGTGCCATGTTACACGACTCTTATATTCTACTTAACCTCTAAACAGATCAAGAAAATATTTTTCTTGATGATTCGGTATTTTCCAAGGTATTCTGGTAATTTGACAAATCAAGATCGTGCCATTACAAATTCCTTCTTAAAACATTAACTATGTTCGTTTCGAAATCCATACCTACAAATTCTGGACCATTATTCGCTTGACTTGAAGTCGGGAAGAGGAGACAAAAGTATGGAACTTTTAAATATAAAAGAAAATATGATGCTCGACAACAACACATAAATTACAAACCGTGCATATCAATACGTATTGCAACGTAACGGCACGGGAGAATTAAAAATACTATAACCCCAAGGTAATAGTAAAAGTAAATAAAATCCTCCGGTGGTAGATGAAAAAGAAGAATGACAGATATGAAAGTTAAAAGTATATCAAGAATCAGAACCGAATGGAGCATATTGACGAATGTTTTAAAGTATGAATTGAGGGAGAAAGAAAAGAAGGGCTGAGTTGTGGAAAATAGGGAAATGAAGGGAGGTGGATTTATAGTGAAATATCATACAGAGCAATCGAGATAGGTTATCGCATTTAACCAAAGAAGATCCTAATTTCCTTAATTGCTAAAGAACCAAATCTTATTATGAATATTTCCTCTAGAATCCCTTGAATACCGGAAATCAACTATGACTACGTCACCGGTTAAGTCGAATATGCATTTACTCTTTTCACCCTTTTGCGATAGCTTCATTCGCACTCTTCACAAAAATCAAATTGTTTTATCTATATTACTCAATGATGATAAAACTTTATTTATCAACTTATATTCATCATAATAACATTCTTGTTAGCCATGACGACCTCGATCAAATTTTGGGACGAAATTTCTTTAACGGGTAGGTACTGTGACAACCCAGAAATTTTTGACCAAATTTAAACTTCATCTTTATATTGTTCTGACACGATAAGCAAAGTTTGTTAAGTTCAATCTCAAAAATTTTAAACTATGTTCATACATTCATTAACCTCGACCGAACCCCGACGATTCACGAACCAATACATGTAACTTGTTTTGTGCATAAATGTATATATATATATATATTATAACTAGAGAACATCAATAAATGTTTAGGGTATATATCACCGTACATTAAACATCTTGGTTTGAATACCTATTGGATATATTTACTAACGAAGTCAAAAGATAATTTCAAATGATTGAATTATCAGATACATTGAATTTTGATTACGAGTCTCTGTTATGAGGACCACTATTATTTAAGAAATCTATTCTTTTTAACGATAATCGGAATAATTGGTAATGTGAATTGCAAGTAAGAACAAAAGTGTCAATTAACGGGAACTAGACAAGAGTTAGTAGAGATTTCTATTTGATTTTCAATTTATGCTTTACAACATTTTTCTCGTGATTTTAATAAGATAACTATTTTAACTTTCATCTTAAAGTTGGAACGTGGAATGTAAATAACTTAGATGTTGGATATCGACATTTTACATTAAGATGATTTCATATGTTTATTTAACCTTTGGATTTTATATCACGTTTCATAAACAAACGTTAATTTAAAAACTTGAAAACTATTATGAGTATATTAAATCTTACTTTTCTAAAACGTTTTATGATATAACAACTTCTTCTATTATAACCTTTTTAGTAAAATGATTCTTAAATATATTTAGTTTTGGAAAACAAAGGTTTCATATTTATTTAATATTGTTTCAAACGTACAAAAACATTTTTGGTTTAAAAAGAACTTTATTAGTAAAACATTTTATAAGATAATTTGTTCATAAGTTTTAAAGAACTTAATTAAAGCTTTGTATCATAAATTATATATATATATATATATATATATATATATATATATATATATATATATATATATATATATATATATATATATATATATATATATTGTTTCAAAAACGTAAATGTGATACGACATAATATTTTCTATCACTTAAACGTTTTGAACTTTAAAATATAATTAGATAGATATTTCAATTATATATAAGATATATAAAATTATATTTTTTAATAAGAATATATATATATATATACATACATATATATATATATATATATATATATATATATATATATATATAATATATATATATATATATATATATATTTTACAATGCGTTAATGTATATTTTAAATATAAAATGTTTTGATATTAGTAAACGTATTTTGATAAACAACGAGCCACTGATTTATAGAAGCAAATGACCACAACGCTGAAATGTATAAGTTAAATTTATTATAGAATGATTTATCGATGAGTAAGTCTAATTTTTGATAAAGGTACACGTCGCAAAATGTAATGAATCAGTTTTCTAAACGTACGAAAATGTGTTCGTGAAACGGAAACCAGGACATGAGTCGAGTGACAACGTACGAATCATAGGAACAAAAATTACAAGTTAACTATGCACGTAAATATAATATAATATATAATTAATTATATAAATTAAATATATTATATATAAAATATAATAAAAATTGTCCGCAGCCCACGAGATAAATGAGAATGAGCTGGAAACAGTAGTGCTGCGAACGCGGAGCATTCTACCACCAAACCATCGCGATCGCAGAGTTAAGGGACCCAGGTTTGATCTATAAAGCTCGAACGCGTTCTGAATTCGATTCATAATTCATATATCGATCTATCTCTCCAATCTATATATTACTCCGTATTTATTTTATTTATTTCATTATTTATATTAATTATTATTATCAATCCAAATATATTATTAGTAGTATTAGTATTATTATAATACCTAAAATAGTACAACGGAGTGCTGCTCGAGTGATCTAAAACGGGTTTTCAAAACTGGTTTTCAACTAGGATAGGGCTAAGGAAATTATGGGTTATAGCTATGGAGGTGATGGGTAATGTTCGAGAGTATACTCGTAAGGTCAAACTAGTGTTTATCATCTCCGTTGCATCTACGTACTTTCCTGCAATATTGAATCTCAATATTAATACGTGAGCACTCATAACTTAATTTTTATATATTAATAGTGTATCCCTGATTAGTGCTCGAGTAGATATGATTATGCATGCATGAAATGTTTAATTTAGTCATTAGATAAATCATAAGTTTGATATATACTACTAGGATAAGGTATATGATATGCATGTCGTTGGAAAGCTGACGAAAAATCAATAACTTTTCATTTAGATATCGAATGGGTACGATGAACGGATTAGAAGTTATAGTCAACTGAATTTTTGTATTATTATTAAAATGATCATTATTACTATCGTCGTTATTATCGTCGTTATTATTATTATTATTATTATTATTATTATTATTATTATTATTATTATTATTATTATTATTATTATTATTATTATTATCATTAACATTATCATTATTAATATAAGTATTATTATTAAAAATTATTATTGTCAATACTATCATTATTGTTACGATCATTAAAAATTATTATTAATATTGTCATTATTATTATTATTATTAGTATTATCATTAATATTATTATAATACTTATTAGTATCATTATCATTAAAACTAATAATAGTATCATCTAATTATTATGATTGCTATTATATTCATTATTATGAACGCGGTATAAAATAATACTAAAAGCTATTAAACGAATCGATTAGGAAATAATGAGTATGAGTATCATGATGAAATTTAAAATATTGTAAGATATTGATTTAGATAAAAATATCGTATTCATTATTTTTATTTTTATTATTATTAAAAGAATCATTAATCTCAAAAACTTAAGGTCAAACTAGTGTTTATCATCTCCGTTGCATCTACGTACTTTCCTGCAATATTGAATCTCAATATTGATACGTGAGCACTCATAACTTAATTTTTATATATTAATAGTGTATCCCTGATTAGTGCTCGGGTAGATATGATTATGCATGCATGAAATGTTTAATTTAGTCATTAGATAAATCATAAGTTTGATATATACTACTAGGATAAGGTATATGATATGCATGTCGTTGGAAAGCTGACGAAAAATCAATAACTTTTCATTTAGATATCGAATGGGTTCGATGAACGGATTAGAAGTTATAGTCAACTGAATTTTTGTATTATTGTTAAAATGATCATTATTACTATCGTCGTTATTATCGTCGTTATTATTATTATTATTATTATTATTATTATTATTATTATTATTATTATTATTATCATTAACATTATCATTATTAATATAAGTATTATTATTAAAAATTATTATTGTCAATACTATCATTATTGTTACGATCATTAAAAATTATTATTATTATTGTCATTATTATTATAATTATTAGTATTATCATTAATATTATTATAATACTTATTAGTATCATTATCATTAAAACTAATAATAGTATCATCTAATTATTATGATTGCTATTATATTCATTATTATGAACGCGATATAAAATAATACTAAAAGCTATTAAACGAATTGATTAGGAAATAATGAGTATGAGTATCATGATGAAATTTAAAATATTGTAAGATATTGATTTAGATAAAAATATCGTATTCATTATTTTTTATTTTTATTATTATTAAAAAAAGCATTAATCTCAAAAACTATCACTTTTATTTAAATTATCATTTTTAATAGAAATATCATTGTTATTATAAAATATCATTTTTTTATTATCATTTTAGTATTATTATTATTATTAATAAAATTATCATTTTAAATATAATTATTATTTTTAAAATATTATTATTATTACAGTTAATATTAAAAAGTAACATTATTATTAAGATTATCATGATTAGAATTATAATTTTATCATAATTAATATCATCTTTAGTAAATATAAATATTGTTATTATTATTATTAGTAGAATAAAAATAATTATTATTACAAGATAATACAACTTTTACTTATTATTTTTATTATCGATTTTATTTTATCAAGTAAATATGTGATACAAAGATATTTTTACCACACGTAATATAATTACATTAATATTACATATCACTATATTTTATGATATTAAGTGAAATTATTAAATTATATTACCTAAGATATATAAAAGTATATTTTTATCATATATATATTTTTAATATAAATTTTACTAATAAATGACTTTTATTAAGAACTTTAATATAATCTAATAAATATATTTAAATATATATAAGACGACTATATTTAAGTTATATAATAATCATGTACAGATTTTTGGAAATCGTTTTGAGTCAAATTGACTTTTGTTGACTTTTGCATGTCGATCTCGAGCATTAGGATTGTGATACACTATGACCTAACCTAAATTGTTAAACAGATATTGACCAACATATAAATATATATATAATTAATATAGGTTCGTGAATCCGAGGCCAACCTTGCACTTGTTCAATGCCGTCATATGTATTTTTACTACAAAATACAGTATTGTTTGTTTCATTTGCTCCCTTTATAAATTCTTTTGCAATATATATTTTTGGGACTGAGAATACATGCGCTGCTTTTATCAATGTTTTACGAAATAGACACAAGTAATCGAAAATACATTCTATGGTTGGATTATCGAATCGAATATGCCCCTTTTTAGCTTGGTAGCCTAAGAATTGGTGTTTATTATAATTGCCACCAATTGACGTGAATCCTAAAGATAGATCTATGGACCTCGACACGTCTCATTCGGGTTACGAATGCTTTAGTACTTCGATTATCATATCCGATGAGAGTCCCGGAATGATAGGGATATTCTATATGCATCATGTTAGTTCAGTTATCAAGCGTTCACCATATGAATGATTTTTAATTCGCGGGTTACGCGTATTATTTTGTACTCGGGTTACGTGTATAATTAAATATCTGAAAATCTTGTGGTCTATTAAAATTATGGAAATGATTGATTACGATAAACTAATGAACTCACCAACCTTTTGGTTGATACTTTTAAGCATGTTTATTCTCAGGTATTAAAGAAATCTTCCACTGTGCATTTGCTCATTTTAAAGATATTACTTGGAGTAATTCATGGCATATTTCAAAAGACGTTATATTCAAGTCGTTGAGTTCAGTAGAGATTATTATTAAGTAAATGACAGACTAGGTCATTTATAGGTTGGATATTATGAAATGGTATGCATGCGTGTCAACTTTCGATGTAATGAAAGTTTGTCTTTAAAAACGAATGCAATGTTTGTAAAATGTATCATATAGAGGTCAAATACCTCGCAATGTATCCATATGTTATTGTATTCGTCCTTATGGATTTGGACGGGTCGCTTCACTCACGCTAAAGTGCTATCAGCTCTTTGGTTTACACTCTAACAAACTCACACTAAGGTGCTACCGGCTCTTTGGTTCACACCCTAACAACTCATATTATAGTGCTACCGGCTCTTTGGTTCACACTACAACACACATGCCATGATGCTACCGACTCTTTGGTTCACATCATAGCATATTCACACATGCTATGGCACTACCGGCTCCGTGGTTCATACCGTAGCACACAAATAAATACACTATATACATACACGTATAATTATTCCACTCACCTCAAAATATCCGCACATGTCATGTATGTAAATCGCCTCCAAACACAACCGAGCAAGCCTTTACCTATGATACACATATAGGTACATTACACAATAAACATATATTCTCTAAATGAGAATTTACACCAACACCCTTAACCAAGGGTTTTCGTCTAGCTCACAACCACCCGCCTATTTAGACTCCTAAAACGGACTTTACCAATTACCACTATGGGTGGTAATTCCGACCCATTCCAACAAGCACAAACTAACACTTAATGCACTTGATCTTACAAAACCAACCCATAAGTGCAACTTGACCCAAATTGCACTTAATCACTAAAACAAGTCAAGTTCGACCCATAAGCACCATTACTAGTGATCATGTCATTAAATCACCAATTTAACACTTAACACAAAAGTTTGACTTCCAATTGATCAAATTAGATTTACCTCACTTTGACTTGTCAATTTACATCCAAAACACCTACAATCACGAACAACTAGTGATTGTGTCTTGAAATCATCATTTGACACCAAAAATCAAGAACACCTGACCCATTTCAACTAAAACCCCATTTTGACCTAAATTAGGGTTTACACGCAAAACCAAGTTAACACAACACCAAAATCACTAGTACACAAGTGTTCTAAGGTTTAAACCAATACATGCAAGATCCAAACTTACAATTTCATCAATCAAAACCCTAAGTCACCAATGTGGGTTTACTTACATGAATCTTACCCAAAAACCCCCAAAATCACAAGAAATGGGGTTTATAACCCTAACTAGCACAAACCCAAATCAAAATCAAAGTAATTAAATCGAATCTAGGGTTTACCTCAACTCCAAAACCGAGCTAGTAACAAGAAACATCAAGGAGAATTTCAATTTGGGCAAAAATTACCATCTTCATCACTAACTCAAGATTCCTCTCTCTTGATACTTCTCTCTCTCTCTCTAGGGTTTGATTGGTGAAAAATGAGGATAAAATGAGTTCTAGATCAGTTTTGGGGTATAAAACCCGTCCACAGGTGAAAAGACCAAAGTACCCTCTTTAATTTCTCAAAATTGCAAATCCACCAAATTCTGTCAGCACGATTTGCGCGGTGCGCATAATTTTGTGCGGCGTGCAAAAGCCGAAATCAAAATTTTATGAAACTTGTTTTGGTCGTAACTTTCAAACCGTAACTCCGTTTTTGATGAATCAAATATCGTTGGAAACGTAATAAGGTATACTTTCTAATGGTAAGGTTTTAAAACATCAACTCCAACTTTATTTGGGGTCAAAATATATGATTACATGCCTCGTAATTCAAATGACATCCAAAATAACGCGTAACTGAAAAACGGGATGTTACATTATGTTACATGACACATGATGAGGGTATGGTCTGTGAATCATTACCATCACGTTCCATTAGAAATTCAACATGACTTACTGTAATATAACCACATTGGCCCGATGTCATTATATTATACTAACTCATGCTTCAATTCCCAACACTACTCCAGAAATCATTCATAATTTAAAATTGAATTTTACAGAATATAGAAACTAAAACTGTTTCCTTTATGATGTAATACAGATAGCACGAGGAGATAAGTGATTTCAAACAAGAATAATTATGAAGGTATCTTCAGAAATATCGAGGATATTTATACTTAAAAATACGGTGATATCTTAGAATTTCTAAGATCGAAGGATGATGAAGAAGATTTGTCTGCAAAGGTTTAGAGTAAGGAGCAAGGTATTCGCTAAGGACTTCAGCAGATACTGAATCATCTAGATTCTTTGAGGCAGATTTAGTCTTTGTGATTTTTCCACAGCCTCCTTCATGGTTTGCTCTATCCATTTTTAGTACCAAATTTTCTCATTTTTAAGCTTTTTCAACACAATATTCTTTATCATCAAACTTTCGACTGTTAAGGTCGTTTACAGTTTTTGCTGCTTCATCAGCTTTTTCAAAATTCTGAGAACTGATTTGTAAACTGGGGTGCTTTTCATAAATTCATAATTGAAGTACACAAGTTCAGGAGATAGACGTTATATGAATATGTCTTAACTGCTGATGTAGAACTGCTATGAAATTTGAAAATAATGGTTGATGCTCCCTGGTATTTGGTATGGCAATTATTGTTACAAGATGCAGATGAGTATATGATAGCGTTCCAATGAATAAATATAGTGATTTTTCGGAGAGGCTTAAGTCACAGAGTAATGAAGTTGCTGGTACGTTTACTGTTAATGTGGTGGAATATAAAAGGTTCCCCGGTAACAAAAATGTATATGTCAAGGTTATAATAAGGCTAATCTGAAAAGTCGAAGTTGACTGGTTGGATGTGTGATAAAACTGGATACTTTGAAAAGGGATTGCAAGGTTATTTTCGGTAATAACAACGCCAATGGATCACAGATTCATGTTAAACTTCTACTTAGGTTCCGGGAGTTTTCCAGGTGTATGACTATATGCATAAGTCTTCTTTTCGTAGATAACGTGTGGTTGGATCATCCTCTTGGTTGTTTCTTAATTGAGGTGTTTTCAAGAATTCATGAAGGGTTTGAACGCAGATTGTAATCGTTAATATACATATGGTGTCTAAGATGAAATCGTCGTGAATCTTGAATGATACGAATATTTTTCTGGGTTTTATAAATAAAAGTGATGTTCTAGTACAGTTTGAATTCAAAGTAGGGTTTTCAAAGATGTAGGAATCTAAGAGTGATGCCACCTATTAAATCTTGGATTGGATTCTGATCATTCAAAATCAGAATATGTAATTGAATTTGTATGAAAATGGTTGTTCTTTGGTGAACGGATACATATATCTACGGATGTAAGTAGTATAGTTAATGATGTGAATCAGAATTGAAGAATGTACAGTGTAGCATATTATTGTGAAATATAAATATTTTTCGGGTATTACCTACCCGTTAAAATATTCTCATAATTAACAGTTTGTACAAAAGAATTTTAATTACAATCTTTATGAAAATATACCTACATATATATTTTCTTCAGATGTTATATAGATTTAATGAGTTAATATTAAATTAAACTCATCTGATTTACGGTTGGAACGAGAATAAATAATCTCCAAAACTTTAGAGATTACATAATCGTCGCGGAATATTTCTCTAATGAAGTTATAAATCAATACTTCATCGTTCATTGTTATTGATATTCCTCGGTGTATGATGTTGGTGCTCGTGAAATTCTTGTGAACTTCACAAGGCACGAATGATGTTTTCTAAAAAGTTTTGAGTACATCGAAAATGAAAGTGTACAATCAAACATGTATTTGAATAATACACTTGGTTTATTATGAAATGAAATTTATTGAGTTGAAACAGAGATTATAGTTAACGATTGTTACGTCATTAACGAAGGATGTACATCATAGCATATTAGTGATATGAATTAACCAATTAGTATTTACCCTTTAAAAATTCACATAGAATAGCTTAGTACGAAAAGATATATTATGAGTTCAAAATTTATATAAATAAAACATACATATAAATTCTTCGGAAAGAATGAGTTAATACTTCATAAATCGTTATTACAACATACTCATTGGTGATTGTGGTGTTGATATCTACAATGATTGCGGAGTTGCGGAGCTTGTGATGCTGCTGGTGCTTACAGTGCTTGCGGTGTTGGTGATGTTTGTGGTACTGCTGGTGGTGTTGTTGTTGCTGATACTGGTGGTACTGTCAGTGCTGGTGGTGCTTGTGATGCCTGCAAGTTGCGCATCATACTCTCCGAAGCCGCTACTCGAGCGCGAAGCTCGTTGACTTCTTCTATTACACCGGGATGATTGGCGGTTCGGACGAGTGGATGAATAAGATTTAGAATAGTAGATATTACGTAATCGTTGCTAGCTATTCTAGAAATGAGGGTGAAAATGGTGTTACAGATTGGTTCGCCGGTAAGTGCTTCGGGTTATTCACCCAGAGGGAAATTTGGTGGATGGAAGGGATCACCTTCTTCTCATCTCCATTGGACAAGTCGACTACGGACCCATCCCCAATTCATCTAGAATAGATGATGGCTAATTGGTTGATGCATTCTAATTACACTGCTTTCGGAGCTCGAGTGGAAATCCATATCGGAATACCTGTCGAAACTCGAGGAATCAAGTGAGAAATCCATATTATATGATCGAAATAAGGGTTTTTGATATGAAATAGGTGTTGAATACTGAATGATATCTTGGTCTCCTCGAATACGTATATATAGAAAAAAGATTCCGTAATTTACGGAGGAAATTTAGGAAAAGTGTCAGACAAAGTCTACTGTGATAAATATGATGAGATATGATTTGTCTTTACACCATTTGTGCAATAATTGCAGTAATACGTGTCTAAACTAAAAATAATAAGCAAGTAATTTCTGTCAAGAAATGATAAGTAAAACGTATAATAAACAGATACGGTCGAAGTCCCGACTCACTAATGCATCCTAACAAGTACCGGTTAGACACACTAATGCAATATCTGGTTCGCTAAGATCAACGCTCTGATACCAACTGTAACGACCCGCCAAAATCGCCATTGACGCGGTACGTTTGATATCATCCGTGTTAAGCTCTCGCATATATTCATATTTATATAAATTAATAATACACTTACAGAAGTTCATTAGCGATTCACGACATGTTCGTTCTGACATTTGCAAGTACTCGTCAAAAAGATCAGGTAGCGGATCTTTACGGTAGTTGAGAATATCTTCCATAATTCGGAGAAAAACGCGACGCCGTATCCGAAACCTCCTTTTAAAATTATCGTCGGAGTATTTGCAAACTTCAACAAAATAGTCGGTAATAAGACGTAAATGTGCGGCTTCATGATCACGGTCTATGTAACGACGTGTGTTTGAACTTTCCGCCTCATTTTCACTTTTTAACGCCTCGCTATTCATTATATCGAGCACTAGCAATAAATGCTCTTCGTGAGACGATAATGTTGAAGACATTTTATGAAAGAAAGGAGTTAATTTGGAGAAGGTAAGTATTTGTTTGAAGAAATATTGTTGTTATGAAAATGAGTATAAAATGTAGATGTATATATAGAAAAAATAATTATATTTAATGAATATATCCCTTGAATAACGGATATATTTTCAAACAACACACCATTACCAGCCTAACGTTGATCCCGACGCCGGCCTTTAACAGCGATTTAACGCCGGCGCGGTGTGAGGTTTCCCACCTTCCCCACCGTTAAAATTGGATAACGGCGAACAAAAAAATTCGACTCCTGGTGCTCTTAGTTTCATTTATTTTCTTACTATAATGATAATTACATTGTGTATCTTTTATTTAATTTTGTGTTCTTACTCAATTATAATTTTGAGTAGTTAATTAATTTTGTATTCACTCGGATATTTGAACTCTAAGTATGAATTATGTATGTTTATGTTTTAATTATTGTTTTAAATGAATTAATTGTATGTTCAATTAAAAATTCACCATTGTTAGAGTTTATAGTCAGTTTTAGCTCACATGATTTGAAGGACAGTTAAACGACAGTTAGATGTATGAGTTATTTTATGTTTAATTGTTTATGAAAGTGAATGATTAGGACAATTGTGATTTATATGTGGGACACTCGTCTAGGTTATAATTGGTGAATTAAATTAGTTATAGAATTTGACAGCTCTGTGGCACGTTTGGGACATAAATGTTGCCTAGGTTTTACGACAGGGGAACTGAATTAGGTCATACATTTATATTAATATTTTGTAACTTAGGTAAGGGATATCATCTAAGGTTATTATTTCAAGTGAATTAATTAGTGTCTAGGTTAGTGACAGCCATAGTAATCTAACTAAGAATTGAGAGAATCGACAGACTATCTCAGGTTACTTATAATTCAATAAGTGAACGGTTTTTAAAACGCAATCCAAACTAGGGTAAATGAAGCCAATTGAATACTCTTTTATCTTTCAGATTTTATTATTTCAAAATCTCTTTTCTAAAACTCCAAAACACTAGTTTAACTATTAGTAGCTAATCTGTTAAATTACCAGCTCCCTATGGAACAAACTTGATGTACCTACTACTCCTAGCTATTACTACATTAATCGGGACCAGGTGCCTGTAATGTGTGATAGTATTTAGTGGTTAGTTTTGTTTATAAAATAAAGGATAGATTTCACACCTTAATATGCATATCTCACAACTTGTAGTCTAAACTTTTAGGTTCTTCGTGTAGATGGTTAGAGTACTTTCTTTAAGAGAAAGCTTTCTTTAGTGAAATAAGTAGTGAATTTTCTTCGATTTAGCTACACATGTGATGCGAGATAAAACTTACGGGTGAAACTAAAAGTAAATGAAGATTTTTCACTTATGTAACATCCCGTTTTCCCGTACTTATCTAAAGGTACATACTTAATCATTGTTACGCTTATAACCCGTTCGTTTATGTGATTAAATAAATTGTTGTGTTAGTTATTGTATAAACGTATATGTATAAATACTTGGGAATGTGTGCATGCATGAGTTTGTACGTAAGTTTTAATGGTGATAAGTCATGTGAGACTTAAATGTGAAGTTTAGACATATATAGGAAGCGAGAACGGGGCGTACAAGCCAAATATTTAATCGTTAAATTTGTTGTCGAGAAAACGATCAGGCACAGGCCTTTGCCGCGCCGCGGAAGTCCTGGTCGCGCCGCGGTATCCAACTGAAATCAAGGTCAGGAGGCCTGTTAAACAGGTCGAAATATCTTTGTATTGTCGCGCCGCGTTGGCCTATGCCGCGCCGCGGCATCTCAAGCAAAACGAAGTCAGGAGGCATGCTAAGGAGGGTCAGTTTTTCATTTATGTGTCGCGCCGCGACAAATGGAACCGCGCCGCGGCAGTTCTGCTGGACTGATTCCGGATTTAGCTCATTTTAAGTGATTTTGAGGGGCAAATTGGTAATTTGGCATATAGATCTGATGGGAGCATTTAATCTCCACCACTTATCCACTTTCTTCATTTCTTTTCCATTTTCTTTCTCCATTTTACTCTCAAACATAAAAACCCATTTGAATTCAAGTGAGATTTGTGAGTGAAGAATTGAGAGTTGATCTTTGGAGCAAGAATTAAAGTTGTTCTCCTCGTTCTTAGCTACGAGTGGATAGTGTTGGTAAGTTTTAACTCTATGTTTGAGTTTTAATTGGTTTATGCTAGGGTTTGTTCATTTGGAACTTGTATGACCCATTTGAGGGTTAAATGGGTGGGTTTTGGGGTTAGGTTGATGAAAGTAAACACTAATGGCCATAACCTAGGGTTTGGTCTTATGATTTGAGGTTGTAAGTGTTAAATGGTGTTGTTAGTCACTAATACACCTTTAAATTGATGAAAGAAGTGTTAATGGGTAAGTTTGACTCGATTGTGAGTCTAAGTATTTAAAATGGGTCAAATGAGTACTAGTTGACCTAATTGGGTGAAATGGGTATGAAATACCCCAAGTTTGTGTTAGTTGAAGTTAGTAGACTTTAATTCACTAGCTTTAGTGATTAAAGTTGAGTCTTAGCCATTTATGAGCGGTTTTGGTCTAGTTGAGCCATTTAATGCAAATTGGGTCATTAAATGCTCAAGAGTGAGTAGTGTGGTTAATTCCACTAGTTGTGTTTATGTATTAGGTACTTTGCTCGAAGCATACGGAAGCATTAAATCATCACCGAAGTGTTAAGGTGAGTGGAATAATTATATGCGTGCATATATGACGTATTTATTTGTGTAGTATGAGTTGTGAAGTGTCGAAGTGTTAAGACACCGCTTCTCACGTGGCGAGTGAAGTGTCGATGTGTTAAGACACCACTCGGGAGTGAAGCATCGATGTGTTAAGATGCCACTTCGGAAGATGTCACGAGTGAAGTGTCGATGTGCTAAAACACCACTCGGGGTGAAGTGTCTAAGTGTTAAGGCACCACCCGTGGGGTGAAGTATCGAGGTGATAAGATGCCACCCGTGGGGTTAGTGTACGAGGTGTTAAGTGCACTAATGGTTGTTATGAACTCCGACGGTCCTTTAAATACCGTTCCCTCGTTCGATTGGTTAACCATGGTTATGTGCGTGTGGATTGTAGCATATTATATTATTTAATCTATATGCTATTGATATGCTAGCTCGTATGGTAGAAGGTTTAGTATTATACTTGTGATGGTATGATTATTTATATTGCTAGCATGTATGTGGTAAATGCGTAAGTGATTGCAAGTAAGTAGGTTGTATATGTAATCGTATAATTGTTGCACTCATTAAGCATTAGCTTACCCCTCTCGTTTTTTATCTTTTTAGATGCAGGTGCGGATAGGGGAAAAGGGGTTGTCGGACACTAGGTGTCCTTTGAGGATGTTTGTTGGAGCTTTTGAAGTTGGCCTAGCGTTTTGGGTAGTTTAGCCCCAAACCATGCTCGATGTGTTGTTTGGATTAAAACTATCATTTTTGGATAGGTCGAACTTGTATCACATTTGTTAATGGCCTTCGTGCCTTTTGTAAAACATTAAACTTGTAGTATGTTCTAATGGAACGTGTAGTATGGTTACATATTTAATTGGCGCGTGAATGTGTATTAAAAAAAATTATCGTATGGAATATGGGTTGGGTTGTTTCATGTGGTATCAGAGCATGGTCTAAGGGATTTAGGCGACTTGAGATAGGTGCCTAGACTTAGACTGTATTGTGTGTGCGCTTTATGCGGGACTTGTAGGACTTCGGGTCAGATCGGGTTTTGGTTAGTGCATAGGTTTATGTGAACTAACCTTGCGCTATTTGTTTTGTGATGTATTTGAAATCCATCAGGCGAGATAGACGTGGTACTAGCAAGTTAATGCAAGGTGCTCGCATAGCAATGACTAGCTACCATTGTTACGGGTGCAAATTGTGTCAAACGAGCGATGTACGATGATTGTTGAGCAAGATGGGGCGGTATGATGTATATGTGTATATATATGTGTCATGTCTTTTGTTTCGTTGTTTAATCTTTTCTGTTTTATAGAATGAAGATGAGAAATGGACACGACACCGATAATGGGGGCACAAGTGAGGACCCCGAATTCACGGCCAAAGTTGAGGCCATTTTGAAAAGTCATCATGCGTCTTTCCTTGAAGATGTTAAGAAAATGTTTCTAGATACGATTGACGAACAAATAGTCAACGTAGTAAAGGAGCAAATTAAAGTTGTCCTTCAAGGGGACAATGTCGGGAGATGAGACTTTTTCTATAAGAATTTTAAAGATGCTCAACCTCCTACTTTTTAGGGCGAAAGAGACCCGTTAAAGAGTGCCCGGTGGATCTCCGATATGGAGGGGGCTTTTCGAACTTGTGAATGCCCTCTTGATAAAAAGGCGAGGTATGGTAGTAGCATGTTAATAGTGTGGGTGCCTAAGTTGGGTGATTACCGACGGGTGTTACTTGATGAAGCACATAAGTCAAAGTATTCCATTCATCCGGGCGCGACGAAAATGTACCTTGATCTAAGGAAGGAGTATTGGTGGTCGGGCATGAAACGTGATGTTGTTAAGTATGTTGAACAATGCGTCACGTGTTTACAAGTTAAAGCTGAACACCAAAAGCCGTACGGTAAGTTACAAGCATTGGAAGTCCGGAAATGGAAATGGGAGCACATTACCATGGACTTCATTACCAAGTTACCAAAGACGGCGAGAACCCAATATGATACGATTTGGGTGATAGTTGATAGATTGACGAAAAGTGCTTTGTTTCTTCCCATTCGGGAAACGAAATCGTCGGAGACTTTGTCCAAGTTGTTTATCAAGCAGGTGATATCGAGACATGGGGTTCCTATATCTATTGTTTCGGATCGAGATACTCGTTTCACGTCTCGGTTTTGAAATAAGTTTCATGAAGATATGGGTACTCAATTGAAAATGAGCACGGCGTATCATCCTCAAATGGACGGTCAAACCGAGCGTACGAACCAAACGTTGGAGGACATGTTAAGGGCGTGTGTTATTGATTTCGGCGGTAGTTGGGATGAGCACTTACCATTGGTAGAATTCTCGTACAATAATAGTTACCACACTAGTATTGGAATGCCACCTTATGAGATGCTTTATGGGCGTAGGTATCGAACTCCTATTTGTTGGGGTGAAGTGGGACAACGAGAAATCGGGGGTACCGATTTGGTCCTAGAGACAAATAGTAAAATTGAGGTGATTCGGGCTCGACTTAAGGCGGCGCAAGATAGACAAAAATCTTATGCCGATAAAGGGAGGCGAACGATTGAGTTTCAAGAAGGCGACATGGTGATACTTAAAGTTTCACCATGAAAAGGAGTTATTCGGTTTCGAAAATGAGGAAAGTTAGCTCCTCGGTTTATTGGTCCTTTCAAGGTTTTGGTACGTGTTGGTGAGGTTGCCTATAGACTAGAGTTACCCAAAGAGCTTGCGGGGATTCATAATACGTTTCATGTTTCCCATCTCCGTAGGTGTCTTGCAGATGACTTGACTTGGGTGCCGTTAGATGAGATTACGTTGAATAATAAGTTAGAGTATGCCGAAGAGCCGATTGCAATCCTTGATGAGAAGGTTAAAATGTTGCGGAACAAAGAAGTTAGAACTTTCAAGGTGCAATGGCGACATCGAAAGGGTTCCGAATTTACATGGGAATCCGAAGAGTTCGTTTTGGTTTATCTTCCGGCTTGTCATGCGGCATGGATCGCGAGGACGCGCTCCGATTCAAGTGGGGGAGAGTTGTAACATCCCGTTTTTCCGTACTTATCTAAAGGTACATACTTAATCATTGTTACGCTTATAACCCATTCGTTTATGTGATTAAATAAATTGTTGTGTTAGTTGTTGTATAAACGTATATGTATAAATACTTGGGAATGTGTGCATGCATGAGTTTGTACGTAAGTTTTAATGGTGATTAGTCATGTGAGACTTAAATGTGAAGTTTAGACATATGTAGGAAGCGAGAACGGGGCGTACAAGCCAAATATTTAATCGTTAAATTTGTTGTCGAGAAAACGATCAGGCACAGGCCTTTGCCGCTCCGCGGAAAACCTGTCGCGCCGCGGTATCCAACTGAAATCAAGGTCAGGAGGCCTGTTAAACAGGTCGAAATATCTTTGTATTGTCGCGCCGCGATGGCCTCTGCCGCGCCGCGGCATCTTAAGCAAAACGAAGTCAGGAGGCATGCTAAGGAGGGTAAGTTTTTCCTTTATGTGTCGCGCCGCGACAAATGGAGCCGCGCCGCGGCAGTTCTGCTGGACTGATTCCGGATTTAGCTCATTTTAAGTGATTTTGAGGGGCAAATTGGTAATTTGGCGTATAGATCTGATGGGAGCATTTAATCTCCACCACTTATCCACTTTCCTCATTTCTTTTCCATTTTCTTTCTCCATTTTACTCTTAAACATAAAAACTCATTTGACTTCAAGTGAGATTTGTGAGTGAAGAATTGAGAGTTGATCTTTGGAGCAAGAATTAAAGTTGTTCTCCTCGTTCTTAGCTACGAGTGGATAGTGTTGGTAAGTTTTAACTCTATGTTTGAGTTTTAATTGGTTTATGCTAGGGTTTGTTCATTTGGAACTTGTATGACCCATTTGAGGGTTAAATGGGTGGGTTTTGGGGTTAGGTTGATGAAAGTAAACACTAATGGCCATAACCTAGGGTTTGGTCTTATGATTTGAGGTTTTAAGTGTTAAATGGTGTTGTTAGTCACTAATACACCTTTAAATTGATGAAAGAAGTGTTAATGGGTAAGTTTGACTCGATTGTGAGTCTAAGTATTTAAAATGGGTCAAATGAGTACTAGTTGACCTAATTGGGTGAAATGGGTATGAAATACCCCAAGTTTGTGTTAGTTGAAGTTAGTAGACTTTAATTCACTAGCTTTAGTGATTAAAGTTGAGTCTTAGCCATTTATGAGCAGTTTTGGTCTAGTTGAGCCATTTAATGCAAATTGGGTCATTAAATGCTCAAGAGTGAGTAGTGTGGTTAATTCCACTAGTTGTGTATTGAATGTGTACTTATGTATTAGGTACTTTGCTCGAAGCATACGGAAGCATTAAATCATCACCGAAGTGTTAAGGTGAGTGGAATAATTATATTTGTGCATATATGACGTATTTATTTGTGTAGTATGAGTTGTGAAGTGTCGAAGTGTTAAGACACCGCTTCTCACGTGGCGAGTGAAGTGTCGATGTGTTAAGACACCACTCGGGAGTGAAGCATCGATGTGTTAAGATGCCACTTCGGGAGATGTAACGAGTGAAGTGTCGATGTGCTAAGACACCACTCGGGGTGAAGTGTCGAAGTGTTAAGGCACCACCCGTGGGGTGAAGTATCGAGGTGATAAGATGTCACCCGTTGAGTTAGTGTACGAGGTGTTAAGTGCACTAATGGTTGTTATGAACTCCGATGGTCCTTTAAATACTGTTCCCTCGTTCGATTGGTTAACCATGGTTGTGTGCGTGTGGATTGTAGCATATTATATTGTTTAATCTATATGTTATTGATATGCTAGCTCGTATGGTGGAAGGTTTAGTATTATACTTGTGATGCTATGATTATTTATATTGCTAGCATGTATGTGGTAAATGCGTAAGTGATTGCAAGTAAGTAGGTTGTATATGTAATTGTATAATTGTTGCACTCACTAAGTATTAGCTTACCCCTCTCGTTGTTTATCTTTTTAGATGCAGGTGCGGATAGGGGTAAAGGGGTTGTCGGACACTAGGTGTCCTTTGAGGATGTTTGTTGGAGCTTTTGAAGTTGGCCTAGCGTTTTTGGGTAGTTTAGCCCCAAACCATGATCGATGTGTTGTTTGGATTAAAACTATCATTTTTAGATAGGTCGAACTTGTATCACATTTGTTAATGGCCTTCGTGTCTTTTGTAAAACATTAAACTTGTAGTATGTTCTAATGGAACGTGTGGTATGGTTACATATTTAATTGGCGCGTGAATGTGTATTAAAAAAAAATTATCGTATGGAATACGGGTTGGGTTGTTTCAACTTAATTTTCAACTAAAGTAAAAGTATTGCAACAACTATCATATCTACATTTGTTCTCGCTACAGTGTTCGCCGTTAATCTCCTTCTTCTCCACCTCTACTGCCAGTTTGCATCTCGAGGTTACTAGGTGAGTTCTGACCACCGGCATCTCACCGGTGTTTCGATTTCTTTCCTTCTTTTTGTTCGAATAAGTACGATCACCTTCTTTTTCCTTCTAACGACGTGTGTTCCGAGCACCAACTCCGGTCTCAGATCTGGTAAACATGCGGCGATTCCGGGACTTTTAGCTCGGGATCTGTAAACTGGGTGTGGGTTGGGATTTTTTGCCTTGGTTCTACGTTTTTCGTTTGTTGGGAAAGGTGGGTCCGACGGTTCTTGACTTTTGTGCCACTTTGTCGGTTTCGCGTTTCCATGTGGGTGTAGGCGGCGAGTTCCGGTAGGAGCTCTATACCCATTTTGGTCGGGTTTCGGTTCTTGGGTTGGAGGATTTGATTTCCTGGACATGTGATTGTAGTGTTGGTTTGTGTGTTGAAATCCGTATTGCTGTGATCCGGTAGCTACCGACGACAACCTAGGAATGTACTTTGTTCTCTCTCTCTCTATATATATATATATATATATATATATATATATATATATATATATATATATATATATGTATATAGGTATATAGGTATATATATATATATATATATATATATATATATATATATATATATATATATATATATATATATATGTGTGTATATAGGTATGATCAATGGGGAACTAACTAATTGGGGGGAAGTGGGTGAAGTAATTTTTTTTTTTTAATTTTAATTTTTTTCGAATTTTTTTCTTCAGACATCAAGATCACACGAAAATATGAACATTTAAAAAAGACACTTCGTGATGAATGTTATCATTTAGGCGAAAAACGATCGACAAAAATAACATTCAAGATAATATTGATTGTGAAAAATGTTAATCTTCGAACGTTTTTTTTTCATGTTTTGTGAAGTACTTTTGTCAAAATTTAACCATATTTAGAGTTTAGGGTTTAGGGTTTAGGGTTTCATGTTTTGAGTTTAGTCCCTAAACCCAAAACACTAAAACCTAAACCCTAAACCCTAAACCGTTCGTGTTAAAAACACAATCTAAATTCTAAATATAAATTCTAAATCTAAACCCTAAATTTCTAAACCCTCAAAATACTTTCGAAAAACACGATAATTGTTATATATTATTTCTTCGAGCGTTTTCCCGCCAAAATAAAAACATTTATCACAAAGTGTCCTTTTTAAATGTTCATATTTTCATCTAATCTATAATGTTCGCAAACAAAGTTTTTTCAAAAAATGAAAGAAAACAAAAATTTTGCTTCCCCCAATTGGTTACTTCCCCATTGATCCTACCACTATATAGGGTTGTAATTCAGTGAGAACGTTCTCATAAATAAATAATAATGAGAACAGGGTAAATAAGTTATTTTAACCTATTTCTTAGGATTTCAATCTTCAAGTTTATAGCCAACAGTTTTTACGGGTTTTTATTCTTTCTTATATGGAGTTTCATACGTAAATTAAATATACTAGTTTAATACCCGCAGATTCACGGGATTGCATATTTAAAATTTTTACTTGAAGTATTTGAATTGGATTTTGATAGCAACCGAATATAGAATGTTTGATACTTCATAGATGTAGTTCTTGATATGTACAAACAAAAATAAAAAACAAATATGTGATCTTCAAGATTGTACATTGCATAATATAAATCCAATAATAAATTTTCTTCCACAGTGGCAATTTGTACTTGTTTATACAACTATATTATATATACAATTTGAAATCCAATGCATAATATAAGGGAAACGAAAGAGATTGTATATAAGACCACCCCCTATCGTTAGTTACCCGTCCGTTACCCGCACATTACCCGTCATTACCCGTAACTAACCATAGGCACGGGCTCACTACAATTGAACACAAAAGCTCAAACTGACTGTTAGAAAATGGATAGTTTAGATGTTGACTCACAATCATTTTTTACCACCTTATAACTCTAAAAGGGTTTAAAATTAATGTTAGACTCCTAAAATTTAATATTTTCCTCCCATACCCTATATAGTGATCTTGAATGGGATCCAATTCACTCTTTTATATCATTGTACTTCAAAGTCTTAGTTTTTTATCACACACCAAAATAGCCCAACCCAATGGATTTTGTGTATTGAAAACTCACACTTTTACAACATATCAAGATCACTACTACCCATCTTCCCCTTATAACTTCATACCCAATCCAATCCACCCATGCATACTGACAACTGACACTTAAAAGGCATTGATTAAGACAGTGGTAGCCAAACCCATTTGTAGGGATCATTTACCCCTACAAGTACACCATATATGAAGGGTATCTTCTTCTACTACCCTTAACGGGCAATTTCACCCAGAAAATGTTTTTCTTACCTGGAATTGAATACAGAGGCTCAAAGGCATTTTTGTAACAAAACAAAAACATTTTTTGGTTTTCATCACAATAGAATTCACATACCTTACAACTCCAATATGGTTTAGAAAAGCGCTAACCTTCCGCACAACATCAGAACATACCATCAACCTAAATAGTATTCTCAAACTAACAACATCACTCTTTAAAAATTATGTTCTAAAAATACCACAGTTTTATTATACACACAAAGAACAAAAGCCCTAATAGGGGAGGCAAATGGAAACTCACATTATTCCAAACGATAGAGAATACAACTACCCATCGCCCACTTATACCTCCATCTTATCCCTCATTCCCAGTGATAACCTTTTCACTACTCTTACCATTTTTCCCTCAAAACCCACCCTTTTTATCCGTTTCCACTATGAAAATATTCCACCCAATTCACTCATTTTTTATACTTTCCAATATTATTGGTAACCTTATTAACTGAACCTTCTTTCTCTTTTACTTCCCATTCCATCATTAGAATCATCTTTGTAAACACTATAAGGCATCCCAGTAATCTATTAAGGCATCCCGGTACCTCACATATGACATTTATCCAATGAAATTTCAAAGTTATCTACATTTAAAGTATGAATACACTTGTCTATTCATCGTTAACATAATCCAACTTATTATCTAGCCCTAGACTACAAGACTATTATGTGTGTCCCATTAAAACTTTACAAAGTACTCAACCATGATTAATTATTATCCAGGGTGCACAATATGTGGCTCTCTTGTTCAGCATCCTAATAAGAATAAGAAAATTTTGAATCATGATTCAAAACCTGCATTAACATATATCTAATGTAAATAAAATATTAGAAGCACAATCCTTGTAAAGTAACATAAGTTCTTATAACATATATGTGAACGAACTTCATGTATTAGCTGCCATTCCACATTCATACTCGCTATAGAGACTGAGGCATCAAGTATATGGGCTAGAAATTTCTCATCCACCTCCTTATAATCCCTAATCAAATAGAACAACTTCATAAATTGGTAAGAAACACATAAGAGACATTTAAATATGCTGTCAAACTACAATAACTGTATCTATAAAAGTAGAGAGAACTCTTAATAACACGCATTGAGTTTTATGCATGACCAAGAAAAGTCAGCCATTGTAGACATAGTAACAATAGTCCTCCAGAGTCAAATGTAGCAAATCAATCTCTCCAAGTAAAATGTGGCCATAGCTTCATTTCACCGGAACCATAAATATTATAGCATACTTTACATTTTCTAGTCATATTGGTGTTACCCATAGAAATACTGATATGGACATTATTCGAATACACATAATCTGTGTGTATAAGCTTTAAAACTGACGAATTTATAAATGTATACATATTATCAAGAACAAATATCATCGATATGGAGTTAATGTAGTATGCACCTTTTTTCCCGAACAGCAATGTAGTATGTACCTAATTAGATAAAAGTGGGATGAAAAAAGTTTTTGCTTAATGCATACAATCTCAAATTACTTAAGTATATAGTATAATGTTAGATGCAATCAGGATACAAATAAAACCCATTATGTCCCGTTAACAAACCCGGACATGTTTCCTATTTTTTGACAGTTTGATACCAATATATGAAGACTTTAGTTACCTATATCATGTACTAACAAAATGGATACCGACTTACTATTGTGATTATGCTATGTATTTGATCTTCATACAATAATTCCATCACTTCTGCATATACTTCCATCCATAAAATCTTCAATCAAATTTCAGGTATCTTGGGCTTCATGACTATCATCACAATGTAGTGGGCATGATGTAACGACCCGACCAAAACCGTTATTGACGGCGTCGTTAACTTAGGTCCCGTTGCGTGGTCGTAGTCCCTATATGAGACTCGTTTGACCAAAATTATGTCGCGTTCATTTGAAAGGTACAAAGTTTAGTTTAACAAACAGATCGACAATAAGTTTAAGTTTACAAAGTTATAAAGTATGAATGAAATAACTTGCGACATAATTAGTTTGAAACCACAGTTGCTATAAATAGCGTAAGTAAGTAGACAAAAGTTTGAATCTAAAAATGCTATCCCTAGCGTATGCATGCATGGTAGACTCCAATCAAGTAATCAAAGAGTGCGGAAGCATGTATCAAGTAGCCAAGTATGAACCTGAGAAAACATGTAGAAAACTGTCAACGCAAAAACGTTGGTGAAATCATAGGTTTAAGTAAGTAAGTGAGTAAAAGTAAAGTAAGTCGAACCACAAGATTTGCAAAGTTGAAATAATAGTAATACATTCTAAAAGTTAATATTCACGAGCACCCAATTATCAAAGCTTAACGTTCCGTCCGTTGAATACCCCATCAATTAGTGCTAGAACAACACTGTTCCCGAAAATATATTTCATCCGTAGACGGTAGCGAACCGTCAAGGATGAGGGTTGTCAACCCATATGGCCATATAACATAAGTTCTCGCTTACACCATCTGATGTAACTAATGATAATCGGATTGAGAATTTTCGTTCTAAACTCGTATGTAGAATGTTTGTTTTCCCGTTCTTGTGTTCACTTAGTTCAAAAGAATCGTTTATGTTTTCTCATCCCAAAAGTAAGTTTAAAAGAGTAAAAGTGGGACTATGATCTCACCTCGAGTGCACGAGTATAAAGGTACTTCAACAAGTAAACGTGTGCATGAAAGTTGCTTAGCCTTGACCTAAACAAGTAAGTTATATCAATTAACCGGTTACGACACAAGGTCGGGTGAAATGTGTTCAATTAGTCCTATGGCTCGTTACGACTCGATTAAGTATAGCATGTGAATCACGTTGTCAAGTTTCATACAAGAAACAAGTATAAAAGCATGTTAGAATGATTGTATAAAAGTTTGGTTAAGTTTGACTAAAAGTCAAACTTGGTCAAAGTCAACGAAAAAGTCAACGCGTTCGGGTCGGGTCCCGAACTATTTTTCTATGCTAGTTATTCATATATAAGCATATTAGAACAAGTTTCATGTGAATCGGAGGTCGGTAGCTAGTCAAACATTTCACGTGAAATGGGACAAAGAGGTCAGAATCTGACCAGGTCTATCTGCGCGCCGCGCGGGGTGAGGTGCGCGCCGCGCCATTTCCTGTACAGGCAATTCTGGTCAGTTTTCAAGTAAGCACGACCCAAAACTCAAATAATCCTAACTCACAAACCGCAAACCTCCTAAACATGTATCTCACGTCCTTGGAAAGGTATTTTAACAAGGAATACAACTGAACACTTTTCATAGATCATAACCGACAATTTCCAAATCGAAAACATCATCAAAGTTCATCATTTTCAACCAAAAATCAAAGAAACGCATTTTATGATTCGGGAACTTTTAACATACAAATGATATGCCGTTTTGAAGGTAATAACGCATACATTGCAACTAGACGCATATTCCAAGTTTCAATAAACATTTACTACGTCAAAATCACTAGCCACGTTATCGTTTCAAAATCAATTTCGACACAAATGAGACTTATGATTCACTAATCAAACGCTAGCATACATCACACCATTTCGAAGCTATTTACGCATACAATTTAACTAGTTAACTAGCATACATTCAAACAAGTGTCTCAACTAGCATTCAACCGCATCAAGTTCCTACCAAAACGATAATCGATTCACCAAAAACACATTTCATGTTATTGAGCTAGTTTTTCATCATCCAACATATCAAAACGAAGCTAATGAAGTAACTAACACTTTTAACACATACACTTTATCTTATAACATCATTTGAGCAACCAAAACTCAAGATTAAGCTAGACCCATTTGGGTGTTCATGTCATATTTTCAAAACACGAAGAACGAGCATACAAATTACATACACGACATCCCTACGAGCCATAGACACTAATTAACCGCTTGACAAGTCTAAAAACGAATTTAAAGAAATCTAGAGTTTTAGAAATGTTACCCAAACTCGGTGTAGTTAGTATCAAATCGTAGAGAATGATGAGAGGATCAAGAATATGTAGTCGGATTTGTTGTGAGCTTCCAAGATTGAATTTAGATGATGAATGAATGGAATGGGTTTATGTGTGTGTTCTTGAGATGGAGAGAAAAGAGATGAGGGAGATGATGGAATGAATGAATGGTGGAAAAATGGGTTGACTAGTTGACCTAGTCAACTAGTTTGCCCATTTGGCAACTCCGGTCCCTCGAGTTTCAAAGCGGGTGCGGAATTTAACCGATCGAATATTTTAAAAACGCTCGTGTAAACGGGTGACGTTAAAATTAAATAACGAGGGATATTATTTTTAAAAAGAAAAGACGGTGTTAAAATAAATTTAACGGAAAAACGCGGGATGTTACACATGATGAGTAAAATAGTCACTTTCAGAACAGCCCTACAAACTCAAGATCAAAAAAACAAAATCGATTATTTTTACTTATCAAGTAATCTAACATAGGTTTAATCCGTTGATACGTTCCTAAGATTCGTTTATATTAATTAATGATTACCTTTTAATTGGCCCATAACCAGGGCTACCAACATTAAAATAGAACCATTAAAAACTCCTTTACATTGATTCGGAATAAAATCCCAATTCATGAAAACGACCATACCGTCTATATCTGATTCGGATCAAAATAATTGCAAAAATTCAAATACGTATTTTAGTTGAATATATCTCTAATTCAATTAAAAAACAAAGATCACATATGCTACCTTCTACAATAGATTTAAAAATAAAGATCACATATACCTGAATATCCTATCTGCACGATGACAATTCTTAAATCAGGACACGTTTTTCCCGACATAGAATAGTGAGACTTATGCCGACCTTATATACAATAGATTGAATATGTGCAAATTCCTTATATGCATAAGTTTAATCGTATGAGGATCATGATCGATTTGAATATAATTGATTACTGGGTTTAGGGTTCAACATGTTTGAATAGGTGTTGTTGATTGATTAGTCGGAGGCTATGATTTTCACTAACAATCGATTATCATTATCTGATTGTTAATTCCTTGTAGTGAATGATGTATAATTTGTGTAATGAGAAAGATCGTTCGAGATTTCAATGAAAGAACGATTAGGTTTTTAGATTGAATGTAATGTAATTGAGTGGTAGCTGTTGTAGTTGACTAAAATATATGAGGGTAATTTAGTCATTTTATTGGATGATTAGCTAATCTATATTTTTTGTTAGCTAGCTAATATCCTAAATGGATGGTTGCGATTAAAATTTAGGAATGATTCTATGGTCGAGTTAGCTTGTTTAATTAAGAGAGATAATGATTCTCTTTTAATGTTTAAAACAGAAAAGAGATGGGATGCATTACCATAGTACATGTTTTCTTTAAATGCATTAATAAAATTAAAGCTTTTTGTTTTGTGGGATTCATTAATTAAAAGTCTTTGTTTTGATATTCAATTCATACAAACATATATATAAAAAGGGAAATTCCCCAAAATACACTTTTTTAAAAAGTTTTATTCCAAAATACACTTTTAGAAAAAAAATTGTCTATTTACACCGTTAAGTCGACCACCCATTGGGTCGACTACCTCTATACCTGGTCGACCACACCAAATTTAAATGTGGTCGACCACCGTTTATAACTAGCAAGGTCGACTTTTGTTGAATATCGGTCGACTACTATATTCGACCCCAAAAAACACGGGCGACCTTAATGATGGTCGAGTATACAAAAAGACACTGAAATAGCGAGTTGGGATAACAAAATTCAAATTTCAACTCTAACATTGCAGATCGTAACCTGATTCATCAACCCTCATTCATTGCAGATTCAATCAAGAGATCACTTCAATAGTTTGTATAGTTTGTAGATAAACCCTAATTCCATCGTCAGTGTATCTATTTCGTCCCTAGATTCAATCAAGAGTTCCCTTCAAAGATGACAGATATTGGGTAAAACCTATTTCGTTGTTGTATGTATATGTTAGTTTATCTGTATGTGTATATATGTGTATATATGTATATCTATGTATGGGTCCCTGTATTTATATATATGTGTGTGTATGGATGTATTTGTATGTGTGTATATGTCAGTATATGATAGGTATCTGTAATTGTATATGTATATGTATATATATATGTAACTATAGATATACAATTCTCCCATTGTTTTTGCTAAAGTGTATATACCTGTATATGGTTATGGGGATGCCTTAGGTCAGAAGATCACTTGCATACTCGACCATTAAAAGGGTCGACTTCCAAAAACATACACTATAGTCGACCCCATTTTGGGTCGCCTATAGTTGAATAAAACTTTAGTCGACCAAAAAGAAGGTCGACTATAGTGTATTTGCTTTTCAATTGTATGTACCTGTATGTATGTGTATGTATATTAACATTTATGTATAATGACATTATCATTGTCTGATTACAGGTTTGGTTCGAGGCCAAGGTCACCATTCGAAGCAAGATGTCTCTTATAAGGGAGATTAAGAACAAACTCACTCCGGCTCAGACAAAGATTTTCAGAGAGACGTGTTTCGGTCATTGGTTAGATATAAAGTGTGATGACAATGATTCAGGATACATACACTGCTTATTAATGAATCAGACTGACCGTCCGAAAAAGTTTGTAATCAACGGACGCGAAATATGTGAGGAGCCAGAAGAGCTATGGTTTCGAGTTACCCGAGACCATGTCATTAGGTGTGGTAGACGTGAGTTTTGCTTGGTTACCGGGATGCGGTTTGGTCCAGTTACATCTTTTATAGATTGGATAGGTCAAGAGAGGTCGGATTTTGACCACTCGGTTTCATCTCGTGTTTTTATTAAACGACATAGTGGTCAACGTCATCTTTCGGAGTTTCACGACGCCTTTTTTAAAGATGAGTTGAAAGGAACTGACAAGGATAAGGTCATAGTCGCTATTGCGTTGATAATTAACTTATGCTTCCTTGGAAAGCAGTTGCGGGATAGCGTAAACGATGACATGCTTCTTTTATTAGAGGACTTTGAGTTGATGAACAAGTATCCGTGGGGTTCTTTCTTATGGACCAAACTTTACAATAGTTTGCATCACGTGTTAGTACCTTATAAAGAGAGGGTAGCAGATCAAACCCGGAAGGGGGTAATGACATACCATTTGAGCGGCTTCACTTGGGCGTTTAAGGTAGTAATCCGTACTTATGAATTTTAAGCAATTAACATGTTTCATATTTAACCAAATTTGGTTTTTGTTTGTAGATGTGGATATGGGAGGCATACAAACACCGAATAGAAGCATATGCTTTCAAGCCGGAAAGTGAAGGCATACCTCGTGGAATCCACTAGAAACGGAAGAAGAAAGTCATGGGCTGGAATGAGTACGTTGAGTTGATGCAACTCCCGGTGAGTATAATTATACCAAAATATGGGCCAAAATATTTATGTATGTGTTATGTTTATATGTATGTGTATATCTATATGTATATGTAACTGTATATGTATGTGTATATGTAACTGTATATGTATATGTATATGTATCTGTATTTGTATATGTAACTGTACATGTATCTGTATATGTATATGTAACTGTAACTATATATGTATATGTACATGTACATGTATATGTATATGTATATGTATATGTATATGTATATGTATATGTATATGTATATGTATATGTATATGTATATGTATATGTATATGTATATGTATATGGATATGTGTATGAATATGTGTATGACAGGATGATATCCCGGACGAAGAACGACCTCTCAATCATTTGAGGCCCACCAAGACAGAGGTTAAGTGTGAGTGGTGGGTTGCTAGTGCAAACTATTTCAAGAACCCCGATGCTAAAGTACCGGTGAAGAAAGATGATGATCCGAAGAAATTTGATGATGAGACGAAGAAGGAGTTGACGGATATGATTAAGAATTTGATAAAGAGATTAGATGACCAGGAAAACAAACATGCCAAGGAGATTAAGGAGATGAGTGATCGGGTTGAGGCTGGCATCCGTGTTACACGTGAGACACTAAAGATAGTGCAGAGTTTATATGTTTCTAGAGACTACCACAAGACAATGATTTTAAAACTCCATTCTACGATACAAAACCTACAACAGCATATCCGTCAACAAGAGCGGGTAATTTCTTATTATATAATTCATTTAAGCAAGTTGGTAAGTTATATAAACTGTCCAGTGTGCAGATGAGTAGTCGACCCTTCAATGGATCGACTATCACCACGATTACAATGTAGTCGACCAATAACTAGGTCGACTATATTACATTTATACTATAGTCGACCCATGTCAAGGTCGACTATATATATGACTTTCTGATGAGTTACTGCTGTGTGTTTCTGTGACAGGATGATGGTGGTTTCATTGGTGGATATGTGTCAGATGTTGAAGTTCAGACAACCAAGAAAGATATGTATGATAATGTGAAGGTTGCTTCACCGGTTTATGTGAGGAGAAGAAAAAGGGACCGTCGGGTTGCACGGGCAAGGATGTCTCCCTTCGTTACACCGTCACAAATGATCAAAAAGGGTGCAAAAAGAAAGCCTGACATGCCAGAGAAAGAAATCCCGATAAAACAACAGAAGACGGGGAGACTGAGTGCCCCGGTAGTGCCTGATAATGTTATTCTAGAAATCATTGATGATTTGATTCATAAGTCTGGACTTATCTATCCCGGCCCGTCCACATTATATCATGATGAAAGGAATCTGGACGGCCCTAAGACACCGGAAGAGATGATGACTCCACATTACGAGTGCTTATCGGTATTTGTTCGGGGCCTATCCGACGGATTTATATTCATCACTGACGAGTTTTGGGAGCGGATCTACAACAAATTTGAAGGCGGTTACTTAGATAACTTTGTAAGTGTTTTATAAACTTATTATTAAAGTGGTCGACATTTAACTCCGCTAACTTAAGATTGACTAAGTGATTGTTAATGGGTTAATTTCAGAATATTAACGGTTGGGGATCTATGTTGTTATGGTGGAGCTACCGTTTAGATCAAATGGATTTTCAGCCACTAAAGGACCGCCAAAGATGTACGATCATGCCGGTCGACATGATTAACTGGATGGGGATTTTTAAAATGGGTGTAACACTTGACCCGAATTACACCAATCCCAATATTACTTGCTATGCAGACGGATCGAGACTCCCTTTCCCACATTGGTCGAAGTGTCAGAAGGTTACAATATCAAATACATATACATATACAGTTTAAATATACATTGACATATACATTCAGATTAAAGTTATCTGTATAACTTTCTAACGTTAATTGTAGGTCTTATTCCCAACATGTTTGGAAGATGCGGATCACTGGGTGCTTATTGTGCTTGATCTTAAGGACTTCACCGTCGTCATTTACGATAGTTTTGTCAAGCACAAGTCAATTGACCACCGCGCTTATTATGTTTCCGAGTTGGGTAAGTGTCTGCCAGAGTTTTTGAGGGCAATTAACTACACTCCTCCACCACACGTCTCGATGCCATCTACATTTACGTATATCGACTCACCTCAGCAGTCAGGATATTACGGTGACTGTGGTGTATGGGTTTGCATAAACATGGAGCGTGTATTTTGCCAGCTAACCTACCCATTCGAGAAAGATACTGCGAAGGTTGCATTAGAATACAGACATAGGATGGGGAAGACATTCTTTAGATCTCGAATCGAAGTATGTAAAAGGTAGATCTAATGTTTGTGTTGGTATTGTATTTTGAACAGGCTCCACTGTAAAAGGTAGCTCTAATGTTTGTGTTGGCATATTAGGTCAGCAGGTTGAACATGCTCCACTGTAATCTTTTGACAGTCACCAAATGACTGGTCGACCACTGGTGTAAAATGTGGTCGATCACTGCTTACATACAATGTGGTCGACCCTGATTTTGGTCGACCACTTAATAAAAATGACATAGTCGACCACCGTATATGAAGTAGTCGACCACAGTGGAAAATGTGGTCGACCCCTGCTTAAATGGGTCGACCACTTAATAAAAATGACATAGTCGACCACCATATATGAAAATGTGAATCCAATAAAACCAACAAAACACCCTTTTTCTAACTACATAGTTGATGAGGATGATGTTCCTGATAGTGATGATGAATACGAAGATGAATACGTCGACCAAACACAAACTTATTGTAGTGACCCGAACTTTTTCATGTTTATATATATTAATTGAGATTAATATTTACATGATTAAATGTTTCCAACATGTTAAGCAATCAAACTTCTTAAGACTTGATTAATTGAAATATGTTTCATATAGACAATTGACCACCCAAGTTGACCTGTGATTCACGAACGTTAAAACTTGTAAAAACTATATGATGACATATATATGGATATATATATATAGTTAACATGATACTATGATAAGTAAACATATCATTAAGTATATTAACAATGAACTACATATGTAAAAACAAGACTACTAACTTAATGATTTTTAAACGAGATATATATGTAAGGATTATCGTTGTAAAGACATTTAATGTATATATATCATATTAAGAGATATTCATACATGATAATATCATGATAATATAATAATTTAAAATCTCATTTGATATTATAAACATTGGGTTAACAACATTTAACAAGATCGTTAACCTAAAGGTTTCAAAACAACACTTACATGTAACGACTAACGATGACTTAACGACTCAGTTAAAATGTATATACATGTAGTGTTTTAATATGTATTTATACACTTTTGAAAGACTTCAATACACTTATCAAAATACTTCTACTTAACAAAAATGCTTACAATTACATCCTCGTTCAGTTTCATCAACAATTCTACTCGTATGCACCCGTATTCGTACTCGTACAATACACAGCTTTTAGATGTATGTACCATTAATATATACACTCCAATGATCATCTCTTAGCAGCCCATGTGAGTCACCTAACACATGTGGGAACCATCATTTGGAAACTAGCATGAAATATCTCATAAAATTACAAAAATATGAGTAATCATTCATGACTTATTTACATGAAAACAAAATTACATATCCTTTATATCTAATCCATACACCAACGACCAAAAACACCTACAAACACTTTAATTCTTCAATTTTCTTCATATAATTGATCTCTCTCAAGTTCTATCTTCAAGTTCTAAGTGTTCTTCATATATTCTACAAGTTCTAGTTACATAAAATCAAGAATACTTTCAAGTTTGCTAGCTCACTTCCAATCTTGTAAGGTGATCATCTAACCTCAAGAAATCTTTGTTTCTTACAGTAGGTTATCATTATAATACAAGGTAATAATCATATTCAAACTTTGGTTCAATTTCTATAACTATAACAATCTTATTTCAAGTGATGATCTTACTTGAACTTGTTTTCGTGTCATGATTCTGCTTCAAGAACTTCGAGCCATCCAAGGATCCGTTGAAGCTAGATTCATTTTTCTCTTTTCCAGTAGGTTTATCCAAGGAACTTAAGGTAGTAATGATGTTCATAACATCATTCGATTCATACATAGAAAGCTATCTTATTCGAAGGTTTAAACTTGTAATCACTAGAACATAGTTTAGTTAATTCTAAAGTTGTTCGCAAACAAAAGTTAATCCTTCTAACTTGACTTTTAAAATCAACTAAACACATGTTCTATATCTATATGATATGCTAACTTAATGATTTAAAACCTGGAAACACGAAAAATACCGTAAAACCGGATTTACGCCGTCGTAGTAACACCGCGGGCTGTTTTGGGTTAGTTAATTAAAAACTATGATAAACTTTGATTTAAAAGTTGTTATTCTGAGAAAATGATTTTTATTATGAACATGAAACTATATCCAAAAATTATGGTTAAACTCAAAGTGGAAGTATGTTTTCTAAAATGGTCATCTAGACGTCGTTCTTTCGACTGAAATGACTACCTTTACAAAAACAACTTGTAACTTATTTTTCTGACTATAAACCTATACTTTTTCTGTTTAGATTCATAAAATAGAGTTCAATATGAAACCATAGCAATTTGATTCACTCAAAACGGATTTAAAATGAAGAAGTTATGGGTAAAACAAGATTGGATAATTTTTCTCATTTTAGCTACGTGAAAATTGGTAACAAATCTATTCCAACCATAACTTAATCAACTTGTATTGTATATTATGTAATCTTGAGATACCATAGACACGTATACAATGTTTCGACCTATCATGTCGACACATCTATATATATTTCGGAACAACCATAGACACTCTATATGTGAATGTTGGAGTTAGCTATACATGGTTGAGGTTGATTCCAAAATATATATAGTTTGAGTTGTGATCAATACTGAGATACGTATACACTGGGTCGTGAATTGATTCAAGATAATATTTATCGATTTATTTCTGTACATCTAACTGTGGACAACTAGTTGTAGGTTACTAACAAGGACAGCTGACTTAATAAACTTAAAACATCAAAATATATTAAAAGCGTTGTAAATATATTTTGAACATACTTTGATATATATGTATAAATTGTTATAGGTTCGTGAATCAACCAGTGGCCAAGTCTTACTTCCCGACGAAGTAAAAATCTGTGAAAGTGAGTTATAGTCCCACTTTTAAAATCTAATATTTTTGGGATGAGAATACATGCAGGTTTTATAAATGATTTACAAAATAGATACAAGTACGTGAAACTACATTCTATGGTTGAATTATCGAAATCGAATATGCCCCTTTTTATTAAGCCTGGTAATCTAAGAATTAGGGAACAGACACCCTAATTGACGCGAATCCTAAAGATAGATCTATTGGGCCTAACAAACCCCATCCAAAGTACCGGATGCTTTAGTACTTCGAAATTTATATCATATCCGAAGGGTGTCCTGGAATGATGGGGATATTCTTATATATGTATCTTGTTAATGTCGGTTACCAGGTGTTCACCATATGAATGATTTTTATCTCTATGTATGGAATGTGTATTGAAATATGAAATCTTGTGGTCTATTATTATGATTTGATATATATAGGTTAAACCTATAACTCACCAACATTTTTGTTGACGTTTTAAGCATGTTTATTCTCAGGTGATTATTAAGAGCTTCCGCTGTCGCATACTTAAATAAGGACGAGATTTGGAGTCCATGCTTGTATGATATTGTGTAAAAACTGCATTCAAGAAACTTATTTTGTTGTAACATATTCGTATTGTAAACCATTATGTAATGGTCGTGTGTAAACAGGATATTTTAGATTATCATTATTTGATAATCTACGTAAAGCTTTTTAAAACCTTTATCTATGAAATAAAGGTTATGGTTTGTTTTAATAATGAATGCAGTCTTTGAAAAACGTCTCATATAGAGGTCAAAACCTCGCAACAAAATCAATTAATATGGAACGTTTTTAATCAATAAGAACGGGACATTTCAGTTGGTATCCGAGCGTTGGTCTTAGAGAACCAGAATTTTGCATTAGTGTGTCTTATCGAGTTTGTTAGGATGCATTAGTGAGTCTAGACTTCGACCGTGTTTACTTGAAAAATGATTGCTTAACAAATTTTGTTGGAAACTATATATTTTTAACATGTGAATATTATGTGATATATTAATCTCTTAACGCGTTTGATATTATGTGATAGATGTCTACCTCTAGAACAAGTCCCATTGACTCACCTAATAATAATGAAGAGTCAAATGTAAATTGGAATGATTCGTGGACTGATTCACAAGTTCCCGAAGAGGAACCGGAAGAAGAGTCGGAACCGAAAGAAGAATCGGAACCGGATGAAGAAATAGAACCGGTGGGGGAAATAATAAAACGGTTAAGTAAAAGAAAATCCTTAACCAACCAACCAAGGTTAATTATGGTCAATGGTGTTTCCGCCAAGGAAGCAAAATATTGGGAGGATTACCAATTCTCCGATGAATCGGATTCCGACGAGAATTCCGATGATGTTATAGAAATTACCCCAACTGAATTTAAAAAGGCAAAAGAAAATAATAAGGGAAAGGGCATAAAAATAGAGAAATCTAATTCCAACCCCGATGAACTTTATATGTATCATCAACCCCCGAAGTCCTTAAGTTGTAACAATGACCCGGAAACCTCTAAACCACCAGGTTTTTCTAAACCAATGTGGAAAACGACGGCTCGTATTAGGGGAACATCATATATCCCTAGAAACTTGGTAAAACGAACCAAAACCGAAGAAGAAGAAACAAGCGAGTCAGAATAAGATAGTTGTATTCGTGTGGTGTAATATATGTAATATAGTATCCTTATGCTTTATGATATATGTAAAAATTGCTTGTATTAATAAGTATTTTTTTTATGAATCTAACTCTTGTCTATTTTACAGTATAAAAACACAAAATGAATAGACAACCCAATATTTTAAGAGACCTACCCGGAGACATGATTGATGAAATCTTGTCTAGAGTCGGTCAGAATTCTTCGGCACAACTATTTAAGGCGAGATCTGTTTGTAAGACATTCGGAGAACGTTCCAAGAATGCCTTGGTTTATAAAAGGCTTTCGTTCGAAAGATGGGGGATATCACATTGGGAAATCCATAAGTTACGATGTGTTTACTTTGACGCATATATTGCGGGGAACCCAAATGCTATTTTACGCAATGGGTTAAGAAATTATTTTGACTCAATATATCCGAATATTGGACTTCGTGATTTAGAAAAAGCGGCTAACATGCAACATAAAGAAGAATGTTATGCTTACGGATTAGTAATGTTCGCTTCTCACCAAAGTGAGAACAAGAACATCGGGCTACAACTATTAAACAAAACGTTTCCACAAGTGACGGAGTCGGTAATTGGGGTAAGAAATGAGGTTTTTAGATTGTTACGGGACTGTTGGACATTACGTAACCCTCGTCCCTTTGATGACGTTACAACACGCTGTCTTATCAACGGCCATAACGGTTATGTTCCACAAGACCAAGGATGGGAAGTAATCCTAGTAAAACCAGAATGCATGACTTGTTTCTGGACGTATGAATTACGTGTCTTTATTGCCTTTGCTGAACGACTTGTGTACTAGCTAGAATTATCTTCACAACCATCTTGTATCAAATTTATTGTGTGCTATATTTCATGCTATATGTAAAATAAGCGGTATTATAAGTTTGTAAAATTTTGTGTAAAAGTTTGAACGCGAAATATTATTATAATCAGTTTTTCATATAGAATTGTAGTAGTTGAATTGTATATTAGCTACTAAGTATGAACTTAACGGGTAGGTACTACCCGAATTTAAACTTATAAAACGCTAATATGAAGAAAAAGCTTTTATAAATGAGTTCATATTATGCTACGAAATACTATTAACTACTCTTAATATTCTGTATGATTAACTTGTTCCATTTGACTATTTTGAAGGAAATGGCACCGACTACTCGACACACCGTGAATATGAATGAAGTGGAATTACGTACTTTTCTAGCTTCAAACATAGCCGCAGTACAGGCTGCGCTACATACCAACAATAATCTTGGATCTAGCAGCACAGGAAATCGTGTAGGATGCACCTACAAATAATTCACTGCCTGCAAACCTTTGGAATTTGATGGAACCGAAGGACCGATCGGATTGAAACGGTGGACCGAGAAGGTCGAATCGGTATTTGCCATAAGTAAGTGTACTGAAGAGGACAAAGTGAAGTACGCTACGCATACCTTCACAGGTGATGTTTTAGCAGAGTAGTATATAAAATAGCTTATATTTTTACAGGAAATACTATTAAATACTATACAATTTTACACAAGATATTTATTTATTTAGAGAATGGATATACTTAAACCTTGCTACAACACTTATAGGCAGTGTACCTAATCGTACAGTAGTGTAGTATTTAGTAAGTCCGGTTCGTTCCACAGGGAATCTTTTTAAACAAAGCTTAACGCTATATTAGTTTACTTTTATAAAAATACAAATATATATATAAGTAATATTATTATTATAAAGGGGGGTTTTTATCGTTTAATGACCGGTTTGTCGATTTTAAAACTTTAGTCGCAGTTAAAACCAAATGTAAAATATTAAAAATAAATACAAGACTTAAATTAAAGCGTAAAGTAAATAACGATAATGAAATTGCGAATAATAAAAGTGCGATAAAATAAACTTGCGATAATTAAAAAGTACGATAATTAAAAGTGCAATTAAATACAATAACAATAAATAAAAATGCGATAATTAAAAGTGCAATTAAATATAAAATAAAGGAAATTAAATATGAAATAAAAGAATTATGCTTATTTAAACTTCCGTAATCATGATGTTTGACGTGTTGATTTTAGTTTTATGCCCATGGGTTAATTGTCCTTTGTCCTGGATTATTTAATATGTCCATACGGATTTGTCCATAATAGTCCATCAGTCATAAATATAAAGAGCGAAAGCCTTCGTCAAATTATTCTTATTCCCGAAGTCAAATATTCCAACTAATTGGGGATTCGAATTGTAACAAGGTTTTAATACTTTGTTTAATGAATACACCAGGTTATCGACTGCGTGTAAATCAAGGTTTTACTACTTTGTTAACAATTACACCAATTACCCTTGAATGTAATTCACCCCTGTTTCAACAAGTCTATTAACTATTAATCCAGTTCCGTGTCCGGTAAAATGAATAATTATTGGTATTTATAGATATCCCGCCCACCGTACCCAGTCAAGCGTATGTGGTTATATATAAATACGTCGAATTATAAGTTTGTATATTAAATTAACAAGGTATTGTTTAGTTAATATAAAACCCATTAATAGCCCATAGTCTAATTTCCACAAGTGTCGTTCTTTTATTCAAACCCCAATTATGGTACAAAGCCCAATTACCCAATTTTAGTAATTAGCCCAACATCATGATTACTTCGGATTAAATAAGCATAATAATAACTTAGCTACGAGACATTAATGTAAAAAGGTTGAACATAACTTACAATGATTAAAAATAGCGTAGCGTTACACGGACAGAATTTCGACTTACACCCTTACAATATTCGCTAACATACCCTTATTATTAGAATTATAATTAAAATTAAAATTAAAATATAAATTATAAATATAAATATTACGATATAGATAGAGAGATGGATATATATTGATGATTTTTGCGATCAGAATTCGTTTGCTTTTATAGGGATTTTCAGAGTTTGGGGCTCCGCGACTCGCGGCCCTTTTGGCCTTCAAACTCCGCGAGTCGCGGAGTTTGTAAATACAGCTCACACAAGTTTGGCTCTTTGTTTACCGACGGTTTTATAAATAAATATAATATATTAAATAATTATAAGAATTATTTAAATATTATATTATATTTATGTGCATAGTTGACTTGTAATTTTTAGTCCGTTGCGTCGAGCGTTAAGAGTTGACTCTGGTCCCGGTTCCGGATTTTCAAACGTCCTTGCGTACAATTTAATATCTTGTACTTTGCATTTTGAATCTTGTACTCTTGTAATTTTGAGACGTTTCTTATCAATAATTGGAACCTCTTTGATTGTCTTTTGTACTTTTGAGCTTTTTGGTTGTTTGCGTCTTCAATTCGTCGAATCTGTCTTTTGTCCTCACCTTTTATTATTTAAACGAATATCACTTGTAAATAGAACAATTGCAACTAAAATCTTGTCTTTCTTGAGGAATAATGCTATGAAATATATGTTCGTTTTTAGCATTATCAAATATTCCCACACTTGAGCGTTGCTTGTCCTCAAGCAATATCGTCTTGAAATACTAGAATCACTTCTTTATTCTTCACACTTTGTACATCAGTGATTTCTATACGGCGGTATAAACAATGGTAGTAACGAAATGGTTTACAGTCCCACATGACTATAAAAATTTAGATCCATTAAGGAAATTGGATCTTTATGAAAACATTTGATCTTTTGAAAATTAAATCTAGTTTTTACCCTAGATAAGTTTTCCGGAATAACCCTTTACCGGTGTTTGCAAATTATTTTTGTGGTTTTGGTGGGTTTCAGATTTGAAAATTTTAGCTCAAAACTTATGGTTTTGTGTCACCCATTTGCTAACCTTGTATTTGGAAAGCAACACGTCCAGTTTACTTGTCCCGTATATTACCTTTCGGTAAACTACCGTCCGGTTGTAAAGGAAAGCGTTGAACAAGCAATTGTTAAGGCAATGTCCCCTGACATGCTTTTAATTATGGTCTATAACGTGTCGGATGCAATTACTATCCTTGGTAGGAGCAATAGTAAAGCTCACCCTTATAATTTTTTGGTCTGGCACAAGGTCCTATCTTTGACCATGCTATGCAACCACCGTTCTTACGGTTGACACCCGATTTGGTTCAGGTGACCCGAATTCCTAGGATTTTACGTTCAATGGTAATGAACGCATTAAAAATGGGTTTTCAGAAAACAAATCGGTTTGTAATTTTGATCAAAATATTTTCTCGTTCAAGCTCGAGTTTAGATATCATTGAATTCCATGAGTTTGAATTCTCAATCTTTAAGGTCAATCTCAAGGATTGAGTAATATCAGGCTTAAAAGCTGATTTTTAATCTTTTAAGGAGATTATCCTTTCTGGGGATCTGATTCATTAGTCTTATCAAGCTAATTTGCATGGTGCCCCCCTCCCCATTTTACGAGATAAATCCTTCTCATGGTTAGGATAAATCTGACCACTTGGCGACCCTGTTTAATGCTGAGGTCCGTGGATTTCCTGCTGATTTTAGTGATGACTTTTCTAGATTTTTCGTCAACCTACAGCTGGTCTGGACGACAACTTCTTGACCTAAATCAAGAAGCGCGTGTCTTTTTCGGAAGACTTTACTTCCTTTTAATGATAGAATTGATTCATCGTGTAGATCCATCTTTCTTTTCTTTCATCGGGTAAAACAGTTTAGTTTAGTCCAAAACAAAAGTATTTTCAGTTATTTGTACAAAAATATGTGATATATGTTTTGAATAACTTGGAGAATTTTCCCACACTTGGCTTTTATTTTCCTTTTTATCGTCCTCTATTCCATTTTAAATGAATTTTAACATTTTGGTTTGTTTCTCAATTTATGTCCTTTCCGAGGTTACAATAATTTCGGTGTTAAAACCTAGTTTTATCGTTCATAAATATGTATAAACATGATTTTGAGTTCATTTAATTGAAAATTTTGAAAAATTTTACTAGAATTGGGTAGTCAGTATATAAGACTAGGGTTGTTCTTTATTATCAGAGAGCACTAGATTCTAATACAACTACTGCTTTACTAGTATTTTTAATGGTAACCAAGTGTTTAAGATAAAAATTTTAAAATCCGAAAGAATTTAACCCCTTCCCACACTTAAGATCTTGCAATGCCCTCATTTGCAAGAAATCAGTAACAATTTAAATTATTGAGGGTGATTTGTATGAAAATGATTAAATTTTACCAAAGTTTCCAAATATATTGGCGTTTGTTTGCTGAATGATAAATGGTGCACATCATTTGTTCATTCCGTCTTGTTGTTATTTCACATATATTTTGCATCTTGTCGTCAAAATTAGTTGCTTTTGCTGAACTTAATGCCAGTCTTTGAAAATGCGTTGTTTTACCCTGTTGTGTACATAAGATAAACTGCAAACATATATACATATTTTTGAAGTTTGGTATATTACTCCACATTCAAAAATTATTAAAATCTAAGAATAAAAGTTAGAAAATTATAAAAACTATTACAATATTAACATAAGTATTAAACGTATCAATATTACAAATTACAAAATAAATAAAACTAAGTAGACTAGGGATGATATTGATACCAATAGGGGTTCCAAGCATAACCATAGGTGCTATAGAATGCTTCGGCAGGGTTATACGTAGGATACGGTGGTTGCATCTCTATAGACCAGGGAGGGAATATGGGTTTTGGTGTAGGAATATAGTTTCTACCTATATGTTGGCAATGAGCTATGATTTGGTTCTGATGAACTTGCCAATCTTCAAATGCTCTCTGTCTAGCATTTTCGTACTCCTGTGAAGCTATAAACCTTTGCATTTCTTGCATCTCATTTCCCCCTCCTACATTACCTTGCTGTTGGTTTCTCTCAACCTGTGGATATCTACCATGGTATTGTACTGCGGCATTATTTCGCCTCTTCAAAACTTTCGCACCATGGTATACATTTAAACCTATAGTATCGCGGGGTTCTGGTTCTTCGACTAATAATCCCCCCCGACTTATATCCACACCGAGATATTCAGCAATCAAAGTAATAAAAATACCACCTCCTATTATGCTATGCGGTCTCATCCCCCTAACCATAGCTGATAAATAATAACCCACACAATAAGGTATACTTACAGCGCTTTGTGGGTCTTGAATACACATATGGTAAAACAAATCCTGTTCATTTACCTTTTCCTTGTTCTTACCTCTTTGTGTAATCGAATTAGCTAAAAACCTATGAATCACTCTTAATTCAGCTCTATCTATATCCAAATAAGAGTAATTTCCCCCTTTGAATCGGTGATGGCTTGTCATTTGTGTAACATCCCGCGTTTTTCCGTTAAATTTATTTTTAACACCGTCTTTTTCTTTTAAATAATACCTTTCGTTATTTAAATTCGTAGTTTCCGTTGACTAACGTTCATAATAATTCCGTCATTTAATTATAACATCTCTCGTTAACTTGCGTTTTAAAAATATTCGATCGGTTAAATCCCGCACCCGCTTTGAAACTCGAGGGACCGGAGTTGCCAAATGGGCAAACTAGTTGACTAGGTCAACTAGTCAACCCATTTCATCCATTCCATCATCTCCCTCATCCCTTTTCTCTCCATCTCAAGAACACACACACAAACCCATTCCATTCATTCATCATCTAAATTCAATCTTGGAAGCTCACAACAAATCCGATTACATATTTGGAATCCTCTCTTCATCCTCTACAATTTGATACCAACTTCATCTCGTTTGGGTAACATTTCTAAAACTCTAGATTTCTCTAAATTCGTGTTTTGATTTGAAATGGTGTTAGTTAGTGTCTATGGCTCGAGTCTAACATGAATATATGTTTGGTTTGCTCGATTTGTTGTTTTTGGAGTAACTAGCATGAACTTGAAATGGGTGTGCTTAATCCTTGATTTTGGATGAGTTAATGTTGTTAGATTGTTAAAGTGCATGTTTTAATTGTGTTACTAGTATCACTAGCTTCGTTTTGATGCGTAGGTTGATTAAGAAAACTTCAAAAACATGAATATTGATTTTGTGATGTTTGACTAGGGTTTGATAGTTCTTGACATGAACTTTTGATGCTTGAATGCCATGGAATGTTAATTGTTAGTGATTAGTTGTAATGTATGCTTAATTACCTTCGAAACGGCATATCGTATGTGTAAATTGGATTCCCGAATCATAAAATACGTTTTACGAACTTGAAACTTTGAAAATAAACCTTTCTTGATCAATTGACGAGTTTTCGGTTATTGTAAATGATGTTTTTGATTGATGATACATGTTTAGTTGTGTTCCTTGTCAAAAGAGCTTTCCAACGGTATAAGATACGCCTTCTAGTTGTTTACGGTTTGCGTTTTATGGTTGTTTGAAGTTTTGACCAAGACTTGAACATTTGAAACTGACCAGGTACCAGGCCACGCCTAATGTCGCGGCGCGACACCTCTGGCCGCGGCGCGGCATATGCCGTGGTCAGATTCTGACCTACTTTGTCAAATTTCGAAAAATGTTTGCTATGCTACGCACCTCCGATTAACATGTAACTTGGCCAACATGCTCATATATGACTTCTAAGCTTAGAAAAATAGTTCGGGACCCGACCCGAACGTGTTGACTTTTCGTTGACTTTGACCAAGTTTGACTTTTAGTCAAACTTAACCAAACTTTTATACAATCGTTCTAACATGCTTTTGTACGTGATTCTTGCATGAAACTTGACAACGTGATTCACATGCTATACTATTCAAGTCGTATTGAGCCATAGGACTAATTGAACACATTTCACCCGACCTTGTGTCGTAACCGGTTAATTGATACAACTTATTTGTTTAGGTCAAGGCTAAGCAACATTCATGCACACGTTTACTTTGTGAAGTACATTTATACTCGTGCAATCAAAGGTGAGATCATAGTCCCACTTTTACTCTTTTTGAACTTATATTTGGGATGAGAAAACATAAACGATTCTTTTGAACTAAATGAACACAAGAACGGGAAAACAAACATTCTACATACGAGTTTAGAACAAAAATCCTCAATTCGATTATCATTAGTTACACTTGCCGGGTGTAAGCGAGAACTTATGTTATATGGCCATATGGGTTGACAACCCTCATCCTTGACGGTTCGCTACCGTCTACGGATGAAATATATTTTCGAGAATCAGTGTTTGTTCTAGCACTAAGTGATGGGGTATACAATGGAAGGAATGTTAAGCTTTGATAATTGGGTGCTCGTGAAACAAACTTTTGGAATGTATTACTATTATTTCATTGATGCAAATCTTGTGGTTCACTTGTACTTACTTACTTAAACCTATGATTTCACCAACGTTTTCGTTGACAGATTTCTATGTTTTTCTCAGGTCCTTGAACGATACATGATACATGCTTCCGCTCATTATTTGATACTTGCATTGGATGTCGAGTATACATGCATTTCATGGAGCGTCTTTTGACTTTACTTTAAACCGTGTCGCCTAGATTTCAATCGTATCTATAACGTTGTAACTTAACTTTTGGTTGAACAATTCTTGTAAACTTTGAAACAAGCTTTATTTTGAAATGAAGGCGACATATTTTGGTCAAACGTTATCTTAAAGACTTATAATCAGGTAATGGGACCCACGTAGCCGACGCCGTCACTTGACGATTTGTCGGGGTCGCTACAGGTGGTATCAGAGCCTTGGTTGTAGGGATTTAGAGTTCATTTGTGTTCACCCCGAGTCATAGGGTACATAGGTGAATCTAGACTACAACCGGCATATAGACTGAAGTAGGAATTATTTGACTAATTGTGCATTTATACTCGAACTCTTCTATCATATCTAACTCGTATTCGATCTTGATCTTACGTTGATAAATTTTGTTGGTGCGCCACCTTGACTTTATGAAGTAATGTTAAATGCACATGAGAATCAGGGTAATATAATTTCCGGGATTATATTACGGTGATTCACATGGACGTTCCGACATTATGACATAGAGAATTTAAGGCGAGTCAAGGAAAAATTTTCTCTCTATCCTTATTCCATGCCACGGTTAGTATTGTTGAAAATACTAACCAACGATATTCTTGTCTCATGAAGGAACAATGGCTCACCAAGGTCAACACAATACTCCTCTCGAAACTCTAGAACAAGCTCTTCAACGAATGATAACCACCGCCGTGGGTACGGCCATGGCCGATCACTTTTCTAACAACAACAATCATGGAGCCGGTAATTCAATCGAAGGTTGCTCCTACAAGAACTTCATGAAGTACAATCCTCCCACTTTCGATGGAACCGGAGGACCGGTTACTCTCACCCGATGGTTTGAACAAATGGAGACCGTTTTTAACACAAGCGGTTGTCGAGACCAAGATAAGGTCAAGTTTTCCACCCTCACTTTCACCGGTATTGCTCTCTCATGGTGGAACACGTATGTACAATCAGTGGGTATCGATGAAGCCCTTACACTCTCTTGGACCGAATTAAGAGAAAGAATGATCACCGAATACTTCCCGCGCGATGAGACTCGAAGGCTCGAGCAAGGGCTAAGGAATTTAAGAACGGTCGGGAATGACCTCGGAGCTTATAATCAACGGTTTACCGAACTAGTCTCAATGTGTCCAAATCTCATGACTCCCGAATCCCTAAGAGTCGAACTTTACATGGATGGCCTCCCTAAGAGCATTCAACACAAGTTAATGACATCTCAACCCACTAACCTACAAGAGGCTTTAACAATGGCCCGCCAAGCCTTAGAAACGGTGAATGAAATGGAAGCACCGGCACCAATGGTCGAGAACCACCCGAGTAACAACAAAAGAACATGGGAAGCCTCTCAATCAAGCAACCACAACAATAACAACAACCCCGCCAAGAAGCCTTTTACCTCCAACGACAAGAAAGGCTATGCCGGAAAACTGCCTTTTTGTGACGAATGCCACAAGCATCACTTTGAAGGATGTGGCAGGTTTCGCCACCGGCGCCAAGGACCCGTCGCTCGAAAGATGCCCAACGCACACAGAACGGGTGCTTGCTTCGAATGTGGTCAACTGGGTCATTTTAGGAATGTGTGCCCAAATAAGAAAATCAACCCCAACGCACGCCGTTGAACCTTCGACATCGACACCAAGGATGCCCGGAACGACGATGGACTAGTAACGGGTACGTTTCTTCACAACAAACCGTATATTTCATACTTGTTCGATTCGATTACCGCTAGACGTTTTATAACCAAGGATTTGACTCATGCTCTTTATATTCCACCTCTTTCCCCCAGATACTACTTAGACGATTTAAGTGACCGACGGAAAAATATTGTGTGCCTATAAATTTTATTGGAGGAAATACGTTAAGACTTTTGACTTGACACCTATAGAACTAGGGAGCTCGGAACCTATTCGTTAAAAAAAAAAAAAAAAAAAAAAAAAAAAAATGTTTCCCCATCATCTTGTATAGATTATTGTGAACTGAGTAATTTTCGGTTGGAAACCGATACCCTCTCCCTCGCATCCATGACCTCATGATTATTTGCACGAATCCAGTATGTTCCAAATCGAACTCCGTTCCGGTTATCATCAATTGGGGGTTAAGTGAGACGATGTCTCCTGAGTCTTTTCCGAACTCGCAACGTTAGTTGTAAATCTCTCTTAGTACCGTTTGATTTATTTAGGACTCCGTCCGTATTCATGAACCTCCTAAACCACGTATGCAACTTATCTAGACAAATCTGTTATCGTATTTATGGATGACATCTTAACTTATTTAAGTAAAGAAGGCAAACGAACAACATCATCATCTTACGCTCGAACTTTGAGAAAAGAGCAACTCTATACCAAATTCTCCGAGTGAGAATTTCTGTTAAACGAAGTCAAATTTTCTAGACCATGATGTTAATGGTCAAGGCATTACAATCAATCTCGAAATCAAGCCACACGTGATCATGAAACTCTCTCAACTCAGACTTGTATTCGTAAAATCTTAGAACTCGCCTGTTATCACCGAAGATTCATTTCTGACTTTTCTCGTGTTACCCGACTTTTAAACTCGTTAACTCACTAAGGGAAAACTTTAAACCTCTCCGTGTTCGAACCTTGAGCGTGATTCTTCACACCAACATTTCTAGTTAAAATCGTATAGCAACAGATGGAACTCAAACATGGAAATATTTCTACATGAACGCCGAAAGGCATACTCTCTCGACTCAAAAATTAACGTAACTAAAATTCGTTATTTTGCACGAAGAAGTCGAATACTAAATTGTGGATCCGATCAATTTTCTCGTCATCACGTACCACACTACACACCTCTGATATTTCACCGTTACCGTCTGATATTACTGGAACTTAAGATAACACACAATCCAATGATACTTCACTCTTCTTTGACTTAATGTCATTGTGTTTCTGATAATCGGCCAACTATTATTCAACCCTGAACTATACAACTACGTGTACTACCTCGTTTCTCTTTCAGACTTCAACTTTTGACAACTAGAGGCACGTTATAGCAACCTCGAGATGTAAACTCATCCTATTCTAAGTCCTCATTTCACTACTATCTTTACCGTTCGCATTCCCGTTTAAAGAAACTCCTTGTAACATTTCTCCATGGATAGAGAAACTCCTCATATTACATAAGTATTCGCCACGAGGGTGAATAGTCCTAACGAACATTTTTCGAACCCTAACTAACTTGTTCAAACGTATCTTAAGAGATTCTATTCCAACACGGTGTATCTTTGTCAATTATTCTGTATCGAAATACTCGTTTCACTTCTAGTTTTACAAGAAACCTTGGGAACCTGCTTAGACATGAGTACCGCGTACCACCCACAAACTGACGAACCGAGCAAACGAACGATTTACGTCTTGGAAAGACATCTCACAAACTCGTATTGTCACCTTTAGTAGATCACTCTTACAACAGTAGTTACCACTCGTGTGTTCACGCGCACTTTTCGAAACCTTATATGACCGCTAATGTCATACCCCTGTTCATTTAACCAAAGCATCAACCACCGAAATCTGAACTCCATCAAGAAACAACAATTGAGATCGTTCAAGTCCGAGAAGGGCTCGAGACAACCCATTGTCGCCAGAAGAGTTATACCAAACTTAAAGGAGAACCTCACAAATCCCAGTGTGTAACCGCGTAATATTGAGAACCCGCACCTTGGAAGGGTGTAATCCGTTTCGGGAATCAGGGAAAGTTAAACCCGCGACATGTTAACCCTTTTGAAACCTTGGGGCGTATTGGAACCGCTCCCTACCGTTTAGAACTTTCGACTCAATTAAGTTTCCGTTTACCCTACATTTCGTGTAACAAACTTAGAAACGTGTCCTGCGGAACAGGAACGTGCAATCCTGCTGGATACATCAACTATCGATGACAAACTTCTCTTCATAGGAAAACCAGTTGAAACCGGGGATCGTAAAAACCGAACCTTAATGCAACGTAAAACCCTGACTATCCAACTCATGAGAACACTCAAGAACGTACTTTCACTTATTCATAGCATTGACAACGTAAAGTCTCGAGTAAGAGATATCGACTACTACTTCCAACTAAATTTCGGGACGAAATTTCTTTTGAGTTGTGGATAATGTAACATCCCGCGTTTTTCCGTTAAATTTATTTTTAACACCGTCTTTTTCTTTTAAATAATACCTTTCGTTATTTAAATTCGTAGTTTCCGTTGACTAACGTTCATAATAATTCCGTCATTTAATTATAACATCTCTCGTTAACTTGCGTTTTAAAAATATTCGATCGGTTAAATCCCGCACCCGCTTTGAAACTCGAGGGACCGGAGTTGCCAAATGGGCAAACTAGTTGACTAGGTCAACTAGTCAACCCATTTCATCCATTCCATCATCTCCCTCATCCCTTTTCTCTCCATCTCAAGAACACACACACAAACCCATTCCATTCATTCATCATCTAAATTCAATCTTGGAAGCTCACAACAAATCCGATTACATATTTGGAATCCTCTCTTCATCCTCTACAATTTGATACCAACTTCATCTCGTTTGGGTAACATTTCTAAAACTCTAGATTTCTCTAAATTCGTGTTTTGATTTGAAATGGTGTTAGTTAGTGTCTATGGCTCGAGTCTAACATGAATATATGTTTGGTTTGCTCGATTTGTTGTTTTTGGAGTAACTAGCATGAACTTGAAATGGGTGTGCTTAATCCTTGATTTTGGATGAGTTAATGTTGTTAGATTGTTAAAGTGCATGTTTTAATTGTGTTACTAGTATCACTAGCTTCGTTTTGATGCGTAGGTTGATTAAGAAAACTTCAAAAACATGAATATTGATTTTGTGATGTTTGACTAGGGTTTGATAGTTCTTGACATGAACTTTTGATGCTTGAATGCCATGGAATGTTAATTGTTAGTGATTAGTTGTAATGTATGCTTAATTACCTTCGAAACGGCATATCGTATGTGTAAATTGGATTCCCGAATCATAAAATACGTTTTACGAACTTGAAACTTTGAAAATAAACCTTTCTTGATCAATTGACGAGTTTTCGGTTATTGTAAATGATGTTTTTGATTGATGATACATGTTTAGTTGTGTTCCTTGTCAAAAGAGCTTTCCAACGGTATAAGATACGCCTTCTAGTTGTTTACGGTTTGCGTTTTATGGTTGTTTGAAGTTTTGACCAAGACTTGAACATTTGAAACTGACCAGGTACCAGGCCACGCCTAATGTCGCGGCGCGACACCTCTGGCCGCGGCGCGGCATATGCCGTGGTCAGATTCTGACCTACTTTGTCAAATTTCGAAAAATGTTTGCTATGCTACGCACCTCCGATTAACATGTAACTTGGCCAACATGCTCATATATGACTTCTAAGCTTAGAAAAATAGTTCGGGACCCGACCCGAACGTGTTGACTTTTCGTTGACTTTGACCAAGTTTGACTTTTAGTCAAACTTAACCAAACTTTTATACAATCGTTCTAACATGCTTTTGTACGTGATTCTTGCATGAAACTTGACAACGTGATTCACATGCTATACTATTCAAGTCGTATTGAGCCATAGGACTAATTGAACACATTTCACCCGACCTTGTGTCGTAACCGGTTAATTGATACAACTTATTTGTTTAGGTCAAGGCTAAGCAACATTCATGCACACGTTTACTTTGTGAAGTACATTTATACTCGTGCAATCAAAGGTGAGATCATAGTCCCACTTTTACTCTTTTTGAACTTATATTTGGGATGAGAAAACATAAACGATTCTTTTGAACTAAATGAACACAAGAACGGGAAAACAAACATTCTACATACGAGTTTAGAACAAAAATCCTCAATTCGATTATCATTAGTTACACTTGCCGGGTGTAAGCGAGAACTTATGTTATATGGCCATATGGGTTGACAACCCTCATCCTTGACGGTTCGCTACCGTCTACGGATGAAATATATTTTCGAGAATCAGTGTTTGTTCTAGCACTAAGTGATGGGGTATACAATGGAAGGAATGTTAAGCTTTGATAATTGGGTGCTCGTGAAACAAACTTTTGGAATGTATTACTATTATTTCATTGATGCAAATCTTGTGGTTCACTTGTACTTACTTACTTAAACCTATGATTTCACCAACGTTTTCGTTGACAGATTTCTATGTTTTTCTCAGGTCCTTGAACGATACATGATACATGCTTCCGCTCATTATTTGATACTTGCATTGGATGTCGAGTATACATGCATTTCATGGAGCGTCTTTTGACTTTACTTTAAACCGTGTCGCCTAGATTTCAATCGTATCTATAACGTTGTAACTTAACTTTTGGTTGAACAATTCTTGTAAACTTTGAAACAAGCTTTATTTTGAAATGAAGGCGACATATTTTGGTCAAACGTTATCTTAAAGACTTATAATCAGGTAATGGGACCCACGTAGCCGACGCCGTCACTTGACGATTTGTCGGGGTCGCTACAATTTGACTCCATACACCGTGTGTATCAAAATTTTCATCTATCTTTCTACCATTTAGTATCAATCCTCTACAATCGGCAGATGCTAACTCCTCAGGCGTATATATACGTAAAGCCTGAGCCATGTCTAGTAAAGACATGTGACGCATCGAACCTCCTAACAAAAATCTAATAAAAGATCGATCGGTTAAACTAGCTACCCGATCATTTAATTCTATACTACACAACAATTCTTCACACCATACTTTATATACAGGTCTACGCATGGTGAATAAACGTACCCAGTCGTCAAAAGTAGAATTACCATACCTCTGTGCAAGTAATTCCCTAATTGGCCCGGCCAATTCTACAGCTTCTAAGGGTCCCCATTCTATGACCCTCGGTACCTCAACAACTTTAGAATGAAGAGTATCCAAACCCCTTTGGTATTTTGGATAATCTATCCAAAGTCTGTCAAATCTCAGGTTCGGGTGCAACTCTTCCAAGTGCATATCAGAAAATGTCATGACTGGATGAGGTATATCTTGCTTGTAGTAGTTATCCACCTCCTGTTGTTCCGCATTCTCAGCAAGAGCATTGCGAGCTTGGGATGAAGATTCACCCCTTTCAGTCTGCAAAACACATCAAACACAATTTTTTGTGCATCCAAATATTCATTAGTGTCAGCAAAATCATCAATCAAAATAATTACAATGACATGATCAATTTATATCAAACTTAAGCTCATTTTCATATTTTCATCAAATCTACACTTTTTCAAAATAGCATATACGAAAATGTTCGTCAAGTTCATAAGCATTCAACTCAAATAACATGTCAAAATAATCATTACTAGCAATTAAACAAGTTTCAAATGGCATTATCTTTCAAAAATCAAGTTCATGAATTTTTAGACTTGAAAAAGTCCACTTTAATTCTCAAAATCATGTTTAGGCTCAAAGTTTGGATCATTTAACTACCTAAACATGTTACACTACTTAATTTAGCAACAATTCATGACAAAAATCGGCCATAACCTGTTTATATCAAAAAGCCCCAAATTGCTCAAGAACACATACCCTAGATTACTCAAAATTTGAAGTTTAAGGCTTCTAATCATGTTAAATAGCATCAATCTAGGTTATACAAGCATAATACATAAACAATTTAAGCATAATTACACTAAAAAGCATCAAAATCAAATTGGGGAAAAAATTGCTCAAGAACACTAATTTTCGGATTAAATGGTGTTTAGGTGTAGAAATTTACCGTTTTTCTTGAGTAATTCCTTGATAGCATCCTTCTCAACATGATTTTAGTAAAAGATTTGATGATTAACGGTTAAAAATTGTGATTTTGTGGGTGTTTTTGTGGGTTTTTTCGGCAGTTTTTTTTCGCAGTTTGTTTGAGTTTGTGGTGTGCAACTGAGCTGTTCTGTGTTTTTATTTTTTTCTGATTTTCGGTCCTCCCGCGACTCGCGGAGATTTCCCCTTCAAACTCCGCGAGTCGCGGAGTTTTTTTTTTTTTTTTTATAACATCTTATATTAATTAAAACAATTAAGTAATTAATTTTAAAATTTTGTTTCCCTTGTTATTTAGGACGAGGTCGTTTCGGATCGATGTCCTAGTCCGTCCCTCGACAAAATTTTAAATTTTGTCTTTTCGTAGCTATTGTTTTAAAAGCTAAGATTTTTGGGTTTTTTAATGTTTTTGGCATACTTTAATTCAATAAGATTAAAAATAATGATAATAAAAGTTCTCGTCCCTCCCTCGGGTAAAGCAATTTCGGTTCAAAGACCTAGTCTTCAACTTACGACGAATTTTAAAAATCATATTTTTAACTTAATGAGATAAAGTAAATTTTTGTTTTTAAATTCACATAATTTAAATATAAAATTCAAAATTAATATTAAAAATTCACACCAAACTTAAAATTTAAAATGCATAAAATTAAAAATTCATATTTTAAAAATTAAAAATTCACACCAAACTTAATTTAAAAATTCATATTATAAATTCACACCAAACTTATATTAATTTTTCAAATATTTACAATTTTAAATATATTGATTTTACAAAGTTTACAATATTAATTTAAGATTTATATATTAATTTTAAAAACATGGTAAAAATAAAATTAAAAATCTTTTTGGCTTTTTATCCCACTTTAATCAATCAAATATTATCAAAAATATGCGCCCCTCTTTTCGGTAAAGTAATTTCGGTTCCAAGACCTAATTTAACTCATGACGAATTTTTGAAATATTTTGGGTTGGTTGATTAAAGATATTTATACCTTAAGAATAAACGTTAAATTTCGCAGTGATGTAATAAATTTTTGAATGATATCAATAATTTCGGTCGCCAAACCTAATTTTATTCAATACCAATTTAATACTTTATAGCGAACAAATTAGCGTTTATTATCAAAAGGTTAAAAATAAAAAAAATAAAAAATAAAGACTGTACAGACATACCTGTGAGATAGTATTCTTAATTATATGATCTATCCCATTCATAAGATAGTCGGTTTAATTGGTTTTCCATAGCTACATAGGCGTAACCTTGAGCATTCAGTGTCTTTTCTTCTAAACATATGAACGGTCCGTCTCTGCATAAAGTAACAAATTCGGTATTTGAATAGGTTTGATTATTTGAACATTTACCTCCATGTGACCATTTTCCGCATTTGTGACATCTTTCTAGGTGTCGTGCTCTTCTTTTCGCTGCGGATTTTGATTTTCCTTTACCAAATTGTAACTTATTATCTTCGCATCTGGATTCTTTTCTAACTCCGTCTATTCTTTCTCTGATTAATGATACTATTTCACTTGGTAGTGTGTCATTATTACGTTTAGTGATCAAAGCGTGTAGCATTAGACCATGGTTTAGTTCACAGGCAGTCTTCATTTCCTAAAAACCTAAAAAAATAAAAATTCGGAATGGGGGGAGAAGACTAGTTCTTTAGGGTCTGCTAGGGAAAGACCATTCGGGTTCCATTTTCGAGAACTACACGAAAACAGACAATCTAACTCTAACAGAAATACATAAACCCCCTATACTTAGTTAGCTGTGGTGTCGAAATTGTGATTAACTTCGTTGTCGACTTCCATCGGACCATGTATGTAATGTTTAACTCTGTGACCATTAACTTTAAATTCAATCCCATTTGAATTTATTAATTCTATCGTTCCGTATGGGAAAACTCTTTTGACTATGAATGGTCCAGACCATCTTGATTTCAATTTTCCAGGAAATAGCTTGAATCGTGAATTGAAAAGAAGAACTCTGTCTCCTTCTTTAAATTCTTTTGAACTTCTGAATCTTTTATCATGCCATTTCTTCGTTCTTTCTTTATAGATTAACGAATTTTCGTATGCTTCAGGTCTTAATTCTTCTAATTCGTTTAGTTGACTTAATCGTAGACGTCCAGCTTCATGTAAATCAAGATTACATGTCTTCAAAGCCCAAAATGCTTTGTGTTCAATTTCTACTGGAAGATGACATGCTTTTCCATAAACAAGTCTAAAAGGTGTGGTTCCAATTGGAGTTTTGTAGGCTGTTCTAAAAGCCCAGAGTGCATCCTCCAATTTAATGGACCATTCCTTCGGATTTGATTCTACGGTTTTCTCTAGAATACGTTTTAAAGCTCGGTTGGTATTTTCAACTTGTCCACTTGTTTGTGGATGATATGCGGTGGAGATTTTATGAGTTACTCCATATCTTTTAAGAACTTTCTCAAGTTGATTATTACAGAAATGAGTACCCCGATCACTTATTAAAGCTTTCGGTGTTCCAAACCTTGCAAAAAGACGTTTTAAAAACTTGACTACAACTCGTGCATCGTTAGTTGGGAGAGCTTGTGCTTCCGCCCATTTAGATACATAATCAATGGCTACGAGTATATATAGATTATTATGAGATTTTGGAAATGGACCCATAAAGTCAATACCCCAAATGTCAAATACTTCACATACTTGGATGACATTTTGTGCCATTTCATCACGTTGACTTATTTTTCCGGCCCTTTGACATGTATCACAGGATTTGCAAAGAAGGTGTGCGTCTTTGTAAATTGTAGGCCAATAGAATCCAGCATCATAAACTTTTCTTGCTGTTAGTTGAGGCCCATAATGCCCTCCTGTTGGTCCTGTGTGACAGTGGTTTAAAATTTTACTCGCTTCATCTCCAAATACACATCGGCGTATTATTCCATCGGGACAACTTTTAAACAAATGTGGATCTTCCCAAAAATAGTGTTTTATATCACTGAAGAATTTCTTTTGTCTTTGGTACGATAATCCTTTTTCAAGGAATCCACATACTAAGTAGTTTGCATAGTCTGCAAACCATGGGATTTCTTTATAATCTATCTTCAATAGATATTCATCAGGAAAGTTGTCTTGTATGGCCGATTCATTTAGAACTTCTAATTCGGGATTTTCAAGACGAGAAAGATGATCAGCGGCGAGATTTTCTGCTCCTCTCTTATCTCGGATTTCAATATCAAACTCTTGTAAGAGTAAGATCCAACGGATTAATCTTGGTTTAGCATCTTGTTTTTAAAATAGGTATCTAAGAGCAGAATGGTCGGTATAGACCACCGTTTTTGCTAGAACGAGATATGATCGAAATTTGTCAAAAGCAAAGACAATAGCAAAGAGTTCTTTTTCAGTAGTTGTATAGTTCGTTTGTGCTCCTTATAACGTCTTACTAGCATAATATATAGGTTGAAATCGTTTTTCAATCCTTTGTCCTAAAACGGCTCCCATTGCAAAATCACTTGCATCGCACATTAGTTCAAATGGTAGATTCCAGTTTGGTGTTATCATGATCGGCGCATTAGTGAGTTTTTCTTTAAGAATATTAAAAGATTTGATACACTCATCTGAAAAGATGAATGGAGCATCTTTTTCTAGGAGTTTATTCATAGGAGTGGCAATTTTAGAAAAATCTTTTATGAAACGTCGGTAAAAACCGGCATGCCCTAGAAAACTCCTAACTCCTCTAACATTGGTGGGATGTGGAAGTTTAGCAATTACATCTACTTTAGCTCTATCCACTTCAATTCCTTCTTTTGAAATTTTATGACCAAGAACGATGCCTTCTTTAACCATGAAATGGCATTTCTCCCAATTAAGAACTAGATTTGATTGTTCGCATCTAATAAGCATTCGTTCCAGATTAACTAGACATGATTCAAATGTATCACCGAAGACTGAAAACTTATCCATGAAAACTTTCATGCATTCTTCTATCATGTCGTGAAAAATCGCCATCATACACCTTTGAAAGGTTGCAGGGGCGTTGCAAAGTCCAAATGGCATGCGTTTGTAAGCAAAAGTACCATAAGGGCACGTGAATGTGGTTTTCTCTTGATCTTCGGGTGCTATTGGAATTTGAAAATATCCGGAAAATCCATCTAGAAAACAATAGTAACTATTTCCGACTAATCTTTCCAACATTTGATCTATGAAAGGTAAGGGAAAGTGATCTTTTCTGGTGGCGTCATTTAATTTTCTATAATCAATACATACACGCCATCCTGTTACAGTTCTAGTAGGAATAAGCTCATTTTTTTCATTTGTAATGACAGTCATGCCACCCTTCTTAGGCACGCATTGAACTGGGCTTACCCATGGACTATCAGAGATTGGATAAATTAAACCTGCATCTAGCAGTTTAATAATCTCTTTCTTAACTACATATTGCATATTAGGATTTAGTCTTCGTTGGCGTTGCACATACGTTTTATGACCTTCTTCCATAAGGATTTTATGTGTGCAATACGAAGGACTTATTCCTTTAATATCATGAATCTTCCATGCAATGGCTGGTTTATGAGCTTTCAACACAGAAATGAGTTGTGATTTCTCATTTTCAGTAAGAGAAGACGATATTATTACAGGTAATTCAGATTCACCATGTAAATAAGCGTATTCCAAATGGTTTGGAAGTGGCTTTAACTCTAATTTCTGTGGTTCTTCTATCGATGATTTGTATCGATATCTGTCTTCTTCTTTTAGCATTTGAATTTCTTCTGTTGTTGGTTCATATCCATTAGCTATAAGTGTAGCTAACATTTCAGCTTCATCAATTGGTTCATTACCTTCTCCTAAAGAACATTCTCCTGTTCCTTGTAATTCTGGAAATTCTTCTAATAATTCTGCATGTGCATCTATAGTTTGAATATAATAACATATATCATCTGCAGATTGTGGTTGTTGCATTGCTCTATCAACTGAAAAGGTAACACTCTCGTCCTCTATACTTAGGGTCAGTTTCTTACCGAACACGTCTATCATTGCTTTAGCCGTGTTTAAGAATGGTCTTCCTAATATGAGAGGAACTTGAGAATCTTCTTCCATGTCCAAAACAACAAAATCTACTGGAAATACTAAAGTACCAACTTTAACTAGCATGTTCTCCATTATCCCTCTAGGATATTTTATTGATCTATCGGCTAGTTGTATGCTTATTCTGGTTGGTTTCAATTCTCCAAGGTCTAGTTTAGCGTATAGTAAATACGGCATTAGATTTATACTAGAACCTAAGTCTGCCAATGCTTCTATTGAACTAAGACTATCCAGAAAACATGGAATTGTGAAACTTCCTGGATCAGATAATTTTTCTGGTATCTTATTCAACAGCACTGCTGAACAATTAGCATTCATAGTAACAGCTGAGAGTTCTTCCATTTTCTTTCTATTTGAGATTAGATCTTTCAAGAATTTAGCATATCTAGGCATTCCTGAAATCACATCAATGAAAGGAAGATTTACATTTATCTGTTTAAACATATCCAAGAATTTGGATTGCTCGGCTTCAAGTTTCTCTTTCTTCATTTTACTCGGGTATGGAAGTGGTGGTTGGTATGGTTTAACATAAGGTTTAGCCTTAACTGTGTTATCTTCATTAACCTTTTCAACTACCGGTTCTTTTTCCTTATCTTGATCAGGTTGTGGTTCTTGTGGAGTAGGAATAGCTTCATCAGAAGTTACAGGTATTTTAGGTGGTTTAAGTGTTGTACCACTTCTTGTGGTAATAGCTTTAGCTGTTTCATTCCGGGGGTTAGCATTTGTATCACTAGGTAGACTTCCCGGTTTTCTTTCACCTATTAACCTTGCTAGGTTACTTACTTCTTGTTCCAGATTTTGAATAGAAGCTTGTTGATTTCTAAATGCTTGAGCATTTTGTTCATTAGTTTGTTTCTGAGATGTGAAAAACTGCGTTTGAGTTTCAACTAGCTTTGTCATCATATCTTCTAAATTCGGCTTTTTATCATCGGTTTGTTGTGGTGGTTTGTTTTGAAAATTAGGTCTTTGCTGGTTGTAATTATTATTGGATACTTGTTGATTGCTAGGACCTTGTTAGTTGTTGTATGGAATATTTCGGTTATAATTCTGGTTTTGATTGTAAATCGGTCTTGGCGGTTGATAATTATTCTGATAATTATTTTCAGGCCTTTGGTTTATGTATGAAATATTCTCTCTTTGTTTCATTGTTAATTCAATACTGAGACAATCTTTTGTCAAATGTGGTCCTCCACACTGCTCACAACTAATTCGTATTGAGTGAATATCTTTAGTCATTTTTTCCATTCGTCTCTCCACAGCATCTATCTTTGCGGAAATGGAATCTAAGTCATGGCTAGAATCGGCTCTAGCTGCTTTAGATGATCTAACGATATCTTTTTCTTGGTGCCACTCATGTGAGTGGGAAGCAGTGTTATCAATAATTTTGTAAGCATCAGTTTCGGTTTTCTTCATAATAGAACCACCAGCTGCTATATCTATGTCTTTCCTTGTAGTGATGTCGCATCCTTGGTAGAATATTTGTACTATTTGACAGGTGCCTAAACCATGTTGCGGACATCCTCTTAATAACTTTCCATATCTTGTCCACGCCTCATATAGAGTTTCATTTGGCTTCTGTGTAAACGTAACAATTTCTGCTTGAAGTCTTACGGCTTTAGATGCAGGAAAGAATTGTTTAAGAAATTTTTCAACTAAAACATCCCATGTATCAATCGCCCCTTCAGGTAACGATTCCAACCAATCTTTGGCTTCTCCCTTTAAAGTCCAGGGAAATAACATGAGATATATCTGTTCATCCTCCACTTCTCGTATTTTAAATAGTGTGCAGATCCTATTAAAGGTACGTAGATGTTCATTTGGATCTTCCTTCGGCGCACCACTAAATTGGCATTGATTAGTCACCATGTGTAGAATTTGTCCTTTGATTTCATAATCTGGCGCATTAATGTCTGGATGAGTAATTGCGTGACCTTGGCCAGTTCGTTTAGCTCTCATTCGGTCTTCCATACTTAAAGGTTCCAGATTCTCCATAATTGAATTTGTTGAATCGAAATCACTAGAGGATTCTGATTTAATGGTTCGTTCCTCAACAATCTCTGTTTGAATGATTGGTGGTTCCGGAGGAAAGTTTAGTGGTTCAGGATCTACGAATCGTTCCTGAATGTTCTTCGGATTCTCAATTGTGAGGTCGGGTTCAAAAAATGGATTATCGGAAATTTGAACTGGAGTACTTGGTCGACTGGATGACGATTCTAAAGAAAAATCAACGGCAGTAATATTTGCTAAATGTCTTGATCTAGTTACAGGTGGTGAACGTATAAAAGGTGGTGAACGTCTTGCTCGGTGCATTCACTGAATATCCTATTAGTTTTTAAAAGGAAAGAAAAATTATAATAAGTTATCCAATCAATAGACTTTTCTGATTTTGCCCACGTTTCGAATAGCTAAAAGATGCAGCAGAGGGGCAGGATTCGTTTGGTCTCAATATAATTGAGGACTGTTTGGCTCTAATAACCCGGTCCACGTACAAATCCAACTATTACTACGAACCAGAAAATTTTGATGTCTATCAATTTAATCACATAAAATAAATTTTCGTAATTTTAAGAAATGTAGATAAGAAGTAGAATAAAAATCTATGTCCTAAAACTAGAATAGCGAGAAATAAGAAAGAAAAAGAGTTCGTCGGAAAAAGATCGAAAAAGAAAAATGGTTGAAAAATAAAAGGTGATGGAAAAATAAAAGAAACTTATAAAACTTAAAAATACTTGACTAACCTAACCTTATTACTACAACTAACTTAAAATTATAATCGCAAATTGAGATTACTAATTGGAATGATAATTGATAGATAGGTAAAAGTCGTCTAAAATATTAAAGCTTACAAGAAAAACTAAATCCCAAATGGAAATAACTTAAAAAGAAACTAAAACTTAAAAAGGCGTCGCAAAATTCTAAAGCACCTAAATCTTAGTCTAAAGAAAAAGCACTTAAGGAATTCTACGGCAAAGCCTAAAAATCTAGAAGTAAAAATAACTATGGCAAAAACTAAGTTTAAAACTAAATATGAGCGAAAAATACAAATATTACGCTAAAACAATTAAAAAGGGATAAAATATAAAAATACACTAAAAGTTGTAAAAAGTACAATTTTTATAAAAATATTATTTTTATATTATTTTATAAAAGTATTAATTTAAATATATAAATAAAACTAATTAAAACTTAATATAACTAAATGATTAAAATTAAATATTAATTTAATTAAAACCTAAATCTTAATTAATTAATAATAATAATTATTACTCCGTATTAAATGCGATTAGGGTTTCTGGCAGGCGTGTCAGAAAAGCTCCGCGAGTCACGGTATTTAAAGCAGCAAACCCCGCGAGTCGCGGGGTTTCAAAATTCAACCCTGGAACAGTTTAAAACTGACGCCTTTTTTTTTTTTATATTTTCTGTTTTATATTTTATGTTTATATCAAAATATTTGTATAATAAAAAAAATTATATTTAAAAACTTAAATAAAAATAGAACTTCTTTATAAATTTAAAAATATCTTAAAAATATATTTATATATATAAAAATATTTTGCTTTTTATGTTTTAAATGAAAACAAAATACTTAAATAAAACTTATATAAAAATAAAGAAACTTTATAAAACTTAAATATTTAACAAAATCTTAAAAATACTTATATTTTTCTTTTTCTTTTTATATTTTCGAATATTTAAAACGTATTTTTACAAAAGCGAATTTTAATAAAAGTAAACTAAAAATCTTTTTTTTTTATATTAGCGTTGCGCTTCCGGCGTTTAAGAGTTTCCCCGGCAGCGGCGCCAAAAATATTTGATGTTTTAGCAGAGTAGTATATAAAATAGCTTATATTTTTAGAGGAAATACTATTAAATACTATACAATTTTACACAAGATATTTATTTATTTAGAGAATGGATATACTTAAACCTTGCTACAACACTTATAGGCAGTGTACCTAATCATACAGTAGTGTAGTTTTTAGTAAGTCCGGTTCGTTCCACAGGGAATCTTTTTAAACAAAGCTTAACGCTATATTAGTTTACTTTTATAAAAATACAAATATATATATAAGTAATATTATTATTATAAAGGGGGGTTTTTACCGTTTAATGACCGGTTTGTCGATTTTAAAACTTTAGTCGCAGTTAAAACCAAATGTAAAATATTAAAAATAAATACAAGACTTAAATTAAAGCGTAAAGTAAATAACGATAATGAAATTGCGAATAATAAAAGTGCGATAAAATAAACTTGCGATAATTAAAAAGTACGATAATTAAAAGTGCAATTAAATACAATAACAATAAATAAAAATGCGATAATTAGAAGTGCAATTAAATATAAAATAAAGGAAATTAAATATGAAATAAAAGATTTATGCTTATTTAAACTTCCGTAATCATGATGTTTGACGTGTTGATTTTAGTTTTATGCCCATGGGTTAATTGTCCTTTGTCCTGGATTATTTAATATGTCCATACGGATTTGTCCATAATAGTCCATCAGTCATAAATATAAAGAGCGAAAGCCTTCGTCAAATTATTCTTATTCCCGAAGTCAAATATTCCAACTAATTGGGGATTCGAATTGTAACAAGGTTTTAATACTTTGTTTAATGAATGCACCAGGTTATCGACTGCGTGTAAACCAAGGTTTTACTACTTTGTTAACAATTACACCAATTACCCTTGAATGTAATTCACCCCTGTTTCAACAAGTCTATTAACTATTAATCCAGTTCCGTGTCCGGTAAAATGAATAATTATTGGTATTTATAGATATCCCGCCCACCGTACCCAGTCAAGCGTATGTGGTTATATATAAATACGTCGAATTATAAGTTTGTATATTAAATTAACAAGGTATTGTTTAGTTAATATAAAACCCATTAATAGCCCATAGTCTAATTTCCACAAGTATCGTTCTTTTATCCAAACCCCAATTATGGTACAAAGCCCAATTACCCAATTTTAGTAATTAGCCCAACATCATGATTACTTCGGATTAAATAAGCATAATAATAACTTAGCTACGAGACATTAATGTAAAAAGGTTGAACATAACTTACAATGATTAAAAATAGCGTAGCGTTACACGGACAGAATTTCGACTTACACCCTTACAACATTCGCTAACATACCCTTATTATTAGAATTATAATTAAAATTAAAATTAAAATATAAAATATAAATATTACGATATAGATAGAGAGATGGATATATATTGATGATTTTTGCGATCAGAATTCGTTTACTTTTATAGGGATTTTCAGAGTTTGGGGCTCCGCGACTCGCGGCCCTTTTGGCCTTCAAACTCCGCGAGTCGCGGAGTTTGTAAATACAGCTCACACAAGTTTGGCTCTTTGTTTACCGACGGTTTTATAAATAAATATAATATATTAAATAATTATAAGAATTATTTAAATATTATATTATATTTATGTGCATAGTTGACTTGTAATTTTTAGTCCGTTGCGTCGAGCGTTAAGAGTTGACTCTGGTCCCGGTTCCGGATTTTCGAACGTCCTTGCGTACAATTTAATATCTTGTACTTTGCGTTTTGAATCTTGTACTCTTGTAATTTTGAGACGTTTCTTATCAATAATTGGAACCTCTTTGATTGTCTTTTGTACTTTTGAGCTTTTTGGTCATTTGCGTCTTCAATTAGTCGAATCTGTCTTTTGTCCTCACCTTTTATTATTTAAACGAATATCACTTGTAAATAGAACAATTGCAACTAAAAGCTTGTCTTTCTTGAGGAATAATGCTATGAAATATATGTTCGTTTTTAGCATTATCAACAGGTTCTGCGTTAACATGGTGGAATACCTATCTAGAGCAAGTGGGACAAGACGATGCGTACGCACTACCGTGGTCAGCATTCAAGCACTTGATGAACGAGAAGTACCGTCCCAGAACCGAGGTCAATAAGCTCAAGACAGAACTTAGAGGGTTACGAACCCAAGGATTTGATATTACCACGTACGAAAGACGATTCACAGAATTGTGCCTATTGTGTCCGGGAGCATTCGAAGATGAGGAAGAGAATATCGACGCGTTTGTGAAAGGATTACCGGAAAGAATCCAAGAAGATATAAGTTCACACGAGCCCGCCTCCATACAACAGACATGTAGAATGGCTCACAAACTAGTGAACCAGATTGAAGAAAGAATTAAAGAACAGACTGCTGAAGAGGCCAATGTGAAGCAAGTCAAAAGAAAGTGGGAGGAAAACGGTGATAAGAATCACCAATACAATAACAACAGTAATTACAACAATAATCGCAACAATTATCCCAACAATCGCAACATCAATCGTAACTACAACAAATGGCCCAACAACAACAACAACAACAACAACAACAGCAACTACAACAATCATCCCAACAACAATAATAACTGCAACAACAACAACAATCAGAAGCAGCTATGCCAAAGGTGTGAAAAGTATCACTCGGGGTTCTGCACCAAATTTTGCAACAAGTGTAAAAGAAATGGTCATAGCGCGGTGAAGTGTGAGGTCTACGGACCAGGGGTTAATAGAACGAAAGGAACAAATGGTGTCGGAACGAGTAATGGCGGAGCAAGTAGTGTCGGAGCAAGTTATGCCAATGTAGTTTGTTATAAATGTGGAAAACCGGGCCACATTATTAGAAATTGCCCGAACCAGGAGAACACGAATGGACAAGGCCGCGGAAGAGTTTTCAATATTAATGCGGCAGAGGCACAGGAAGACCCAGAGCTTGTTACGGGTACGTTTCTTATTGACAATAAATCTGCTTACGTTTTATTTGATTCGGGTGCGGATAGAAGCTATATGAGTAGAGATTTTTGTGCTAAATTAAGTTGTCCATTGACGCCTTTGGATAGTAAATTTTTACTCGAATTAGCAAATGTTAAATTAATTTCAGCAGATAATATATGTCGGAATCGAGAAATTAAACTGGTTAGCGAAACATTTAAGATTGATTTGATACCAGTAGAGTTAGGGAGTTTTCATGTGATAATCGGTATGGACTGGTTGAAAGAAGTGAAAGCAGAGATCGTTTGTTACAAAAATGCAATTCGCATTATACGAGAAAAAGGAAAACCCTTAATGGTGTACGGAGAAAAGGGCAACACGAAGCTACATCTTATTAGTAATTTGAAGGCACAAAAACTAATAAGAAAAGGTTGCTATGCTGTTCTAGCACACGTCGAGAAAGTACAAACTGAAGAAAAGAGCATCAATGATGTTCCCATTGCAAAAGAATTTCCCGATGTATTTCTGAAAGAATTACCGGGATTACCCCCACATCGATCCGTTGAATTTCAAATAGATCTTGTACCAGGAGCTGCACCAATAGCTCGTGCTCCTTACAGACTCGCACCCAGTGAGATGAAAGAACTGCAAAGCCAATTACAAGAACTTTTAGAGTGTGGTTTCATTCGACCAAGCACATCACCGTGGGGAGCTCCTGTTTTGTTTGTCAAGAAGAAAGATGGTACATTCAGGTTGTGTATCGACTACCGAGAGTTGAACAAACTTACCAACAAGAACCGCTACCCACTACCGAGAATCGATGACTTATTTGATCAACTACAAGGCTCGTCTGTTTATTCAAAGATTGACTTACGTTCCGGGTATCATCAAATGCGGGTGAAAGAAGATGATATTCCAAAGACTGCTTTCAGAACACGTTACGGTCATTACGAGTTTATGGTCATGCCGTTTGGTTTAACTAATGCACCAGCTGTGTTCATGGACCTTATGAACCGAGTGTGTGGACCATACCTTGACAAGTTTGTCATTGTTTTCATTGATGACATACTTATTTACTCAAAGAATGACCAAGAACACGGTGAACATTTGAGAAAGGTGTTAGAAGTATTGAGGAAGGAAGAATTGTACGCTAAGTTTTCAAAGTGTGCATTTTGGTTGGAAGAAGTTCAATTCCTCGGTCACATAGTGAACAAAGAAGGTATTAAGGTGGATCCGGCAAAGATAGAAACTGTTGAAAAGTGGGAAACCCCAAAAACTCCGAAACACATACGCCAGTTTTTAGGACTAGCTGGTTACTACAGAAGGTTCATCCAAGACTTTTCCAGAATAGCAAAACCCTTGACTGCATTAACGCATAAAGGGAAGAAATTTGAATGGAATGATGAACAAGAGAAAGCGTTTCAGTTATTGAAGAAAAAGCTAACTACGGCACCTATATTGTCATTGCCTGAAGGGAATGATGATTTTGTGATTTATTGTGACGCATCAAAGCAAGGTCTCGGTTGTGTATTAATGCAACGAACGAAGGTGATTGCTTATGCGTCTAGACTATTGAACAAAATTATACGACGCATGATTTGGAATTAGGCGTGGTTGTTTTTGCATTAAAGACTTGGAGGCACTACTTATATGGGGTCAAAAGTATTATATATACCAACCACAAAAGTCTTCAACACATATTTAATCAGAAACAACTGAATATGAGGCAGCGTAGGTGGATTGAATTGTTGAATGATTACGACTTTGAGATTTGTTACCACCCGGGGAAGGCAAATGTGGTAGCCGATGCCTTGAGCAGGAAGGACAGAGAACCCATTTGAGTAAAATCTATGAATATAATGATTCATAATAACCTTACTACTCAAATAAAGGAGGCGCAACAAGGAGTTTTAAAAGAGGGAAATTTAAAGGATGAAATACCCAAAGGATCGGAGAAGCATCTTAATATTCGGGAAGACGGAACCCGGTATAGGGCTGAAAGGATTTGGGTACCAAAATTTGGAGATATAAGAGAAATGGTACTTAGAGAAGCTCATAAAACCAGATACTCAATACATCCTGGAACGGGGAAGATGTACAAGGATCTCAAGAAACATTTTTGGTGGCCGGGTATGAAAGCCGATGTTGCTAAATACGTAGGAGAATGTTTGACGTGTTCTAAGGTCAAAGCTGAGCATCAGAAACCATCAGGTCTACTTCAACAACCCGAAATCCCGGAATGGAAATGGGAAAACATTGCCATGGATTTCATCACTAAATTGCCAAGGACTGCAAGTGGTTTTGATACTATTTGGGTAATAGTTGATCGTCTCACCAAATCAGCACACTTCCTGCCAATAAGAGAAGATGACAAGATGGAGAAGTTAGCACGACTGTATTTGAAGGAAGTCATCTCCAGACATGGAATACCAATCTCTATTATCTCTGATAGGGATGGCAGATTTATTTCAAGATTCTGGCAGACATTACAGCAAGCATTAGGAACTCGTCTAGACATGAGTACTGCCTATCATCCACAAACTGATGGGCAGAGCGAAAGGACGATACAAACGCTTGAAGACATGCTACGAGCATGTGTTATTGATTTCGGAAACAGTTGGGATTGACATCTACCATTAGCAGAATTTTCCTACAGCAACAGCTACCATTCAAGCATTGAGATGGTGCCGTTTGAAGCATTTTATGGTAGAAAGTGCAGGTCTCCGATTTGTTGGAGTGAAGTGGGGGATAGATAGATTACGGGTCCGGAGATTATACAAGAAACTACCGAGAAGATCATCCAAATTCAACAACGGTTGAAAACCGCCCAAAGTCGACAAAAGAGCTACGCTGACATTAAAAGAAAAGATATAGAATTTGAAATTGGAGAGATGGTCATACTTAAAGTTGCACCTTGGAAAGGCATCGTTCGATTTGGTAAACGAGGGAAATTAAATCCAAGGTATATTGGACCATTCAAGATTATTGATCGTGTCGGACCAGTAGCTTCCCGACTTGAGTTACCTCAACAACTCGCGGCTGTACATAACACTTTTCACGTCTCGAATTTGAAGAAATATTTTGCTAAAGAAGATCTCACTATTCCGTTAGATGAAATCCAAATTAACGAAAAACTCCAATTCATCGAAGAACCCGTCGAAATAATGGATCGTGAGGTTAAAAGACTTAAGCAAAACAAGATGCCAATTGTTAAGGTTCGATGGAATGCTCGTAGAGGACCCGAGTTCACCTGGGAGCGTGAAGATCAGATGAAGAAGAAATACCCGCATCTATTTCCTGGAGATTCGTCAACACCTTCAACAGCTTAAAATTTCGGGACGAAATTTATTTAACGGGTAGGTACTGTAGTGACCCGAACTTTTCCATGTTTATATATATTAATTGAGATTTATATTTACATGATTAAATGTTTCCAATATGTTAAGCAATCAAACTTCTTAAGACTTAATTAATTGAAATATGTTTCATATAGACAATTGACCACCCAAGTTGACCTGTGATTCACGAACGTTAAAACTTGTAAAAACTATATGATGACATATATATGGATATATATATAGTTAACATGATACTATGATAAGTAAACATATCATTAAGTATATTAACAATGAACTACATATGTAAAAACAAGACTACTAACTTAATGATTTTTAAACGAGACATATATGTAACGATTATCGTTGTAAAGACATTTAATGTATATATATCATATTAAGAGATATTCATACATGATAATATCATGATAATATAATAATTTAAAATCTCATTTGATATTATAAACATTGGGTTAACAACATTTAACAAGATCGTTAACCTAAAGGTGTCAAAACAACACTTACATGTAACGACTAACGATGACTTAACGACTCAGTTAAAATGTATATACATGTAGTGTTTTAATATGTATTTATACACTTTTGAAAGACTTCAATACACTTATCAAAATACTTCTACTTAACAAAAATGCTTACAATTACATCCTCGTTCAGTTTCATCAATAATTCTACTCGTATGCACCCGTATTCGTACTCGTACAATACACAGCTTTTAGATGTATGTACTATTGGTATATACACTCCAATGATCAGCTCTTAGTAGCCCATGTGAGTCACCTAACACATGTGGGAACCATCATTTGGCAACTAGCATGAAATATCTCATAAAATTACAAAAATATGAGTAATCATTCATAACTTATTTACATGAAAACAAAATTACATATCCTTTATATCTAATCCATACACCAACGACCAAAAACACCTACAAACACTTTCATTCTTCAATTTTCTTCATCTAATTGATCTCTCTCAAGTTCTATCTTCAAGTTCTAAGTGTTCTTCATATATTCTACAAGTTCTAGTTACATAAAATCAATAATACTTTCAAGTTTGCTAGCTCACTTCCAATCTTGTAAGGTGATCATCTAACCTCAAGAAATCTTTGTTTCTTACAGTAGGTTATCATTCTAATACAAGGTAATAATCATATTCAAACTTTGGTTCAATTTCTATAACTATAACAATCTTATTTCAAGTGATGATCTTACTTGAACTTGTTTTCGTGTCATGATTCTGCTTCAAGAACTTCGAGCCATCCAAGGATCCGTTGAAGCTAGATCCATTTTTATCTTTTCCAGTAGGTTTATCCAAGGAACTTAAGGTAGTAATGATGTTCATAACATCATTCGATTCATACATAGAAAGCTATCTTATTCGAAGGTTTAAACTTGTAATCACTAGAACATAGTTTAGTTAATTCTAAACTTGTTCGCAAACAAAAGTTAATCCTTCTAACTTGAATTTTAAAATCAACTAAACACATGTTCTATATCTATATGATATGCTAACTTAATGATTTAAAAACTGGAAACACGAAAAACACCGTAAAACCGAATTTACGCCGTCGTAGTAACACCGCGGGCTGTTTTGGGTTAGTTAATTAAAAACTATGATAAACTTTGATTTAAAAGTTGTTATTTTGAGAAAATGATTTTTATTATGAACATGAAACTATATCCAAAAATTATGGTTATACTCAAAGTGGAAGTATGTTTTCTAAAATGGTCATCTAGACGTCGTTCTTTCGACTGAAATGACTACCTTTACAAAAACGACTTGTAACTTATTTTTCGGACTATAAACATATACTTTTTCTGTTTATATTCATAAAATAGAGTTCAATATGAAACCATAGCAATTTGATTCACTCAAAACGGATTTAAAATGAAGAAGTTATGGGTAAAACAAGATTGGATAATTTTTCTCATTTTAGCTACGTGAAAATTGGTAACAAATTTATTCCAACCATAACTTAATCAACTTGTATTGTATATTATGTAATCTTGAGATACCATAGACACGTATACAATGTTTCGACCTATCATGTCGACACATCTATATATATTTCGGAACAACCATAGACACTCTATATGTGAATGTTGGAGTTAGCTATACAGGGTTGAGGTTGATTCCAAAATATATATAGTTTGAGTTGTGATCAATACTGAGATACGTATACACTGGGTCGTGGATTGATTCAAGATAATATTTATCGATTTATTTCTGTACATCTAACTGTGGACAACTAGTTGTAGGTTACTAACAAGGACAACTGACTTAATAAACTTAAAACATCAAAATATATTAAAAGTGTTGTAAATATATTTTGAACATACTTTGATATATATGTATATATTATTATAGGTTCGTGAATCAACCAGTGGCCAAGTCTTACTTTCCGACGAAGTAAAAATCTGTGAAAGTGAGTTATAGTCCCACTTTTAAAATCTAATATTTTTGGGATGAGAATACATGCAGGTTTTATAAATGATTTACAAAATAGACACAAGTACATGAAACTACATTCTATGGTTGAATTATCGAAATGAATATGCCCCTTTTTATTAAGTCTGGTAATCTAAGAATTAGGGAACAGACACCCTAATTGACGCGAATACTAAAGATAGATCTATTGGGCCTAACAAACCCCATCCAAAGTACCGGATGCTTTAGTACTTCGAAATTTATATCATATCCGAAGGGTGTCCCGGAATGATGGGGATATTCTTATATATGCATCTTGTTAATGTCGGTTACCAGGTGTTCACCATATGAATGATTTTTATCTCTATGTATGGGATGTGTATTGAAATATGAAATCTTGTGGTCTATTATTATGATTTGATATATATAGGTTAAACCTATAACTCACCAACATTTTTGTTGACGTTTTAAGCATGTTTATTCTCAGGTGATTATTAAGAGCTTCCGCTGTCGCATACTTAAATAAGGACGAGATTTGGAGTCCATGCTTGTATGATATTGTGTAAAAACTGCATTTAAGAAACTTATTTTGTTGCAACATATTTGTATTGTAAACCATTATGTAATGGTCGTGTGTAAACAGGATATTTTAGATTATCATTATTTGATAATCTACGTAAAGCTTTTTAAAATCTTTATCTATGAAATAAAGGTTATGGTTTGTTTTAAAAATGAATGCAGTCTTTGAAAAACGTCTCATATAGAGGTCAAAACCTCGCAACGAAATCAATTAATATGGAACGTTTTTAATCAATAAGAACGGGACATTTCACTTATGACCAGCCAATTAAGTATAATCCCCAACCAGATGATATATTTTGGAACATTCCACCGTTACTGTCGAACACCCAACCCGAAATGAAACCTAGATCAATGACAATATATGAAACCTCAGATCTAGTTAAATTGAATCAGACTTTCGAAAACAAGGAAGATTTTCTTATGCAATTACGTACAAAGTGTGTTACTGAAGGGTTCCATATAAAACCAAAGTACTCGTACAAGTCAAGGTATACAGCTACATGCATATCACCAAATTGTTCATGGCAAATTACTGCTAGGTGTATACAAGATAGCAACAACTTTCAAGTACGGAAGTTGAATGATCTACACACGTGCTCAAATACCCAAATTCTTCCGAACAATAAGCATGCCACCAAGAAGGTCCTAGGTAATATACTGAAAAAGGTGATGAAACAAGAAGGTCGTGTCTATCGACCGAATGATATAAGGACTGATATGTCGGCGCGATTTAAAATAAGTCTATCATACCACCAAGCATGGAAAGCCAAATGTTACGCAATTGAGATGTTGAGGGGTAGTCTTGAAGATTCCTTTCAAATACTACCTAATTATCTATATAATCTTAGATTGTCTAACCTAGGTAGTGTAACCAACATTCAAACGGACAACAAAGGCAGATTTGTTATGAGTTACATGTCCATTGGTGCAGCGGTATGTTTAATGCTTTCTTTATTTACTTATTAATTCAACTCGTATTTAAAAATAATGTTTCAATACTTTAATATGCAGACACGTTCGTTTGTTAACTATGCATGACCAGTAATCATAGTCGATGAGGCTCATTTAAAAAGTCGTTACTTGGGGACTAACTTGATTGCTGTCGCTACGGATGCTAACAATGGAATCCTTCCATTAGCCTACGGTATTGGAGCAGGAGAGACCACCGATCATTGGACATGGTTTTTTGGTAATCTAAGAGACTCTCTACAGTCTTCGGGGTATTGTATTGTTAATCTTACCATTATATCTGACAGGGCACCTGCAATAGCTGCTGGCATATCAAACGTATTTCCAGAAGTATTTCATGCACTATGTGCTAGACATTTGTTGGGAAACCTCAAAAGTGTGTCTAAAAGGGTTAAAAGTTACGAGTGGCACTACTGGAAAATGTGCAAAGCGTATAGAAAATCTGATTTTGATCACCACTATGGTATACTAGCACGACGTATCCCAGACAGTGCACATACACTCACTACTGTTGGGTTCAACAGATGGTCTAGACATCATGCAGATCGTATTCGGTATGCTTACCTAACTTCTAATAGTGCAGAGTCAATGAACGCACTGTCAGTTCATGCGAGGAAACTCCCAATTACAATGCTTCTTGAATTCTTTAGAGCTCCAGTTCAACAATGATTTTGGGAACACCGAAACACTGCCGATGGTTTAACAACCCCTGTCACACCATATACAGAGCGTAAGCTTGGTAAAAGAAATTGTAAGTCTATTAGTTGGACTGTCAAACCGATATCACAAGTTAAGTTTGAGGTATTGGATATGGAAAAAGGCGGTAAAGTCAATCTACAAGATAAAACTTGCACATGTAAACAATGGCAGTTTTCCGGTATACCCTGTGGACATGTAATGGCAGTAGCAAGGTATTTTGTCCTACGTAACGTTACTACACACGTTCAGAAGTATTTCCACACTGAAACGTACAAGTCAGCATACATGGAAGATATTAACCCGCTAGATCATATTTCTGAATGGATAGATCCAGGACACCTACAAACCGTCCTACCGCCATTGGTTACAAAGCGACAATCGGGTAGACTGAAGAGTACTGCTCGTATACTGTCCCAAGGAGAGGACAAAGACAATTTCAAATCTAAAAGAAAATGCAGTCGTTGCTTGGAATATGGACATACTAGATCAACTTGCACCGCACATTATGATCTTTCTGAAGGTAAACAAAAGTCCAAGTGTAACTCAAAAACAAAGGCAAAGCCGAAGGGGTTGGTAAAGGGCAAGGGTAAAGGAAAACGTGAAGACTCATGCTCAACGCAATTTGGCTCCACTTACAATTTGAGTGATGATTAGCTTCTTCTTTGTGTTTTAAATGTGTTTAACTGCCATGGATGATAGGTATGTGTGTTCGTATGTTTTCTAGCCGTTTAACTGTCGTGTATGTGTTGTGTCTGTAACTTGTGTTATTTGTTGTGTAATCAATAAATGTAGTATGAGATAATATATAATATTTGTTGTTCAAATTAAAGTTTATTTCACTAAATTGGATGGCAGACTACATTGGGACTCATGAAAAATCTTATCTGATATATCTTATCCAATAGTAGTATGAGTTATGCTTAGTCGACCCACTAATCGGTCGCCTACAACGCAAGGATGGTCGAATAGGGTTAGTCGACCCACTTATGGCTAACAAGTCGGTCGACCTTGCAGTCGACCACATCATTGAAGTAGTCGACCAACATCAATGAAGCATGTTGGTCGACTACCTTGAAAACTATAATGGTCGACCGGTTATAGGGGTAGTCGACCCAATGGGTGGTCGACTTAATGGTGTAAATAGACAATTTTTTTCCCGAAAGTGTATTTTGGAAGAAAAGTTTTTAAAAAAGTGTATTTGGGGGAATTTCCCATATATGTACGCATCCAAACTTTACCATCCAGAATCACGTAATTAATTGACTTACACCTTACGAAGTATTATTGTTATAGCTTTTAATGGATGCATACAAACATATATATATATGTACGCATCCATAGCTAAAAATATGTACGCATCCATAACTATAAACTGGTGGTGCAGTTCATGCGAGAAAGAAAGTTATGGCTGAATAAAAGAATAGGTCAGTTTACATGAACAATATATTTGCTCATAAAAAAGCTATTGAAAATCATATCGCTGCGACGCTGCATCACCGCATTGCATGGTGTTATTTTTGTCTTCATTATTCATTATCAAATTAAAATTAAAATTTAATGTGTGTATGTCTTCCATCTAGAATTACCTGAGAAAATGAGGAACGGTTTCAAGAGAGATTTAATGAGAAATTTTAGGGGTAATGTTACTCATATGCCCTTTTTAATTATATTTAATTATAAATTATTTTTAAATTTTTATGACCGACGATCTAATAAATGGGTGGCAGAGATATGTTCTCACAAAACTTTAATGTAGATGTAGTTTCATAGTTTGGAGTATTATATATAATATATAATGTAGATGCAGTTTTATAGTTTGGAGTATATGTACATCGATTATGTATATACAGTGGCGGAACTTGAATGAACCCGATCACAGATGGGGCGGGTTTAAAATTTCATTAAATTTTTCAATGACAGTTGAGACGAACACTAAAAAAAACCTTAATTTTTAGTTTATTTTTTTAGTTTTAATTTTTTTTTTTTAAAATTCAGCCGGGGCGGGTGCCCGTCTCAACAATTTTTTTTTATTTTTATTTTAGTTTTATTTATTTATGTAAATAAATAAATATGTGAATAAATTTCACCTATAATATAGCCTAAATTGTGCACCATACTTTGCTACGTAAATAAAAGTGTTCCTGAATTAGGTGAAAAGATAATCTCGATGTTTAAATTTTATGGTCAAAAAATTGAGTTATTATTCTTAATATATATTATTGTATTATTATATAATAATAATAATTGTAAATAATATATATAATCTATACATATAACTTATACATATAACAATCCATAAATAACTTTTAACTACAATAAAGAATAACTTTTTTATTATATATATATATATATATATATATATATATATATATATATATATATATATATATATATATATATATATATATATATATTAGAGATATCAAATGAGAACCAATTTTGCATTGAGAACCCTGAGAACTCACAAATTCGAGCAAAAATTGGGACGCGGCCGAACAAAAAAATTGATAGTCGAACAATTTTTAATTTTTAGTTATTAGATGCATTGTTTCTTGGTTCTACATTTTTATGTAAAACATGATGTAGAACATGCTGTTCTACACTTGTTTTACATCAATTTTCATCAAATTAAGTTAGGGTTTAGATTTAGGGTTTAGATTTTAGGGTTTAGGGTTTAAATTTTAGGGTTTAGGGTTTAGATTTAGGGTTTAGAATGAGTTTTTTTTACACGAACGGTTTAGAGTTTAGGGTTTAGGGTTTACGGAGTAAAAACCCGAAAACCCTAAACCCTAAATCGGGCTAAATAAAAAAAAATTGATTTTTGAAAAAACATGTGAAATTCGAACAAAAAAAAAAAGAAATTCGAACCAATTTTCGTTCTATAATTTTGTAGAACCGAACCAAAATTTTGTAGAACACAACAAAAATTCAGGCGGGCGAACAAATTTTCCCAAATTTGAACGAATTTGCGTTCTACAATTTTGTAGAACCCAACAGAAAATATAGAACATGCATCTAAATTTTTGCTCGACTCACGTTTTTTTGTTCGGCCACCTAATTTTTTGTTCGACTTCCTCTGTTTTTGTTCGCCCGCCGGTTCTCAGGGTTCTCACACCAATTGGGTTCTCACTGGATCCTCTCCCTATATATATATATATATATATATATATATATATATATATATATATATATATATATATATATATGTATATATATATATATATATATATATATATACTTCATATAAAGCGTGTGCTAATAATCCTAAGTGTCAACTCCTGATTAATTCCTGCCACGTGTCAACTCCTCATTTATTCCTGCCACGTGTCAGTCTATTAGTTATTTATATCTATTAACTGAATTATTAAATTTTCTAATTTAATTTAATATGGAGTATAGAAATTTCATTACCTAAAATAGTATATTATATTGTATCATATTATAAAATAGATGTGTTTTTTATTTAACAATATAATATTATTTATACATGATATTTTATATAAAATAAAACTAATTTACCGTTTGCGCAGAAATTTAATAAATTTCATTAATATAATACAACAACAACAAAATAAAATACCACAATGTGTGGTGTATGAGGGGGTGAGATGTAGACAATTATTTCCTTATCCGAGAATAAAGTCAAGTCATTTCTCCACCCAGAGTGAAAAACACTCTCAAAAGTAGAGAAAGTCATCATTCTCTATATTCGACGGATAAAGAGATTGCTTCCGAGTGGACCTCCGACCAAAAAGTATAATTTTTTTTAAAGTAGAATAAAATTAAAATAAAATTGAGACGCCATGAAAATGGTAGAATCAAAATGATACAATATTTGTAAAATATTATATAAACGCACGGACTCATGTTTGTCAATTGAAGTTAAAATCGTTACTTATTAATCCTTATAGATATTTAGATGTATGTCTGCTCTACTTCTTTTGCGATTTTGACATAATTGTATTAGTTTGTACTAAAAACATATACAATTAGAGATCTACATATAATATTATTCTTAACGGTCGGTTTTAAAAAAACTTTTTAGGAACTCAGGTTTGATGTTTTATCGATTATTTATTAATTAAAGTTAAAATAACTCCAACGCACGGGCTCATAATCTATGCGTTAGTATTCGATATTAATTTTTTCGATACAAACGTTATCAGTAACAAAGCGTTTTTCTATTGTAATTGTATATAGAAATTGTATTATACATTTGAAGGTATCAATATTAATATGATCGACTACTAATTTATAAAAATGTCGTGCAACGCACGGGCTCATAAAACTAGTATATATATATATATATTAGGTACGCTTATATACCATATTCAATCTAACGTTATCTTTGTATCTTTTTTTTTTTCCTTCGTATATTAGCTTCAAACTTGTTTTTAGCTAACCAGTGATTTCGTTATTTTTTGTCTTACTGTAAATATAGAGAAAAAAACACAATCTTACTGCATTTTTCATAATTATTACTTATTCGATCAACTTAACTTGATACAATTTATATTATCAACTCTTTACTTAATATACGTGAATAATTGTATATGCAGCTATATGTAAGCAATCGTTTTGATTATTATCATGATTGTACATTCTACACGTCATAAATGCAACTTAACATACTACGTTGTACCATTATCATCACAAGATGGCTCAGTGGTTGGCGTATTGATATCCCACAAGATATTTCAAGTTCAAACCTCACTAAAAGCATATATTGAGGGTGGTCACGAAAAGAATCGAAAATGATCATGACTCATGAGATAACTCAACAATGGCGCGTACATATAAGTAAAATTATTCCGACCTTTCTAGACAGGGCCGGTCCTGAATTTTCCAGTGCCCTGAGCGAGGCGGTAAAAAAAGGCTCCTATGAATACAGATCAATGAAAATTATCCGAGGCGACGTATAACGTATTGAAAGGCCCTTAAATTCTAAAGTTCCTTTTAATGTTACCTTTTTGCTAGATCAATTTAATATTTGATTAATTTATGTTCAGTTGAATCAAATTGCGGGGATATATGCTATTATAATAATATAGTTTATGAGTAACATTTAATGAATTGAATAATTCTTAAGAAGACTCTAGTCTTATACTCCTATTAAAATATGTGATGAGTTTATACCATAGTGATATTACTTGCCCAAGGTTCATACTGCATTAACGTTTCCACTATCAGCATCCTTGTACCATTTGAAATTTTTGATGTAAATTACAATCAAACATGTTGCAGTTACCAAAATATTTTGAATGTTTTTTTCAACCCACATCGGCAGTTGATGTAAATGAGATACAGTATATATACAAATGGCCTCGGTTAAAATCTAAAAGGATTAAATGTTGGGCTTAATTTCTTTGAGCTTGGTTTTTCTTCACTCTCTTGAAAGGTTAGGTTTATTAATTCGTTTGATTCCGATAGGCCTGATCTCATAAGTGGTTAATAACTTTCACTCTCTTGAAAGATTAGGTTTATTTAGGTTTATTCGTTTGATTCCGATAGGCCTGATCTCATAAGTGGTTAATAACTTTTGGGCCCCTAAAATATATGGGCCCTGGGCCTAATTTCTTTGAGCTTGGTTTTTCTTCACTCTCTTGAAAGGTTAGGTTTATTAATTCGAAAGATTAGGTTTATTAATTCGTTTGATCACTCTCTTGAAAGATTAGGTTTATTAATTCGTTTGATTCCGATAGGCCTGATCTCATAAGTGGTTAATAACTTTCACTCTCTTGAAAGATTAGGTTTATTTAGGTTTATTAATTCGTTTGATTCCGATAGGCCTGATCTCATAAGTGGTTAATAACTTTTGGGCCCCTAAAATATATGGGCCCTGTACAAATGTACACTTTGTACCCCCATTGACTCTCTTGAAAGATTAGGTTTATTAATTCGTTTGATTCCTCTCTTGAAAGATTAGGTTTATTAATTCGTTTGATTCCGATAGGCCTGATCTCATAAGTGGTTAATAACTTTTGGGCCCCTAAAATATATGGGCCCTGTACAAATGTACACTTTGTACCCCCATTGGGCCGGCCCTGTTTCTAGATAACTTGAGCATTGAAAATTATGGGCCCTGTACAAATGTACACTTTGTACCCCCCATTGTGCCGGCCCTGTTTCTAGATAACTTGAGCATTGAAAATCTCATGTTTACCATTGTATCATTGACACTCATTTTTATACTTATTCTTTTATTCTTATTACTAGTGAAATGACCCGTGAAATCACGGGTATGTTAATATGATACAGTATAATGATATTGTTTAGTTTTCCATCTAAAGTAAATGCGATTGTTGTTTTATTTCGATTACATTGACATTGATAATTTTATACATAGTATGTAAAGAATAAATACTAAATGAGATAACAAAATTGAAATTAATATGTATTATATAAAAGTAAAATATTAATGTATAAACGAAATTGGCTACAAAACATGTATGTATTTGAAATTATAAGCTTTGAAGTACTTCCTTGTAAACAACATTAGTTGTAGTGTTTGCAACATTCATTTCCTTGTCGCATATTAGTATCTTCAATCCATTTTTATTCTTTACTCTAGAAATTGCGACATATAATTGTCCATGAGTAAAGACTGGGCGGGGTAAATATAAGTCAACTTGCGATAGTGATTGTCCTTGACTTTTGTTTATGGCCATTGCAAAGCACATAGATACTGAAAATTGCTTTCTAGTGATCTTAAAGGGTAATGTATTGTCAGAGGGACTCAATTTCATTCGCGGAATCAAGGTTTCAAAGCCTATATTTGTACCGGTTATAACCTTGGCTGTTATCAACGATTTCTCTAGCTTAGTAACCCTTAATCTTGTCCCATTGCACAAACCATTTGGTTGGTCAATGTTTCTAAGTAACATGATTGGCACACCAACTTTTAGGACCAATTTATGATTAGGAATAACTGAAAACTTAAGGTTGTTTAGGAATTCTGGAGATTGCATCCCACGATCACCTGGCATAGAGTTGTCAGAAGCATCGACACTATCACAACTCAAGTAAGTGAATTCATCACCCGGTATCAGTTGTAACAAACGTTCATTAATATCATCTACGTGTTCATGAGTTGGAGCTAAAATGGCTCTCTCTTGAAAAAAAGTATTCTCATATAGATTATTAATGAGATCCGGGTAAGTCGATTCTACAATAGAGTTAATCGGATTGTCTGATTGTTTAATTAGAAACTCGTCTGGTATGATGATTTCAGCATCTCCATCATTTGGTCCTCCAACAGTACCGTTCCCTACATCTAGAATCCATTGTGCAAATTCTTTTATGTTTTCCATTTCATCTCTATTGCATCCGGTTTGTAGCCTCATATTGACAGTCAATTTCAACACTTTAATATGAGACCAAAGATATGATGAATTCAAAGAAGCATTCACAATGTCTTGTCTGCTACCTTTAGGAATAACCGGAAGTATTTGTCTAAAGTCTCCACCAAAAACAACCACTTTCCCTCCAAAGACTTTATCTTCATTTTCTGGTAACATGTGGCGCATTATATCTCTTAGTGACCTGTCAAGAGCTTCGAAACAATGTTTATGTATCATCGGCGCTTCATCCCATATTATTAAAAAAGATTGTCTCATCAAATCTGCAAGTTGACTGGTAACATCAATTGAACAAACGGAATCCTCATTAACATTAATTGGAATCACAAATCTGGAATGAGCTGTTCTACCACCACTTAGCAAAAGTGATGCAATTCCACTTGAAGCCACGTTTAAGACTATTTTACCCTTCGATCTGATGGCTGTCGATAGAGTTTTCCATAGAAATGTTTTGCCTGTACCGCCATACCCATACACAAAAAATACGCCTCCAACAGATTTATCAACAACGGAAATTATTTCGTCATATACACGTTTTTGATCTGCATTCAGACTATTAACCAAATTATCATGTTCAAATTTCAAGGCTACACGATCATACCTTAACTCATCATGAATCAATTTGTTAGTAGTATCTATAACAAAGTCACTTGATGGATAAGGCATTCCTGAGAATTTTTTCAACGTACTTCCTTGATTTCGTAAGAGAGTCTCAATTTCATACAATGTATGATTATCAATATCCTTTTGTTGCATGGTTAATCCTGAAAATAAACAAAAGAAGTATTAAGAGAAAAAAAAAACTTAAACATTGTTTGAAATAGTTAATGATGTTATAATTTATATTTATGTATGTCTTGTATCTAATTTTGTTATGATTAGTAATTAATATGAATTATGAATTATTTTATATAATAATAATAATAATAATGATAATAATGATAATAATAATAATAATTAATAAGTAATAATCTATAATAAAACTCGAAACCTATTACTGCATTTATAGATTCAAGGAAACCATCAAACTACTTCACAATGGATATGTAGTTCCATACAATCCGTTTCTTTTGAAGAAATACCAGTCACATATAAACGTTGAAAGATGTAATCAATCTGGTGCCATCAAATATTTGTTTAAGAGTAATTAGTATATGCATAATTTAAATTGAAATCCATAATTTAAATTGGTAGTTGTTTGAAACTGACCTTGAAAGCCGATTCTTTTTCGTCGCCTGTGGAGTATGTCCTCACCAAGTAGAGTACTACATTGTGACCATACATCTTCAGGTCTAGATAAATTGTTGGAAACTAATAACATTACAAATAAAGATCGTAAATATGGTCCAGTTGAGTATTGGCTTGCTTGTTTAATAGCTTTTATGTATTCTTTGTCATCATCTAGCAGACCCATCTCATAGCATGCATCCCTAAATGTTGCACATACCTTTCCGTTAACTGTCCGAATATCTTCAAAGGACGTTGGACCCTTTACCTTATTCAGAAGAATTCTCAAATAGTATGCTTCACCGGCAGAAGGAGGAACATGGTGGATTCTTCCTAATTTTGGTTTTCTTTTCCTTGTTGACCAAACTCTATTAGTTAAATCCCAAACATACTTTTGAGGGAATTCTGTATATGTTAGGTTTCTAGCATTCTCATCCCATTTATTCCTCTCCATCCAATTGGTAAACTGAGATGATGCAACTGATGGTTTATCAATTACATCTTGTAGATCAGCATCATCTTCAAAAACAACTGGTTGTTCATTTGGAAGATGAAATGATAACCTTTATACTGCATGAGTTCTATAATGAATTTCATTCCCAAAGATTCTCCAAGCGGCTTCGCATGCTGAAATATACCTGATAAAAAATAAAATACTTAATTTCCAATAATAGTTGTTCACTTAATAAATCAAATAATATAAGAACTTTTAATATGTATTGTATTTTATAATACCTGCAATCGTAATAATGTTTGATTTCATCGACTTTTCTTCCTTCTTCATCATTATCATTGTGCTTATTCATCACTATACCAGCAGTTATCCTGTCGGGTCCTTTGTTTATATACTTAAACAAATATTTGATGGCACCAGATTGATTACATCTTTCAACTTTTATATGTGACTGGTATTTCTTCAAAAGAAACAGATTGTATGGAACTACATATCCATTGTGAAGTTCACCTTTATCTTTCTTAACAGTTATTCCATTATCCCATCTTCTATAAATTGGGTACCCATTCTCATCAACCGACGTATGTTCCTGAAAACGCTTAGGAAATAATTTGGTGCAGGTTTTAGTGGTTTCATTCATACATGGACTCTTTGGGTTTTGAGTACCACAAGGACCATGCATCATAAAATCGGCCACAAGCTGATATAATTCTGGATCAGTTATTCCATTGTCTTGCTACCTTAATCTTTCAAGTATAGATTTCTATTCTATTCTTGAACATTTACAGTGGTATCAGAGCCAGGTTCTTAAGGGGCTGTTATATTCACGATAATACAATTTTAGACTAGACATGGCATCTAGTTCAACTGCTCCAGCAATTCCAACATTTAATGGGTTGCACTATCATATTTGGGCAGTAAAGATGAAGACATATTTGAAGTCTCAAGGTTTATGGAAGGTTGTAGAGACTGATGAAGATCCTCCAGCACTAAGAGCAAACCCAACTGTTGCTCAACTAAAAAATTATGAAGAAGAGTTGCTGAAGAAAGATAAGGTACTTACCTGTTTACATTCAGGGCTTGCTGATCAAATTTTTACCTCAATAATGGACTTGGACACACCAAAAGCTGTGTGGGATAAAATCCAAGATACCTATGAAGGTTCTGATAGAGTAAAAGCTGTCAGATTATTGACTCTCAGACGAGAGTTTGAATTGTTGAAAATGAACGATGATGAACTCGTGAAAGATTATTCATCGCGAATAATGGATGTTGTTAATCAGATTAGACTTCATGGTGATAAGATTTCAGACCATAAAGTGGTGGAGAAGATAATGATAAGTGTCCCTCAAAAGTTTGAAGCCAAAATTTCCGCAATAGAAGAATCTTGTGATATTAGCATGCTTACGGTTTCTGAACTAACCAGTAAGCTTCAAGCACAAGAACAGAGGGTCTCTATGAGATCCGAAGAAAAGGTTGAAAGTGCTTTTCAAGCTTCTTTCAAAAATAACAAGGCTGAGAATTCAAGACAAAACACATATAAGAAAGGAAATTATAAAGGAAATAAAAGTTCAAACTCACGAAGCTCCTCTTCAACATCAAAGAAAAAAACTTTCCCTCCATGTAAAGTTTGTCAAAATACAAATCATCAAGAAGTTGATTGTTGGTTCAAAGATAAACCAAACTTTAAGTGCAATTTTTGCAAAAAGTTTAGACATATTGAAATATATTGTAGAGCAAAGAAAAATCAAGGCCAAACAAAGGAACTTCAGTTGGCAAATTTCACCGAGGAAAATCAGGAGGAAAATGAACACTTGTTCATGGTCTCACATGTCGATAAAAGTTCAAGAAGACTTACATGGCTTCTTGATAGTGGGTGCACTAGCCATATGACTCCAGAGCTGTCATACTTTTGTAATCTTGATACTAAAATCAATACTAAAGTGAAGCTCGGAGATGGAAGAATTGTTCAAGCTAAAGGGAGAGGCACCATTGCGTTTAAAACAAAGCAAGGTACCAAATATATTTCTGATGTCTTATATATTCCCGACCTTGATCAAAACTTTTTAAGTGTTACAAAAATGACCAAAAATGGCTACGGTGTGAATTTTAAGAATTCTCGTTGTTGCATCTCTGACACTACCGGTTCAATATTAGCAAATCTTGATATGGTAGATGATAGTTTCTACTTAAAGCTCGATTTTGTGGATGAAAGTGCTTATCATGTTGTGGAAGATAATAGTATGATATGGCATAAAAGATTCGGTCATTTCAATAACCGAACACTGAAGCACATGTATACCACCCAACTAGTCAAAGATTTTCCTATAGTTACCGAAGTTGATCTTAAATGTGAAGGGTGTGAATTGGGGAAAAATCACAGGTTGCCTTTCTCAAAATCTGGTGTGACAAGAGCCACACACAAGTTAGAAATCATTCATTCTGATATTTGTGGTCCTATGTCTATACCATCCTGGAATGGCAACAAGTATTTTTTACTTTTTATCGATGATTACACACGGATGTGTTGGGTCTATTTTCTCAACAATAAAGCTTCAGTTTTTTCTATCTTCAAGAATTTCAAGAAACTTGTTGAAGTGCAAAGTGGCAATACTTTGCGTATTTTGAGAACCGACAATGGTGGAGAGTATACTTCAAATGAATTTGAAGACTTCCTTCAACAACAAGGAGTAATTCATCAGGTCACTATTCCATACTCACCACAACAAAACGGAGTTTCTGAGAGAAAAAACAGAACTGTTATGGAGATGGCAAGATCGAAGATTTTCGAAAAGAATCTAACCAAGACATTTTGGGCAGAAGCCGTTGCAACTTCTGTGTATTTGCTCAACCTATTAGCAACAAAAAGCTGTGAGTAATAAGACTCTGGTTGAAGCTTGGTCAGGAATCAAACCTTCAGTCAAACATTTGAAGGTATTTGGTTCTATTTGTTACTATCATATTCCAGATGTCAAGAGGACAAAACTTGATGCTAAAGCTAGAAAAGGAATTTTTGTTGGCTATGCGACAGAGTCAAAGGGATATAGAATATACGATTTGACTGATTGTAAAATTGCAATTAGTAGAGATGTGAGTGTTGATGAAGGAGCCTACTGGGATTGGAATACGAAGGAAGTTAAAAGGCATGAAGCTTCTATTTCAAGTCCCCAAAATGAATCTCATTATGATGATCCAGAATTTGATGTCGAAGACACAACTGACACCGAAGTTCTGAGAACCAAAAAAATTGCTGATGTATACGAGTCTTGTAATCATGTTGTTATGGAGCCCGAAAGCTATATTGAAGCTTCCAAACACGATGAATGGAATGAAGCCATGAAAGCAGAGCTTGAAATGATTAAGAAAAATGAAACATGGAAGCTTGTTGATTTGCCAAAGGGTAAGAATGCAATAGGTGTCAAATGGGTGTTTAGAACTAAGTTTCAACCTGATGGTTCAGTTCATAAACACAAAGCAAGGTTAGTAGCGAAAGGATATTCTCAAATTGCCGGTGTGGATTTTAGGGAGACTTTCGCTCCAGTTGCTCGTCATGACGTGATCAAGTTATTGTTAGCTGTAGCTACTCAACGCAATTTGAGAATTCATCATCTTGATGTGAAATCTGCATTTTTGAATGCTGAACTTGAGGAGGAGATTTATGTAAAGCAACCTCAAGGCTTTGAAGTAGTTGGTCAAGAAGAAAAAGTGTACATACTATATAAGGCACTTTATGGTCTAAAGAAAGCACCAAAGGCGTGGTATTCTGAGATCGACGCTCATTTGATGAATCATAATTTTAGGAGGAGTTCAAGTGCATTTTGCTGGAACTCAAAGAAGCAAAGAATTGTCGCACAATCTACTGCAGAGGCAGAATATATAGCAATCGCATATGCTCTTAATCATGCTGTTTGGATGAGAAATGTGCTGTCCGACTTGGATCTAACTCAAGAATGTCCAACAGCAATCTATTGTGATAACAAGTCTGCTATTGCTATAGCAGAGAATCCAGTGCAACACGGAAGAACAAAACACATCAATATCAAATACCATGCTATTCGAGAAGCCGAGAAGAATGGAAAAGTCTAGCTGAAATATTGCACCTCTGATGATCAATTGGCAGATATGCTTACAAAGTCTCTTACGGGGATGAAGCTAGATCAATTGAAAATTCGGCTTATGATGTCTAACAACAATCTTAAGGAGGAGTGTTAGCGTATCTAAGATTATTATTAGACATTTGTCTTATGTTATGTAAACTTAGTTACTAAGAAAACTTAGCTATTAAGTTTTCTTAGCTATTAAGTATTCTTATCCATTAAGGATACTTAACCATCAAGTATTCTTATCCATTAAGGATTCTTATCCATTAAGAATACTAATCCATTAAGTATTCTTATCCATTAAGGATTCTTATCCATTAAGTATTCTTATCCATTAAGGATACATAGATATTTTAGTATCCTTAGTTGTTAAGTAATTATCGATATTCGTGATACTTACCTCTTAAGTTTTCTTAGAGGTTAAGAAAGTTAGTTTTTTGTAGCCTATAAATAGGAGTTGTAATCAAGAGTTGTATAAGATAACAAATCTTCAAATAATATAACCAACCTTCAAATTATTTCTATTCTACACTTTTATTATGTATTCTAATCTACTTAGCAACAAAGTCTTGCTATTTTAATCTTTAGCAACAAAGTCTTGCTAATTTAATCTTTAGCATCAAAGTCTTGCTAATTTAATCTTTAGCAACAAAGTCTTGCTACCTTAATCTTTCAAGTATAGATTTCTATTCTATTCTTGAACATTTACAATTTGTTGCTGAATTTATGGCTAATTTTCGGATTTAAATTTGACTTTTTTAAAAAAAAATTGGTAACTTTATTTTTGCTGTTTTTAGGTTCCTGTAAATGTGGAAATTATATGAATAATAAAGGATAGGATTTATTATTGAAAAATCAATTACTGTATTTACAGGTTAAGTGTTTGTAGGGTAACTTTGATGCGTGGACGCGTGGTTGATGATGGATGTTGTGCAGAGGATGTAGTGGGTAAGTCATTTTCTTTATCATTATTACAACTGGAATTTGGTTCATTATTTGTTTGATTAGTTTGATCATTTTTACAAAAACTTTGTTCAATATTTTTACAAAGTATAGAATTTGAATTGAATGTTTTGTTTTCTTGTTAAATTTGTATACATATTATTGCAAATTGATGTTTCTGTGGCTGTAGGATTACTTGTTTGTGAATTAAGCGAGTTCTAGTGATGGTTTTGCCTATGTGTGTTCTTTAATGTACTTCAACTTGAGAAGGCACCAGTCTAAACTTTCAAAGGATGTGAGATTGGTTCATTTTTCGTTTAGGTGACAATTGATTACAAACACCATTAATTATTGAGAATCAATGATTCTGCATGTAGCTTCGTTTCTCGACTTTCAGGTACACATTCTCATTAACTCTATGATACAATTTTTATAATCTTTATGTATTTCCTTTCAGATTTCTTGATGATTTTATTGTCAATTAGTTTGTATTATGTAAAAAGTAAAAATCATGTTTTGTATGTTGCAAACTAAAAGTTGGAAACCTTGTATATATGATCTACGGGATCAGGTAACTACATTAAGCTATATGTAAGCAGACTCTGAAACCAAAAATATTTTCCAGTTGGATGCAAAAAGTTGAGACTCCAATCAGACCAAATTTTAAGCTTTAAGATAGATGTTAATCTGAATAATATTATTAAAAATAATCTACCAAATCAACTATTGAAAATGTGATTAGTAACACATCCACTTTTTATTAAAAAAACCATCATTCAATAACAATAAATGATGCATGATGAATACCAAATAGTTCTAAAGTAAAGCTGCGAAAACACATACAGCAAAATTCCAATAGTCTAAATTTTAAAAACCGAATTATTAAAAAACCAAAGAGGCTAGTGGATGTGTGAATGTGTTATCACTCGGATTTTGATTTATCAGACATAGGTGAGGTTCCATGTTCTTGCTTTATTTTTTCTTCAAAGGGCTATAGTCAGTTGCATTATCACTCTTTGCACTTTCATATGTCGTAACCGATGAACCGCACTGCATTTTTTTAAAAAAAATACCTGATTTAAGAAAACCAAAAACGTCTTTATTTTTCAATTCTTGTATGAGACGTTCGACCTTCAATTCAAATAGGCGGAATATAATCTTCAATACGTCACCAGTTTTAAGATGTATGTGGTTGAGCAGCCACACAAGAACAGCAGAATTTGGATTACATTTGATGGTGATAAATAAAGTTTGAGATATCATCTTAATCCTATAAGATTCAAAGTAAGTTAGATTGCATCATAAAATAAGTTTACATCATAAAATAACATTCAATATTGAATAATTGTTGTGTTGTAACAATCATCATACGGAAGGTTAAAAAAAATTTTATAAAAAATATCCTGCTTGTAGAAGAATCATCATATCGTAGGTTTAAAAAAAACTATAAGAAACTAAAAAATAAAATTACGTGATAACCTGGGACGTAGGGTTAACAATCATCATACGGAAGGTAAAAAAAAAAAATTATTAAAAATATATCCTGCTTGTAGAAGAATCATCATATCGTAGGTTTAAAAAAAAATATAAGAAACTAAAAAATAAAATTACGTGATAACCTGGGACGTAGGACCTGGGACGTAGGATTATAGAGTAGATTAAAATTATTTCTTGTACAGGATTTTGAGATTGAAACACAGGATGAGGAGAGATACGTGTGATATGTTGGTTTTATACTCCAACTCTTTGCCTATATTTTTGGCAAATATATTTTGTGATTTTTTTTTTTTAATTTCGTGTCTAATCTCTTGGCGCGTATTTTTTTTGGCTGACATTACAACATACTGTATTATTATGATAAGTGAAAATTAAGGGGGGAATAGCTAAATGATGCCATCATCATTTTAGCAATATAATAGAACCTATAGATAGATAGATATTTGAAACCTTGCAAGTTGCAATTATAAAGCCATTTGAAGAAAGGACAATTAAAGATTGTGTCAACAAGATTTATTGTTTATATCTCATTATTATGATCATCGACCATTTTCCCCTTGCCTTTCTGATTCTAATGATGATAATGACATTGCAAGTTGCAATTACAATGTGTTGCATCGTTCCAAATTTTTACCAATCACAATGTAACTAGTTGTTAATATTATTTGTGGTTGTATTCCAAAAATTAACGCCACCTACTGCAACAATTCTAGTATAAATAACTATCCAATTGACTTTACATAATCAAAACAATCAAATACAATGTCAACGGTAAAGATATACTCAACTGCTCTTATCATCGCTACCATCCTTCTCAGTCTTGGACTTGAAGCGTTGTCTAATAATGGGATCGGAACCATTAATGATCCTCCATACACACGTAAATATATAATGTTAATGCATATATACACGAATGCACACACATACGTTGAGTCGTTGAACGTACCATATTCTGATTATATTGTTTAAATTATCACATTGTATCAGCAATCAAAATTAACGGATACGAGTTTCTTTGTTCATACTACCCAAGGAGGGTAGTATTTTTACTCAGATGTGGGCGGCCTAAAGGATTATTCTGTTACTATTTCCGACTCTTTCCGTGACCATTCAATATATGTTGTTAGGGAGGTTTGAACTTGAAACCTCTTATCACGATATCAAGATCTCAATCATTATGGTATCTTGGGACGGTTATTACCCGCAATCTGAATAGACCCCACTAATAGACCAAAGGCTTTGTGAATTATGATTATATGTAGTGTTAATGGATGTTGTTGGTTTATGGTTACAGCTTCTGCATGCTATGGTTTTGAAGATAAAGGTGTTATGATAGCCGCTGCGAATGAAGATTTATGGGATGGTGGTGCAGTTTGTGGCAAGTATTTTCAAGTGACTTGTACTGGTGGAACTAATCTAGGTACACCGCACCCTTGTACGCACACACCAACAGTGACCGTTATGATCACCGATTTCTGCCCACCTCCTGGTTGCCAAGGTGATCTTGATCTGGCTCATGAAGCATTTTCTACCATTGCTGATCCAGCTGCTGGAGGAATCAAAATTTCTTTCCAAGAGTAAGTCATATCATTTTCATACAGTTCACAATTTTCTCATACTAACCCTGTTAATATGAACACGCTTATTAATATTTCTTCTCATTGTGTAGGTTGTGAAGTGTACTCAACTCGATAAAAATCGCCTAACGAGACTTTACAACGAGACAATGAGCCACACATCTAATTCTAACTTTGATCAGTCATGTTATTGTTCAACTTTTTCGAAGTGTTATTTATTTCATTTTAAGCTTGTATGGTAAAACTCCTAATTTCTTGTGAAAGTTTTCTTTTAATAAAAATGATTTCTTTACTGAATCTCTCCAATGCCATCATCAACAATGCATTCTTGAACCTAAAACAAAATCAATCTTTTGGTAGAAACTCCTAAAAATGCACATTAATATTCAGTTGAACTACAATTAAAGTAGCAAAGTAGTACAATGGATCCAATGCTTAAATAACAGTATTTTTGGTTTTAAAATTTAAATTAAAAAAAATACTTGATTTAGGACCATATACTTGAATTAGGAGTATAAAGAAACTCAAGTTTATAGCCATGGAAGTAGAGGAACAACCAATATGAACATAAAATTTTCACAAATAAGGGCAAGTTATTGCAATATACATTCAAAACATGTTATTGATAATGTTCAGTTGTAAACAACAGTTCCACTAATCAATATTATGTCTACAATATATATTATACCCCCTGCCTTGTGTGGTCCCTGAGCAAACCACATTGGCCTTGGTGCCACGAGTCATTGGGTCCCACTAATTGTTCACCAATTGACGTTTTTCATGATCAAATGGCGATAGCCATGAACTGTGATGAAGGTAAGCATTGCATAGTCTATGATCCTATTCCATAAGTTGAGCATATTTACGTGGTTTGGGTGGCACTTTTAACAGCTTGATCAGCTCATAAGTTCGTGTGTCTCTTCCACTATAAAGGCAGAAATCTAGCGGGGTCAATCCATCCTATATGCATCACAAAAAGCAAATCTCAGTCTAAATCGGATCTGACCATAAATGATCTTGCACAAGCAACTCGGATTCAGATTATTATATCTCTTATGGGTTGTGTACTCGTATGGACCGAAAGTTGCCCAAAGTTCATTATTATATTTTATGTTATTATTATTGAAATAATATAATTTATATTATTATCTCAATAATAATAAAATACAATAATGAACTTTGGGCAACTTTTGGTCCATACGAGTATACGACCCAAAACATAACGTGAACCAAAACATTCATACGTCAAATTAGATGAAACAATAACCTCAAAAATCAACAAAATGTGTGTTAGTGTATGTGTGTGTGAGAGAGAGAGACAGAGAGAGTACTTTATTTTTAAGGGTCGTATCGGCATTCTTGACCAAAAGAAGCCTCACCACGTCAGTTCTACGGGCTTGAACAGCTAGATGCAGTGGGGTCCACCCATCCTGAATTAAACAGAGGCACACCAAATCAATGACGAAGGAACCAAAGTGATGTACATAACGTTACTAAAAGCAGAATGCTTCAACATACATTGTCTGGAAGATTTATATCCACATTATATAGTACAAGTACTTTTATCATTTGAGTTGATGCGGTTTGTACAGCATAATGCATAAGTGTAGCCCCATCCTGTTGTCATCAAACAAATGAAAGGAAAAAAAAGCAAACTGTAATCACATTTCTTACATTAATATCCCAATGGCATCAATTCAAATTATCCAGATCATAGGTGCGCGCTTACTTTATCACGAACAAATGGATTGGCTGAATTTCTTAAGAGATAATTACAAATGGCATGTTTTTTGCTAAGTATTGCTTTATGAATTGCTGTTAGTCCCTCCTGCAAAGAAAATGCAAAAGATAGATACACACCATAAGTAGGATGCTTACAATAACAATTTTAAATACTACAGAAAAAAAAAAGCAATAAACAGAAGAAGTTGGACATTTACCTGGTTAGGGATGTTAATATCCACATTGTATTTCATCAAAGTATCAACAAGGTAAAATTCTCCTGATGCAGCAAGAGTGTGTAACGGTTGCCATTTGCCCTGTTCAGACAATCATTAACGAAAGTTTTACATTATAATACTCCTGATGCAGCAAGAAGTTGGCATTTTTATTTATTTACTCCGTATTTCTCAAATATCATAACTACTAATAACTGATTAAGATGAGTAATAAGAAACTTACCGAGGTAGCAACAGCCAAATCAGGAACCCGCCTATTCATAAGTACCTTCTCCTCCTTGGTGAACAGCTTACGAGCACCTACCCAAAGTTATTATGAAAAAACACATTTATGCTAAATCCTAGATTATAAATGATAAAAAGATCCAAACTTTTCAAGTGGGTATGCTTCAATGTACAGAAAGTTACAAAATTTAGGATGCATAGTAAGAAATTGACACATCATATACTATCTTGTAACATTAATTCAATCCAATTCAAATGCTAAAATATTAAATTGACCTTGTGGATCCTTAGCAGCATCAGGATCATACAACCCCGAATTCAAAAACCGCGAAATATCATCCAAACTGCGTCCGTATACCGCCATTTTCGGATTCCTGGGAGCCACTCTACTAACCTTCATAGTCTTTTCATTACTTATCGTATCATCAGTTATCATATTATCATTCTCCTTATCAACATCATTTTCTTGTACCAAAAACTGAGGATTATCCAACACAACTGGTTTCAATTCCCTTAATTTAGCAGCCTTATATTCTTTAGCACTAGCATACCCCATGGGAATAGGTTTCAACCCCTGTTTTTTCCTCTGCAATTTACTCCCAAATTCCATTTCTTGAGCCATTTTTCTTCTTTCCTTTTTAGTAATATTAATCTCTGCTTGAACATCTTTCCAATTTGCAGGAATTAAATCCTCAGGTTTAACCTCAACTTTAACTTTTTTAAAAGATTTTGAAGGGGTTTCAACTTGAGCATCATCTTGAATAAAAGGGTCTTCAAAGATACCTTCTTCAAATACCAAACAGTCTCCAATTACTTGTTCTTCTTCTTCTTCATCAAAGTCTTCATTTTTATTGTTGGTATTAGTGTATAATTGTTGTTGTTGTGGGTAGTTGTTGAGTGAGAATTGAAGGGGTTGAGAACTGAAGGTGGGTGTACGGAAGAACAATGATGGGTTTAGGGTTTTATGGAATGAGGGGATAAAAGTGGCGGTGGTTGTAAGTGGAGAGAATAGGGTGGTTGTTTGTTGGTGGTTTAGAATGGACATTTTCCGGCGCCGGCGAGAGAAGGTGCCGATGAAGGGGGAGGAAGTCGTGTCTTTAAAGATGTGATGGGTTCATTGTAATCGGGTCAGGTAAACAATTACCCAATCTTGTTTCTTTTTTTAGTATCGATGTTTGATATAATTATATGAAAAATATTCAGCACACCTGACGAGATAATCACATGTGATTAAAAAAAAATTAAAAGAATTTTTTTTTCAAAAAAGAAAAAAGATATTTTAAAAAAAAAAATTTAAATTTTTTTTTTCGAAAAAAAAGTAACTCACATATGATTCTGCATGCCAATCACATGTGATTGTAAAAGTCAATCACATGTAATTCAGCATTTCAAATCCAATCACATGTGATTGAAAAAAATTTATTTAGTAAAATGACAAATTTCAGTAAATTTGTGCTAAAACCTTTAAACACCAAGTTTTTGATCAAAACTTGATCAAATCACCGAATATATGATCATGAAACGCTAACAAACTTAATCAAATGATCGAATTAAAGTCTGTTTCCCGTTGAAATTTTTTTTTGAAAAAAAAAAAATTTTATTTTTATTTTTTGAAAAGAAAATTTGAATTTTTTTTTCCAATCACATGTGATTGAATTTGACATGCAGAATCACATGTTGTAAGTAACTAGAGGGAGGTGATGTAGTGACCCGAACTTTTCCATGTTTATATATATTAATTGAGATTGATATTTACATGATTAAATATTTCCAACATGTTAAGCAATCAAACTTGTTAAGACTTGATTAATTGAAATATGTTTCATATAGACAATTGACCACTCAAGTTGACCGGTGATTCACGAACGTTAAAACTTGTAAAAACTATATGATGACATATATATGGATATATATATAGTTAACATGATACTATGATAAGTAAACATATCATTAAGTATATTAACAATGAACTACATATGTAAAAACAAGATTACTAACTTAATGATTTTTAAACGAGACATATATGTAACGATTATCGTTGTAAAGACATTTAATGTATATATATCATATTAAGAGATACTCATACATGATAATATCATGATAATATAATAATTTAAAATCTCATTTGATATTATAAACATTGGGTTAACAACATTTAACAAGATCGTTAACCTAAAGGTTTCAAAACAACACTTACATGTAACGACTAACGATGACTTAACGACTCAGTTAAAATGTATATACATGTAGTGTTTTAATATGTATTTATACACTTTTGAAAGACTTCAATACACTTATCAAAATACTTCTACTTAACAAAAATGCTTACAATTACATCCTCGTTCAGTTTCATCAACAATTCTACTCGTATGCACCCGTATTCGTACTCGTACAATACACAGCTTTTAGATGTATGTACTATTGGTATATACACTCCAATGATCAGCTCTTAGCAGCCCATGTGAGTCACTAACACATGTGGGAACCATCATTTGGCAACTAGCATGAAATATCTCATAAAATTACAAAAATATGAGTAATCATTCATGACTTATTTACATGAAAACAAAATTACATATCCTTTATATCTAATCCATACACCAACGACCAAAAACATCTACAAACACTTTCATTCTTCAATTTTCTTCATCTAATTAATCTCTCTCAAGTTCTATCTTCAAGTTCTAAGTGTTCTTCATATATTCTACAAGTTCTAGTTACATAAAATCAAGAATACTTTCAAGTTTGCTAGCTCACTTCCAATCTTGTAAGGTGATCATCCAACCTCAAGAAATCTTTGTTTCTTACAGTAGGTTATCATTCTAATACAAGGTAATAATCATATTCAAACTTTGGTTCAATTTCTATAACTATAACAATCTTATTTCAAGTGATGATCTTACTTGAACTTGTTTTCGTGTCATGATTCTGCTTCAAGAACTTCGAGCCATCCAAGGATCCGTTGAAGCTAGATCCATTTTTCTCTTTTCCAGTAGGTTTATCCAAGGAACTTAAGGTAGTAATGATGTTCATAACATCATTCGATTCATACATATAAAGCTATCTTATTCGAAGGTTTAAACTTGTAATCACTAGAACATAGTTTAGTTAATTCTAAACTTGTTCGCAAACAAAAGTTAATCCTTCTAACTTGACTTTTAAAATCAACTAAACACATGTTCTATATCTATATGATATGCTAACTTAATGATTTAAAACCTGAAAACACGAAAAACACTGTAAAACCGGATTTACGCCGTCGTAGTAACACCGCAGGCTGTTTTGGGTTAGTTAATTAAAAACTATGATAAACTTTGATTTAAAAGTTGTTATTCTGAGAAAATGATTTTTATTATGAACATGAAACTATATCCAAAAATTATGGTTAAACTCAAAGTGGAAGTATGTTTTCTAAAATGGTCATCTAGACGTCGTTCTTTCGACTGAAATGACTACCTTTACAAAAACGACTTGTAACTTATTTTTCCGACTATAAACCTATACTTTTTCTGTTTAGATTCATAAAATAGAGTTCAATATGAAACCATAGCAATTTGATTCACTCAAAACGGATTTAAAATGAAGAAGTTATGGGTAAAACAAGATTGGATAATTTTTCTCATTTTAGCTACGTGAAAATTGGTAATAAATCTATTCCAACCATAACTTAATCAACTTGTATTGTATATTATGTAATCTTGAGATACCATAGACACGTATACAATGTTTCGACCTATCATGTCGACACATCTATATATATTTCGGAACAACCATAGACACTCTATATGTGAATGTTGGAGTTAGCTATACAGGGTTGAGGTTGATTCCAAAATATATATAGTTTGAGTTGTGATCAATACTGAGATACGTATACACTGGGTCGTGGATTGATTCAAGATAATATTTATCGATTTATTTCTGTACATCTAACTGTGGACAACTAGTTGTAGGTTACTAACGAGGACAGCTGACTTAATAAACTTAAAACATCAAAATATATTAAAAGTGTTGTAAATATATTTTGAACATACTTTGATATATATGTATATATATTGTTATAGGTTCGTGAATCAACCAGTGGCCAAGTCTTACTTCCCGACGAAGTAAAAATCTGTGAAAGTGAGTTATAGTCCCACTTTTAAAATCTAATATTTTTGGGATGAGAATACATGCAGGTTTTATAAATGATTTACAAAATAGACACAAGTACGTGAAACTACATTCTATGGTTGAATTATCGAAATCGAATATGCCCTTTTTTATTAAGTCTGGTAATCTAAGAATTAGGGAACAGACACCCTAATTGACGTGAATCCTAAAGATAGATCTATTGGGCCTAACAAACCCCATCCAAAGTACCGGATGCTTTAGTACTTCGAAATTTATATCATATCCGAAGGGTGTTCCGGAATGATGGGGATATTCTTATATATGCATCTTGTTAATGTTGGTTATCAGGTGTTCACCATATGAATGATTTTTATCTCTATGTATGGGATGTGTATTGAAATATGAAATCTTGTGGTCTATTATTATGATTTGATATATATAGGTTAAACCTATAACTCACCAACATTTTTGTTGACGTTTTAAGCATGTTTATTCTCAGGTGATTATTAAGAGCTTCCGCTGTCGCATACTTAAATAAGGACGAGATTTGGAGTCCATGCTTGTATGATATTGTGTAAAAACTGCATTCAAGAAACTTATTTTGTTGTAACATATTTGTATTGTAAACCATTATGTAATGATCGTGTGTAAACAGGATATTTTAGATTATCATTATTTGATAATCCACGTAAAGCTTTTTAAAACCTTTATCTATGAAATAAAGGTTATGGTTTGTTTTAAAAATGAATGCAGTCTTTGAAAAACGTCTCATATAGAGGTCAAAACCTCGCAACGAAATCAATTAATATGGAACGTTTTTAATCAATAAGAACGAGACATTTCAGTTGGTATCCGAGCGTTGGTCTTAGAGAACCAGAATTTTGCATTAGTGTGTCTTATCGAGTTTGTTAGGATGCATTAGTGAGTCTGGACTTCGACCGTGTTTACTTGAAAAATGATTGCTTAACAAATTTTGTTGGAAACTATATATTTTTAACATGTGAATATTATGTGATATATTAATCTCTTAACGCGTTTGATATTATGTGATAGATGTCTACCTCTAGAACAAGTCCCATTGACTCACCTAATAATAATGAAGAGTCAAATGTAAATTGGAATGATTCGTGGACTGATTCACAAGTTCCCGAAGAGGAACCGGAAGAAGAGTCGGAACTGGAAGAAGAATCGGAACCGGAAGAAGAATCAGAACCGGATGAAGAAATAGAACCGGTGGGGGAAATAATAAAACGGTTAAGTAAAAGAAAATCCTCAACCAACCGACCAAGGTTAATTATGGTCAATGGTGTTTCCGCCAAGGAAGCAAAATATTGGGAGGATTACCAATTCTCCGATGAATCGGATTCCGACGAGAATTCCGATGATGTTATAGAAATTACCCCAACTGAATTTAAAAAGACAAAAGAAAATAATAAGGGAAAGGGCATAAAAATAGAGAAATCTAATTCTAACCCCGATGAACTTTATATGTATCGTCAACCCCCGAAGTCCTTAAGTTGTAACAATGACCCGGGAACCTCTAAACCACCAGGTTTTTCTAAACCAATGTGGAAAACGAAGGCTCGTATTAGGGGAACATCATATATCCCTAGAAACTTGGCAAAACGAACCAAAACCGAAGAAGAAGAAACAAGCAAGTCGGAATAAGATAGTTGTATTCGTGTGGTGTAATATATGTAATATAGTGTGCTTATGCTTTATGATATATGTAAAAATTGCTTGTATTAATAAGTATTTTTTTTTATGAATCTAACTCTTGTCTATTTTACAGTATAAAAACACAAAATGGATAGACAACCCAATATTTTAAGAGACCTACCCGGAGACATGATTGATGAAATCTTGTCTAGAGTCGGTCAGAATTCTTCGGCACAACTATTTAAGGCGAGATCAGTTTGTAAGACATTCGAAGAACGTTCCAAGAATGCCTTGGTTTATAAAAGGCTTTCGTTCGAAAGATGGGGGATATCACATTGGAAAATCCATAAGTTACGATGTGTTTACTTTGACGCATATATTGCGGGGAACCCAAATGCTATTTTACGCAATGGGTTAAAAAATTATTTTGACTCAATATATCCGAATATTGGACTTCGTGATTTAGAAAAAGCGGCTAACATGCAACATAAAGAAGCATGTTATGCTTACGGATTACTAATGTTCGCTTCTCACCAAAGTGAGAACAAGAACATCGGGCTACAACTATTAAACAAAACGTTCCCACAAGTGACGGAGTCGGTAATTGGGGTAAGAAATGAGGTTTTTAGATTGTTACGGGACTGTTGGACATTACGTAACCCTCGTCCCTTTGACGACGTTACAACACGCTGTCTTATCAACGGCCATAACGGTTATGTTCCACAAGACCAAGGATGGGAAGTAATCCTAGTAAAACCAGAATGCATGACTTGTTTCTGGACGTATGAATTACGTGTCTTTATTGCCTTTGCTGAACGACTTGTGTACTACCTAGAATTATCTTCACAACCATCTTGTATTAAATTTATTGTGTGCTATATTTCATGCTATATGTAAAATAAGCGGTATTGTAAGTTTGTAAAATATTGTGTAAAAGTTTGAACGCGAAATATTATTATAATCAGTTTTTCATATAGAATTGTAGTAGTTTAATTGTATATTAGCTACTAAGTATGAACTTAACGGGTAGGTACTACCCGAATTTAAACTTATAAAACGCTAATATGAAGAAAAAGCTTTTATAAATGAGTTCATATTATGCTACGAAATACTATTAACTACTCTTAATATTCTGTATGATTAACTCGTTCCATTTGACTATTTTGAAGGAAATGGCACCGACTACTCGATACACCGTGAATATGAATGAAGAGGAATTCCGTACTTTTCTAGCTTCAAACATAGCCGCAGTACAGGCTGCGCTACATACCAACAATAATCTTGGATCTAGCAGTACGGGAAATCGTGTAGGATGCACCTACAAAGAATTCACTGCCTGCAAACCTTTGGAATTTGATGGAACCGAAGGACCGATCGGATTGAAACGGTGGACCGAGAAGGTCGAATCGGTGTTTGCCATAAGTAAGTGTACTGAAGAGGACAAAGTGAAGTACGCTACGCATACCTTCACAGGTTCTGCGTTAACATGGTGGAATACCTATCTAGAGCAAGTGGGACAAGACGATGCGTACGCACTACCGTGGTCAGCATTCAAGCACTTGATGAACGAGAAGTACCGTCCCAGAACCGAGGTCAATAAGCTCAAGACAGAACTTAGAGGGTTACGAACCCAAGGATTTGATATTACCACGTACAAAAGACGATTCACAGAATTGTGCCTATTATGTCCGGGAGCATTCGAAGATGAGGAAGAGAAGATCGACGCGTTTGTGAAAGGATTACCGGAAAGAATCCAAGAAGATATAAGTTCACACGAGCCCGCCTCCATACAACAGGCATGTAGAATGGCTCACAAACTAGTGAACCAGATTGAAGAACGAATTAAAGAACAGACTGCTGAAGAGGCCAATGTGAAGCAAGTCAAAAGAAAGTGGGAGGAAAATGGTGATAAGAATCACCAATACAACAACAGCAATTACAACAATAATCGCAACAATTATCCCAACAATCGCAACATCAATCGCAACTACAACAAACGGCCCAACAACAACAACAACAACAACAACAACAACAACAGCAACTACAACAATCATCCCAACAACAATAATAACCGCAACAACAACAACAATCAGAAGCAGCTATGCCAAAGGTGTGAAAAGTATCACTCGGGGTTCTGTACCAAATTTTGCAACAAGTGTAAAAGAAATGGTCATAGCGCGGCGAAGTGTGAGGTCTACGGACCAGGGGTTAATAGAACGAAAGGAACAAATGGTGTCGGAACGAGTAATGGCGGAGCAAGTAGTGTTGGAGCAAGTTATGCCAATGTAGTTTGTTATAAATGTGGAAAACCGGGCCACATTATTAGAAATTGCCCGAACCAGGAGAACACGAATGGACAAGGCCGCGGAAGAGTTTTCAATATTAATGCGGCAGAGGCACAGGAAGACCCGGAGCTTGTTACGGGTACGTTTCTTATTGACAATAAATCTGCTTACGTTTTATTTGATTCGGGTGCGGATAGAAGCTATATGAGTAGAGATTTTTGTGCTAAATTAAGTTGTCCATTGACGCCTTTGGATAGTAAATTTTTACTCGAATTAGCAAATGGTAAATTAATTTCAGCAGATAATATATGTCGGAATCGAGAAATTTAAACTGGTTAGCAAAACATTTAAGATTGATTTGATACCAGTAGAGTTAGGGAGTTTTGATGTGATAATCGGTATGGACTGGTTGAAAGAAGTGAAAGCAGAGATCGTTTGTTACAAAAATGCAATTCGCGTTATACGAGATAAAGGAAAACCCTTAATGGTGTACGGAGAAAAGGGCAACACGAAGCTACATCTTATTAGTAATTTGAAGGCACAAAAACTAATAAGAAAAGGTTGCTATGCTGTTCTAGCACACGTCGAGAAAGTACAAACTGAAGAAAAGAGCATCAATGATGTTCCCATTGCAAAAGAATTTCCCGATGTATTTGATGTTTTAGCAGAGTAGTATATAAAATAGCTTATATTTTTACAGGAAATACTATTAAATACGATACAATTTTACACAAGATATTTATTTATTTATTGAATGGATATACTTAAACCTTGCTACAACACTTATAGGCAGTGTACCTAATTGTACAGTAGTGTAGTTTTTAGTAAGTCCGGTTCGTTCCACAGGGAATCTTTTTAAACAAAGCTTAACGCTATATTAGTTTACTTTTATAAAAATACAAATATATATATAAGTAATATTATTATTATAAAGGGGGGTTTTTACCGTTTAATGACCGGTTTGTCGATTTTAAAACTTTAGTCGCAGTTAAAACCAAATGTAAAATATTAAAAATAAATACAAGACTTAAATTAAAGCGTAAAGTAAATAACGATAATGAAATTACGAATAATAAAAGTGCGATAAAATAAACTTGCGATAATTAAAAAGTACGATAATTAAAAGTGCAATTAAATACAATAACAATAAAAATGCGATAATTAGAAGTGCAATTAAATATAAAATAAAAGAAATTAAATATGATATAAAAGAATTATGCTTATTTAAACTTCCGTAATCATGATGTTTGACGTGTTGATTTTAGTTTTATGCCCATGGGTTAATTGTCCTTTGTCCTGGATTATTTAATATGTCCATACGGATTTGTCCATAATAGTCCATCAGTCATAAATATAAAGAGCGAAAGCCTTCGTCAAATTATTCTTATTCCCGAAGTCAAATATTCTAACTAATTGGGGATTCGAATTGTAACAAGGTTTTAATACTTTGTTTAATGAATACACCAGGTTATCGACTGTGTGTAAACCAAGGTTTTACTACTTTGTTAACAATTACACCAATTACCCTTGAATGTAATTCACCCCTGTTTCAACAAGTCTATTAACTATTAATCCAGTTCCGTATCCGGTAAAATGAATAAGTATTGGTATTTATAGATATCCCGCCCACCGTACCCAGTCAAGCGTATGTTGTGACGATCGCTCCAAATCCATATGGACAATACGTCATTCATTGATTTCATTGCGAGGTATTTGACCTCTATATGATACGTTTTGTAAACATTGCATTCTTTTGAAAAGGCACACCATAAATGAATATTTAAATCAAAGGTTTTTAACATCTGATGATTTCTACATATAGACAATCACTGTAAATAATAGTTTACAATAGTACTTCCGTTGACAGTACAGTCAAAATAAGATACATGGTGATGATTTGGTGAATGCAACGTTTCCTTGAAAAATATGCCATGTATGACTCCATGCACATAGCTTGTCTAACATATAAGCAAACAGCGGAAGACTTCTAGAAACCTGAGAATAAACATGCTTCAAGTGTCAACACAAAGGTTGGTGAGTTCATAGTTTTAATATTACACATAATCCGTATATCAATGTGGATTTACAAAAGTTCAGTTGTTTTATTCAAAACGTTTATCAATAGGTTTTACATAAAAGGTGGATCACAAGATTTCAGTTGTTTCATCCGAAACGTTTATCAATCGGTTCTACAAAATTGAGCACCCTGGTAACTAAACTTTAATGCTTATATAATTTGTACCCTTTGTATAATCATCTTAATAATACACGTAAACCAACGTGTACGCTTCTCAAATAGTATACGTCCGTTAAAAGGCTAGCGCTCTAGCTCGGACGGGGATATCAAGCCCTATGGATCCATATACTACTACTCGCGCCCACCAGTTCTTATAACTGGCAGTTAACAGTTACCAAAGCTAAGGGATTTTCGGTTCAAACTCAGTGTAGAATTTAGTATGTACTTGTATCCATTGTATTTTAAATAAAGTGCATGTATTCTCAGCCCAAAAATATATATTGCAAAAGCAATTAAAAAGGAATCAATGAAACTCACGCATATAGATATTGTAAAACAGTTATTAAATCATTTGCATGTATTCTCAGCCCAAAAACATAAAGAGTAAAAGGGAGCAAATGAAACTCACGCATATAAATATTGTATATCGGTTAATAAAGCATTTGCATGTATTCTCAGCCCAAAAATGTAGAGAGTAAAAGGGATCTTATGAAACTCACACAAAATCAGTTTTAGTATTTGTATCCATTTAGTAAAACAGTTTATAAAACTGCGCATGTATTCTCAGCCCAAAAATATATTTAAAAAAGGGATCAAATGAAACTCACGCATATAGATATTGTAAAACAGTTATTAAATCATTTGCATGTATTCTCAGCCCAAAAACATAAAGAGTAAAAGGGAATCAAATGAACTCACTGTTTAATATTGATATACAATATTGCAGGAAAGCACGTAGACGCATCGGAGATGATAAACACGAGGTTTGATTCACAAAAAAATACCTCCGAACATTACCCATAACCTCCTTGGCAATAACCCATAATTTCCTTAGCTCTAGCTTGCTCGAAAACTCATTTTGAAAATTACTTGGACAGCACTCCGTCGTAATATTTTATGTACATTATTATTTTTGTATCGCAAAAATAATAACACTAATAATAAAAATAATAAGATTAATAATAATCTTATTATTATTAATAATAATAATAATAATAATAATAATAATAAAATAAATAAATACGGAGTAAAAATAATATGTGTGTGATTTATCTGGCCAAAACTCGAGAATTTATAGCACTTGGCCTGAAATCTGGAGTCATGCGACTCGCATGGAAATGGCCTTCTGGCCATGCGACTCGCATGAGGACCAGGGACAGCTCACATTGTTTTGTAATTTAGCTCGTCGACATAATTAATTATTAATATAATATATATAATTTAAATAATTAATTATATATTATATTAAATTCACGTGCATAGTTGACTTGTAATTTTTGTTCCGATAAATCGTACGTCATCACTCGACTTATGTCCCGGTTCTGGTTTTTCGAATGTCCTTTCGTACGCTGAGAAAACTTGCATTTTACGTTTCGTGACACGTACCTTTGTCAAAATATAGCCTTAAGTTATCCATAAAATATACCACTGTAGCAAAGTTACTGTAGCAAAGTCAATTTTTACTGTAGCAATTCACTGTAGCAAAGTCAATTTCACTGTAGCAAATAGTGATTTTCGAAAACACTGTAGCATTTTGAGTAATGTGGCAAATTGGAAAACACTGTAGCAAATTAGTGTTTTACTGGTTCATCTTAAACGCTTTATTTAACTTATCTAAATATCAATCGAATCAATAAACGAATGTTACTATCGTTTATTATATATATGTATATATCTTTTTAATATACATAAATCAATTTTTAAATACACATTGGAAGTTATTTATAAATAAATTTTAATAATAAATATCTCAACTTATCATATATATTCAAATAGATATTTAAACCAATAAGTTTAATGTACGGTATCAAACAATTAATACATTGTTACCTTTTCATGTTATAGTATATATGTATCTGTTTACATATAATTGTTCGCGAATCGTCGAAAACAACCGAAGGTATTTCAAAAATTTTGAGATTCAGTTTTACAGACTTTGCTTATCGTGTCAGAAATGTTAATCATACAAAGATTAAGTTTAAATTTAGTCAAAATTTCCGGGTCATCACATATGTGGTTATATATAAATACGTCGAATTATAAGTTTGTATATTAAATTAATAAGGTATTGTTTAATTAATATAAAACCCATTAATAACCCATAGTCTAATTTCCACAAGTGTCATTCTTTTATCAAAACCCCAATTATGGTACAAAGCCCAATTACCCAATTTTAGTAATTAGCCCAACATCATGATTACTTCGGATTAAATAAGCATAATAATAACTTAGCTACGAGACATTAATGTAAAAAGGTTGAACATAACTTACAATGATTAAAAATAGCGTAGCGTTACACGGACAGAATTTCGACTTACACCCTTACAATATTCGCTAACATACCCTTATTATTAGGATTTAAAATTAAAATTAAAATTAAAATATAAATTATAAATATATATTACGTATATATTGAGAGAAGAAGGGAAAAAAGATGGATTTTTGCGATCAGAATGCGCGAGCTTTATAGGGAGTTTCAGAATTTGGGGCTCCGCGACTCGCGGCATTTTTTGCCTTCAAACTCCGCGAGTCGCGGAGTTTGCTTTTACAGCTCACACAAGTTTGGCTCTTTGTTTACCGACGGTTTTATAAATAAATATAATATATTAAATAATTATAAGAATTATTTAAATATTATATTATATTTATGTGCATAGTTGACTTGTAATTTTTAGTCCGTTGCATCGAGCGTTGAGAGTTGACTCATGTCCCGATTTCGGATTTTCGAACGTCCTTGCGTACAATTTAATATCTTGTACTTTGCGTTTTGAATCTTGTACTCTTGTAATTTCGAGACGTTTCTTATCAATAATTGGAACCTCTTTGATTGTCTTTTGTACTTTTGAGCTTTTTGGTCGTTTGCGTCTTCAATTCGTCGAATCTGTCTTTTGTCTTCACCTTTTATTATTTAAACGAATATCACTTGTAAATAGAACAATTGCAACTAAAAGCTTGTCTTTCTTGAGGAATAATGCTATGAAATATATGTTCGTTTTTAGCATTATCAAATATTCCCACACTTGAGCGTTGCTTGTCCTCAAGCAATATAGTCTTGAAATACTAGAATCACTTCTTTATTCTTCACACTTTGTACATCAGTGATTTCTATACGGCGGTATAAACAATGGTAGTAACGAAATGGTTTACAGTCCCACATGACTATAAAAATTTAGATCCATTAAGGAAATTGGATCTTTATGAAAACATTTGATCTTTTGAAAATTCAATCTAGCTTTTACCCTAGATAAGTTTTCCGGAATAACCCTTCACCGGTGTTTGCAAAATATTTTTGTGGGTTGTGTGGGTTTCAGATTTGAAAATTTTAGCTCAACACTTGTGGTTTTGTGTTACCCACTTGCTAACCTTGTATTAGGAAAGCAACACGTCCAGTTTACTTGTCCCGTATATTACCTTTCGGTAAACTACCGTCCGGTTATAAAGGAAAGCGATGAACAAGCAACTGTTAAGGCAATGTCCCGTGACATGCTTTTAATTATGGTCTATAACGTGTCGGACGCAATTACTATCCTTTGTAGGAGCAATAGTAAAGCTCACCCTTATAATTTTTCGGTCTGGCACAAGGTCCTGTCTTCGACCATGCTATGCAACCACCGTTCTTACGGTTGACACCCGATTTAGTTCAGGTGACCTAATGAATTCGAGGTGAATTCCTAGGATTTTACGTTCAATGGTAATGAACGCATTGAAAATAGGGTTTTCAGAAAACAAATCGGTTTGTAATTTTGATCAAAATATTTTCTCGTTCAAGCTCGAGTTTAGATATCATTGAATTCCATGAGTTTGAATTCTCAATCTTTAAGGTCAATCTCTAGGATTGAGTAATATCAGGCTTAAAAGCTGATTTTTAATCTGTAAGGAGATTATCCTTTCTGGGGATCTGATTCATTAGTCTTATCCAGCTAATTTGCATGGTGCCCCCCATTGTACTAGATAAATCCTTCTCATGGTTAGGATAAATCTGACCACTTGGCGACCCTGTTTAATGCTGAGGTCCGTGGATTTCCTGCTGATTTTAGTGAAGACTTTTCTAGATTTTTCGTCAACCTACAGCTGGTCTGGACGACAACTTCTTGACCTAAATCAAGAAGCGCGTTTCTTTTTCGGAAGACTTTACTTCCTTTTAATGATGGAATTGATTCATCGTGTAGATCCATCTTTCTTACAGTAAATCAGGTAAAACTTTTTAGTTTAGTTCAAAGCAAAAGTATTTTCAGTTATTTGTACAAAAATATGTGATATATGTTTTGAATAACTTGGAGAATTTTCCCACACTTGGCTTTTATTTTCCTTTTTATTGTCCTCTATTCCATTTTAAATGAATTTTAACATTTTGGTTTGTTTCTTAATTTATGTCCTTTTCGAGGTTACAATAATTTCGGTATTAAAACCTAGTTTTATCGTTCATAAATATGTATAAACATGATTTTGAGTTCATTTAATTGAAAATTTTGAAAAATTTTACTAGAATTGGGTAGTCAGTATATAAGACTAGGGCTGTTCTTTATTATCAGAGAGCACTAGATTCTAATACAACTACTGCTTTACTAGTATTTTTAATGGTAACCCAGTGTTTAAGATAAAAATTTTAAAATCCGAAAGAATTTAACCCCTTCCCACACTTAAGATCTTGCAATGCCCTCATTTGCAAGAAATCAGTAACAATTTAAATTATTGAGGATGATTTGTGTGAAAATGATTAAATTTTACCAAAGTTTCCAAATATATTGGCGTTTGTTTGCTGAATGATAAATGGTGCACATCATTTGTTCATTCCGTCTTGTTGTTATTTCACATATATTTTGCATCTTGTCGTCAAAATTAGTTGCTTTTGCTGAACTTAATGCCAGTCTTTGAAAATGCGTTGTTTTACCCTGTTGTGTACATAAGATAAACTGCAAACATATATACATATTTTTGAAGTTTGGTATATTACCCCACATTCAAAAATTATTAAAATCTAAGAATAAAAGTTAGAAAATTATAAAAATTATTACAATATTAACATAAGTATTAAACGTATCAACATTACAAATTACAAAATAAATAAAACTAAGTAGACTAGGGATGATACTGGTACCAATAGGGGTTCCAAGCATAACCATAGGTACTATAAAATGCTTCTGCAGGGTTATACGTAGGATACGGTGGTTGCATCTCTATTGACCAGGGAGGGAATATGGGTTTTGGTGTAGGAATATAGTTTCTACCTATATGTTGGCAATGAGCTATGATTTGCTTCTGATGAACTTGCCAATCTTCAAATGCTCTCTGTCTAGCATTTTCGTACTCCTGTAAAGCTATAAACCTTTGCATTTCTTGCATCTCATTCCCCCTCCTACATTACCTTGCTGTTGGTTTCTCTCAACCTGTGGATGTCTACCATGGTATTGTACTGCGGCGTTATTTCACCTCTTTAAAACTTTCGCACCATGGTATACATTTAAACCTATAGTATCGCGGGGTTCTGGTTCTTCGACTAATAATCCCCCCCGACTTATATCCACACCGAGATATTCAGCAATCAAAGTAATAAAAATACCACCTCCTATTATGCTATGCGGTCTCATCCCCCTAACCATAGCTGATAAATAATAACCCACACAATAAGGTATACTTACAGCGCTTTGTGGGTCTCGAATACACATATGGTAAAACAAATCCTGTTCATTTACCTTTTCCTTGTTCTTACCTCTTTGTGTAATCGAATTAGCTAAAAACCTATAAATCACTCTTAATTCAGCTCTATCTATATCCAAATAAGAGTAATTTCCCCCTTTGAATCGGTGATGGCTTGTCATTTGACTCCATACACCGTGTGTATCAAAATTTTCATCTATCTTTCTACCATTTAGTATCAACCCTCTACAATCAGCAGATGCTAACTCCTCAGGCGTATATATACGTAAAGCCTGAGCCATGTCTAGTAAAGACATGTGGCGCATCGAACCTCCTAACAAAAATCTAATAAAAGATCGATCGGTTAAACTAGCTACCCGATCATTTAATTCTATACTACACAACAATTCTTCACACCATACTTTATATACAGGTCTACGTATGGTGAATAAACGTACCCAGTCATTAAAAGTAGAATTACCATACCTCTGTGCAAGTAATTCCCTAATTGGCCCGGCCAATTCTACAGCTTCTAAGGGTCCCCATTCTATGACCCTAGGTACCTCAACAACTTTAGAATGAAGAGTATGCAAACCCCTTTGGTATTTTGGATAATCTATCCAAAGTCTGTCAAATCTCAGGTTCGGGTGCAACTCTTCCAAGTGCATATCAGAAAATGTCATGACCGGATGAGGTATATCTTGCTTGTAGTAGTTATCCACCTCCTGTTGTTCCGCATTCTCAGCAGGAGCATTGCGAGCTTGGGATGAAGATTCACCCCTTTCAGTCGTTTTTCTTGAGTAATTCCTTGATAGCATCCTTCTCAACATGATTTTAGTAAAAGATTTGATGATTAACGGTTAAAAATTGTGATTTTGGGGATGTTTTTTCGGGTTTTTTCGGGTTTGTGTTCGCAGTTTTGTGGTGTGGGGAGTGAACTGATATGTTTTTTTACGTTTTATTTTTTTTCTGGGTTTTGGTCCCTCCGCGAGTCGCGGTGTTTGGACCTTCAAACTCCGCGAGTCGCGGAGTTTGTTATTATTATTATTATTTTTTTTAACATCTTATACTAATTAAAACAATTAAGTAATAAATTTTAAAATTTTGTTTCCCTTGTTATTTAGGACGAGGTCGTTTCGGATCGATGTCCTAGTCCTTCCTTCGACAAAATTTTAAAATTTGTCTTTTTGTAGCGATTGTTTTAAAAGCTAAGATTTTTGAGTTTTTTAAATGTTTTTGGCATACTTTAATTCAATAAGATTAAAAATAATGATAATAAAAGTTCTCGTCCCTCCCTCGGGTAAAGCAATTTCGGTTCAACGACCTAGTCTTCAACTTACGACGAATTTTAAAAATCATATTTTTAACTTAATGAGATAAAGTAAATTTTTGTTTTTAAATTCACACAATTTAAATATAAAATTTCAAAATTAATATTAAAATTCACACCAAACTTAAAATTTGAAATGCATAAAATTAAAATTCATATTTTAAAAATTAAAAATTCACACCAAACTTAATTTAAAAATTCATATTATAAATTCACACCAAACTTATATTAATTTTTCAAATATTTACAATTTTAAATATATTGATTTTACAAAGTTTACAATATTAATTTAAGATTTATATATTAATTTTAAAAACATGGTAAAAATAAAATTAAAAATCTTTTTGGCTTTTTATCCCACTTTAATCAATCAAATATTATCAAAAATATGCGCCCCTCTTTTCGGTAAAGTAATTTCGGTTCCAAGACCTAATTTAACTCATGACGAATTTTTGAAATATTTTGGGTTGGTTGATTAAAGATATTTATACCTTAAGAATAAACGTTAAATTTCGCAGTGATGTAATAAATGTTTGAATGATATCAATAATTTCGGTCGCCAAACCTAATTTTATTCATTACCAATTTAATACTTTATAGCGAACAAATTATCGTTTATTATCAAAAGGTTAAAAATAAAAATAAAAATAAAAATAAAGACTGTACAGACTTACCTGTGAGATAGTATTCTTAGTTATATGATCTATCCCATTCATAAGATAGTCGGTTTAATTAGTTTTCCATAGCTACATAGGCGTAACCTCGAGCATTCAGTGTCTTTTCTTCTAAACATATGAACGGTCCGTCTCTGCATAAAGTAACAAATTCGGTATTTGAATAGGTTTGATTATTTGAACATTTACCTCCATGTGACCATTTTCCGCATTTGTGACATCTTTCTAGGTGTCGTGCTCTTCTTTTCGCTGCGAATTTTGATTTTCCTTTACCAAATTGTAAATTATTATCTTCGCATCTGGATTCTTTTCTAACTCCGTCCATTCTTTCTCTGATTACTGATACTATTTCACTCGAAAGTGTGTCATTATTACGTTTAGTGATCAAAGCGTGTAGCATTAGACCATGGTTTAGTTCACAGGCAGTCTTCATTTCCTAAAAAAAATAAAAATTCAGAATGGGGGGAGAAGACTAGTTCTTTAGGGTCTGCTAGGGAAAGACCATTCGGGTTCCATTTTCGAGAACTACACGAAAACAGACAATCTAACTCTAACAGAAATACATAAACCCCCTATACTTAGTTGAAATTGTGATTAACATTATTTTCAATTGAATCTTCAACAACTTGTATATCTTTGACTTTTTCTTCAATCCATTTGTTGATTTCCTCCGTAACTTTCACAAATTCAACTAACATTGCCTTTTCTTTTGACGATAAATTGGATATTAATCGGTTATATAACTTAAAGTTTCCTTTAATCTTAGCATCGTGAATCCGTTTATAAAGTTTCTTCGTTGAACTGTTAAAAATGGGTTCATCTAATTTCATATTATCAGCGGCATTCTTTGTGATTGGATCATCATTTAGTGTTTCTTCATCTTCCCCACACTTATGCGTTTTTATTGGTCTAACAGTTTTGGTTTGTGGAGATCTAAACTTTCGGTTCACAAAGGTGATCGATGTATCACCATCCCTAAGTGTCATTCTACCTTCTCTTACATCAATGAATGCCTCGGTGGTTGCTAAAAATGGGCGACCTAGAATTAGAGGAATATCAAGGTTTTCCTCCATATTAATCACTATGAAGTTTGCAATAAAGGTCAAACTTCCCACGTTAACAAGTAAATTATTTGCTATTCCAACCGGGTGTTTAATGGTTTTGTCAAATGATTGAACACCTATTTTGGTTGGTTTTAATTTACCCATGCCTAATCTTTTGTATAAGGAAAGAGGCATAATATTTGCACTTGCTCCTAAATTTGCGAGTCCATTATATACAGCACCATCATTAAGTAAGCAAGAAATGATAAATTCACCCGGGTCTCCTGCTTTAGTAAGTCGAGTTGGTTTGTAAACTTTTTTCGGGTGTTCTTTCCTTGATTCTTTCATTTCTATTTGAATTTCTTGTTCACATTTTTCTTCGTTTCTTGGAATGGGAGGTTTGTATAGGAATTCTTCTTCATCACTCAAATTTGAATCCTCCCTATATTCCAATTTTGATTTTTCATATGTTGTTGATAACATATTTATGTTTTCATTTTGAAGGTTTTCTTGGGTGGTGAAATTATGATTAACTTCATTGCCAACTTCCATCGGACCATGTATGTAATGTTTAACTCTGTGACCATTAACTTTAAATTCAATCCCATTTGAATTTATTAATTCTATCGTTCCGTATGGGAAAACTCTTTTGACTATGAATGGTCCAGACCATCTTGATTTCAATTTTCCAGGAAATAGCTTGAATCGTGAATTGAAAAGAAGAACTCTGTCTCCTTCTTTAAATTCTTTTGAACTTCTGATTCTTTTATCATGCCATTTCTTCGTTCTTTCTTTATAGATTAACGAATTATCGTATGCTTCATGTCTTAATTCTTCTAATTCGTTTAGTTGACTTAATCGTAAACGTCCAGCTTCATGTAAATCAAGATTACATGTCTTCAAAGCCCAAAATGCTTTGTGTTCAATTTCTACTGGAAGATGACATGCTTTTCCATAAACAAGTCTAAAAGGTGTGGTTCCAATTGGAGTTTTGTAGGCTGTTCTAAAAGCCCAGAGTGCATCCTCTAATTTAATGGACCATTCCTTCGGATTTGATCCTACGGTTTTCTCTGGAATACGTTTTAAAGCTCGGTTGGTATTTTCAACTTGTCCACTTGTTTGTGGATGATATGCGGTGGAGATTTTATGAGTTACTCCATATCTTTTAAGAACTTTCTCAAGTTGATTATTACAGAAATGAGTACCCCGATCACTTATTAAAGCTTTCGGTGTTCCAAACCTTGCAAAAAGACGTTTTAAAAACTTGACTACAACTCGTGCATCGTTAGTTGGGAGAGCTTGTGCTTCCGCCCATTTAGATACATAATCAATGGCTACGAGTATATATAGATTATTATGAGATTTTGGAAATGGACCCATAAAGTCAATACCCCAAATGTCAAATACTTCACATACTTGGATGACATTTTGTGGCATTTTGAAATGTCCCGTTCTTATTGATTAAAAACGTTCCATATTAATTGATTTCGTTGCGAGGTTTTGACCTCTATATGAGACGTTTTTCAAAGACTGCATTCATTTTTAAAACAAACCATAACCTTTATTTCATAGATAAAGGTTTTAAAAGCTTTACGTAGATTATCAAATAATGATAATCTAAAATATCCTGTTTACACACGACCATTACATAATGGTTTACAATACAAATATGTTACAACAAAATAAGTTTCTTGAATGCAGTTTTTACACAATATCATACAAGTATGGACTCCAAATCTCGTCCTTATTTAAGTATGCGACAGCAGAAGCTCTTAATAATCACCTGAGAATAAACATGCTTAAAACGTCAACAAAAATGTTGGTGAGTTATAGGTTTAACCTATATATATCAAATCATAATAATAGACCACAAGATTTCATATTTCAATACACATCCCATACATAGAGATAAAAATCATTCATATGGTGAACACCTGGTAATCGACATTAACAAGATGCATATATAAGAATATCCCCATCATTCCGGGACACCCTTCGGATATGATATAAATTTCGAAGTACTAAAGCATCCGGTACTTTGGATGGGGTTTGTTAGGCCCAATAGATCTATCTTTAGGATTCGCGTCAATTAGGGTGTCTGTTCCCAAATTCTTAGATTACCAGACTTAATAAAAAGGGGCATATTCGATTTCGATAATTCAACCATAGAATGTAGTTTCACGTACTTGTGTCTATTTTGTAAATCATTTATAAAACCTGCATGTATTCTCATCCCAAAAATATTAGATTTTAAAAGTGGGACTATAACTCACTTTCACAGATTTTTACTTCGTCGGGAAGTAAGACTTGGCCACTATTGATTCACGAACCTATAACAATATATACATATATATTAAAGTATGTTCAAAATATATTTACAACACTTTTAATATATTTTGATGTTTTAAGTTTATTAAGTCAGCTGTCCTCGTTAGTAACCTATAACTAGTTGTCCACAGTTAGATGTACAGAAATAAATCGATAAATATTATCTTGAATCAATCCACGACCCAGTGTATACATATCTCAGTATTGATCACAACTCAAACTATATATATTTTGGAATCAACCTCAACCCTGTATAGCTAACTCCAACATTCACATATAGAGTGTCTATGGTTGTTCCGAAATATATATAGATGTGTCGACATGATAGGTCGAAACATTGTATACGTGTCTATGGTATCTCAAGATTACATAATATACAATACAAGTTGATTAAGTTATGGTTGGAATAGATTTGTTACCAATTTTCACGTAGCTAAAATGAGAAAAATTATCCAATCTTGTTTTACCCATAACTTCTTCATTTTAAATCCGTTTTGAGTGAATCAAATTGCTATGATTTCATATTGAACTATATTTTATGAATCTAAACAGAAAAAGTATAGGTTTATAGTCGGAAAAATAAGTTACAAGTCGTTTTTGTAAAGGTAGTCATTTCAGTCGAAAGAACGACGTCTAGATGACCATTTTAGAAAACATACTTCCACTTTGAGTTTAACCATAATTTTTGGATATAGTTTCATGTTCATAATAAAAATCATTTTCTCAAAATAATAACTTTTAAATCAAAGTTTATCATAGTTTTTAATTAACTAACCCAAAACAGCCCGCGGTGTTACTACGACGGCGTAAATCCGGTTTTACGGTGTTTTTCGTGTTTCCAGGTTTTAAATCATTAAGTTAGCATATCATATAGATATATAACATGTGTTTAGTTGATTTTAAAAGTCAAGTTAGAAGGATTAACTTTTGTTTGCGAACAAGTTTAGAATTAACTAAACTATGTTCTAGTGATTACAAGTTTAAACCTTCGAATAAGATAGCTTTATATGTATGAATCGAATGATGTTATGAACATCATTACTACCTTAATGTCCTTGGATAAACCTACTGGAAAAGAGAAAATTGGATCTAGCTTCAATGGATCCTTGGATGGCTCGAAGTTCTTGAAGCAGAATCATGACACGAAAACAAGTTCAAGTAAGATCATCACTTGAAATAAGATTGTTATAGTTATAGAAATTGAACCAAAGTTTGAATATGATTATTACCTTGTATTAGAATGATAACCTACTGTAAGAAACAAAGATTTCTTGAGGTTGGATGATCACCTTACAAGATTGGAAGTGAGCTAGCAAACTTGAAAGTATTCTTGATTGTATGAAACTAGAACTTTTGGAATTTATGAAGAACACTTAGAACTTGAAGATAGAACTTGAGAGAGATCAATTAGATGAAGAAAATTGAAGAATGAAAGTGTTTGTAGGTGTTTTTGGTCGTTGGTGTATGGATTAGATATAAAGGATATGTAATTTTGTTTTCATGTAAATAAGTCATGAATGATTACTCATATTTTTGTAATTTTATGAGATATTTCATGCTAGTTGCCAAATGATGGTTCCCACATGTGTTAGGTGACTCACATGGGCTGCTAAGAGCTGATCATTGGAGTGTATATACCAATAGTACATACATCTAAAAGCTGTGTATTGTACGAGTACGAATACGGGTGCATACGAGTAGAATTGTTGATGAAACTGAACGAGGATGTAATTGTAAGAATTTTTGTTAAGTAGAAGTATTTTGATAATTGTATTGAAGTCTTTCAAAAGTGTATAAATACATATTAAAACACTACATGTATATACATTTTAACTGAGTCGTTAAGTCATCGTTAGTCATTACATGTAAGTGTTGTTTTGAAACCTTTAGGTTAACGATCTTGTTAAATGTTGTTAACCCAATGTTTATAATATCAAATGAGATTTTAAATTATTATATTATCATGATATTATCATGTATGAATATCTCTTAATATGATATATATACATTAAATGTCTTTACAACGATAATCGTTACATATATGTCTCGTTTAAAAAATCATTAAGTTAGTAGTCTTGTTTTTACATATGTAGTTCATTGTTAATATACTTTATGATATGTTTTCTTATCATAGTATCATGTTAACTATATATATATATCCATATATATGTCATCATATAGTTTTTACAAGTTTTAACGTTCGTGAATCACCGATCAACTTGGGTGGTCAATTGTCTATATGAAACATATTTCAATTAATCAAGTCTTAACAAGTTTGATTGCTTAACATGTTGGAAACATTTAATCATGTAAATATCAATCTCAATTAATATATATAAACATGGAAAAGTTCGGGTCACTACACATTTCATCACGTTGACTTATTTTTCCGGCCCTTTGACATGCATCACAGGATTTGCAAAGAAGGTGTGCGTCTTTGTAAATTGTAGGCCAATAGAATCCAGCATCATAAACTTTTCTTGCTGTTAGTTGAGGCCCATAATGCCTCCTGTTGGTCCTGTGTGACAATGGTTTAATATTTTACTAGCTTCATCTCCAAATACACATCGGCGTATTATTCCATCGGGACAACTTTTAAACAGGTGTGGATCTTCCCAAAAATAGTGTTTTATATCACTGAAGAATTTCTTTCGTCTTTGGTACGATAATCCTTTTTCAAGGAATCCACAAACTAAGTAGTTTGCATAGTCTGCAAACCATGGAATTTCTTTATAATCTATCTTCAATAGATATTCATCAGGAAAGTTGTCTTGTATGGCCGATTCATTTAGAACTTCTAATTCAGGATTTTCAAGACGAGAAAGATAATCAGCGGCGAGATTTTCTGCTCCTCTTTTATCTCGGATTTCAATATCAAACTCTTGTAAGAGTAAGATCCAACGGATTAATCTTGGTTTAGCATCTTGTTTTGAAAATAGGTATCTAAGAGCAGAATGGTCGGTATAGACCACTGTTTTTGCTAGAACGAGATATGAACGAAATTTGTCAAAAGCAAAGACAATAGCAAGAAGTTCTTTTTCAGTAGTTGTATAGTTCGTTTGTGCTCCTTGTAACATCTTACTAGCATAATATATAGGTTGAAATCGTTTTTCAATCCTTTGTCCTAAAACGGCTCCCATTGCAAAATCACTTGCATCGCACATTAGTTCAAATGGTAGATTCCAATTTGGTGTTATCATGATCGGCGCATTAGTGAGTTTCTCTTTAAGAACATTAAAAGATTTGATACACTCATCTGAAAAGATGAATGGAGCATCCTTTTCTAGGAGTTTATTCATAGGAGTGGCAATTTTAGAAAAATCTTTTATGAAACGTCGGTAAAAACCGGCATGCCCTAGAAAACTCCTAACTCCTCTAACATTGGTGGGATGTGGAAGTTTAGCAATTACATCTACTTTAGCTCTATCCACTTCAATTCCTTCTTTTGAAATTTTATGTCCAAGAACGATGCCTTCTTTAACCATGAAATGGCATTTCTCCCAATTAAGAACTAGATTTGATTGTTTGCATCTAATAAGCATTCGTTCAAGATTAACTAGACATGTTTCAAATGTTTCACCGAAGACTGAAAAGTCATCCATGAAAACTTCCATGCATTCTTCTATCATGTCGTGAAAAATTGCCATCATGCACCTTTGAAAGGTTGCAGGGGCGTTACAAAGTCCAAATGGCATGCGTTTGTAAGCAAAAGTACCATAAGGGCACGTGAATGTGGGTTTCTCTTGGTCTTCGGGTGCTATTGGAATTTGAAAATATCCGGAAAATCCATCTAGGAAACAATAGTAACTATTTCCGGCTAATCTTTCCAACATTTGATCAATGAAAGGTAAGGGAAAGTGATCTTTTCTGGTGGTGTCATTTAATTTTCTATAATCAATACATACACGCCATCCTGTTATAGTCCTAGTAGGAATAAGCTCATTTTTCTCATTTGTAATGACAATCATGCCACCCTTCTTAGGCACGTATTGAACTGGGCTTACCCATGGACTATCAGAGATTGGATAAATTAGACCTGCATCTAGCAGTTTCATAATCTCTTTCTTAACTACATCTTGCATATTAGGATTTAGTCTTCGTTGGCGTTGCACATACGTTTTATGACCTTCTTCCATAAGGATTTTATGTGTGCAATACGAAGGACTTATTCCTTTAATATCATGAATCTTCCATGCAATGGCTGGTTTATGAGCTTTCAACACAGAAATGAGTTGTGATTTCTCATTTTCAGTAAGAGAAGACGATATTATTACAGGTAATTCAGATTCACCATGTAAATAAGCGTATTCCAAATAGTTTGGAAGTGGCTTTAACTCTAATTTCGGAGGTTCTTCTATCGATGATTTGTATCGATATCTGTCTTCTTCTTTTAGCATTTGAATTTCTTCTGTTGTTGGTTCATATCCATTAGCTATCAGTGTAGCTAACATTTCAGCTTCATCAATTGGTTCATTACCTTCTCCTAAAGAACATTCTCCTGTTCCTTGTAATTCTGGAAATTCTTCTAATAATTCTGCATGTGCATCTATAGTTTGAATATAATAACATGTATCATCTGCAGATTGTGGTTGTTGCATTGCTCTATCAACTGAAAAGGTAACACTCTCATTCTCTATACTTAGGGTCAATTTCTTACCGAACACGTCTATCATTGCTTTAGCCGTGTTTAAGAATGGTCTTCCTAATATGAGAGGAACTTGAGAATTTTCTTCCATGTCCAGAACAACAAAATCTACTGAAAATACTAAAGTACCAACTTTAACTAGCATGTTCTCCATTATCCCTCTAGGATATTTTATTGATCTATCAGCTAGTTGTATGCTTATTCTGGTTGGTTTCAATTCTCCAAGGTCTAGTTTAGCGTATAGTGAATACGGCATTAGATTTATACTAGCACCTAAGTCTGCCAATGCTTCTATTGAACTAAGACTACTCAGAAAACATGAAATTGTGAAACTTCCTGGATCAGATAGTTTTTCTGGTATCTTATTCAACAGCACTGCTGAACAATTAGCATTCATAGTAACAGCCGAGAGTTCTTCCATTTTCTTTCTATTTGAGATTAGATCTTTCAAGAATTTAGCATATCTAGGCATTCCTGAAATCACATCAATGAAAGGAAGATTTACATTTATCAGTTTAAACATATCCAAGAATTTGGATTGCTCGGCTTCAAGTTTCTCTTTCTTCATTTTACTTGGGTAAGGAAGTGGTGGTTGGTATGGTTTAACATAAGGTTTAGCCTTAACTGTGTTATCTTCATTAACCTTTTCAACTACCGGTTCTTTTTCCTTATCTTGATCAGGTTGTGGTTCTTGTGGAGTAGGAATAGCTTCATCAGAAGTTACAGGTATTTCAGGTGGTTTAAGTGTTGTACCACTTCTTGTGGTAATGGCTTTAGCTGTTTCATTCCGGGGGTTAGCATTTGTATCACTAGGTAAACTTCCTGGTTTTCTTTCACCTATTAACCTTGCTAGGTTACTTACTTCTTGTTCCAGATTTTGAATGGAAGCTTGTTGATTTCTAAATGCTTGAGCATTTTGTTCATTAGTTTGTTTCTGAGATGTGAAAAACTGCGTTTGAGTTTCAACTAGCTTCGTCATCATATCTTCTAAATTCGGCTTTTTATCATCGGTTTGTTGTGGTGGTTTGTTTTGAAAATTAGGTCTTTGCTGATTGTAAGTATTATTGGATACTTGTTGATTGCTAGGACCTTGTTGGTTGTTATATGGAATATTTCTGTTATAATTCTGGTTTTGATTGTAAATTGGTCTTGGCGGTTGATAATTATTCTGATAATTATTTCCAGGCCTTTGGTTTATGTATGAAATATTCTCTCTTTGTTCCATTGTTAATTCAATACTGAGACAATCTTTTGTCAAATGTGGTCCTCCACACTGCTCACAACTAATTCGTATTGAGTGAATATCTTTAGTCATCTTTTCCATTCGTCTCTCGACAGCATCTATCTTTGCAGAAATGGAATCTAAGTCATGGCTAGAATCGGCTCTAGCTGCTTTAGATGATCTAACGATATCTTTTTCTTGGTGCCACTCATGTGAGTGGGAAGCAGTGTTATCAATAATTTTGTAAGCATCAGTTTCGGTTTTCTTCATAATAGAACCACCAGCTGCTATATCTATGTCTTTCCTTGTAGTGATGTCGCATCCTTGGTAAAATATTTATACTATTTGACAGGTGTCTAAACCATGTTGCGGACATCCTCTTAATAACTTTCCATATCTTGTCCATGCCTCATATAGAGTTTCATTTGGCTTCTGTGTGAACGTAACAATTTCTGCTTGAAGTCTTACGGCTTTAGATGCAGGAAAGAATTGTTTAAGAAATTTTTCAACTAAAACGTCCCATGTATTGATCGCCCCTTCAGGTAACGATTCCAACCAATCTTTGGCTTCTCCCTTTAAAGTCCAGGGAAATAACATGAGTTATATCTGTTCATCCTCCACTTCTCGGATTTTAAATAGTGTGCAGATCCTATTAAAGGTACGTAAATGTTCATTTGGATCTTCCTTCGACGCACCACTAAATTGGCATTGATTAGTCACCATGTGTAGAATTTGTCCTTTGATTTCATAATCTGGCGCATTAATTTCTGGATGAGTAATTGCGTGACCTTGGCCAGTGCGTTTAGCTCTCATTCGGTCTTCTATACTTAAAGGTTCCAGATTCTCCATAATTGAATTTGTTGAATCGGAATCACTAGAGGATTCTGATTTAATGGTTCGTTCCTCAACAATCTCTGTTTGAATGATTGGTGGTTCCGGAGGAAAGTTTAATGGTTCAGGATCTACGAATCGTTCCTGAATATTCTCCGGATTCTCAATTGTGAGGTCGGGTTCAAAAAATGGATTATCGGAAATTTGAACTGAAGTACTTGGTCGACTGGATGACGATTCTAAAGAAAAATCAACGGCAGTAATATTTGCTAAATGTCTTGATCTAGTTACAGGTGGTGAACGTACAAAAGGTGGTGAACGTCTTGCTCGGTGCATTCACTGAATATCCTATTAGTTTTTAAAAGGAAAGAAAAATTATAATAAGTTATCCAATCAATAGACTTTTCTGATTTTGCCCACGTTTCGAATAGCCAAAAGATGCAGCAGAGGGGCAGGATTCGTTTGGTCTCAATATAATTGAGGACTGTTTGGCTCCAATAACCCGGTCCACGTACAAATCCAACTATTACTACGAACCAGAAAATTTTGATGTCTATTAATTTAACCACTTAAAATAAATTTTCATAATTTTAAGAAAATTAGATAAGAAGTAGAATAAAAATCTATGTCCTAAAACTAGAATATCGAGAAATAAGAAAGAAAAAGAGTTCGTCGAAAAAGGTCGAAAAAGAAAAATGGTTGAAAAATAAAAGGTGACGAAAAAATAAAAGAAACTTATAAAACTTAAAAACAATTGACTAACCTAACCTTATTACTACAACTAACTTAAAATTATAATCGCAAATTGAGATTACTAATTGGAATGATAATTGATACATAGGTAAAAGGTGTCTAAAAATATTAAAGCTTACAGGAAAAACTAAATCCCAAATGGAAATAACTTAAAAAGAAACTAAAACTTAAAAAGGCGTCGCAAAATTCTAAAGTACCTAAATCTTAGTCTAAAGAAAAAGCACTTAAGGAATTCTACGGCAAAGCTTAAAAATCTAGAAGTAAAAATAACTATGGCAAAAACTAAGTTTTCAAACTAAATATGGGCTAAAAATACAAATATTACGCTAAAACAATTAAAAAGGGACAAAATATAAAAATATACAAAAAGTTGTAAAAAGTACAAATTTTATAAAAATATTATTTTTATATTATTTATTTAATAAAACTACTAATTTTATAATTTAATTAAACTAATTTAACTAAATAAAACAAATTAAATAAAAAGTAAAACTTAAAATAAAACTAATTATAATAATAATAATAATTAGGGTTAAATAATAATAATAATAATTAATTACCCGTAATTAATTGCAGTTAGGGTTTCTGTCGGTGTCAGAATTACTCCGCGAGTCACGGTATTCCAAGCAACAAACCCCGAGAGTCGCGGGGTTCGAGAATTCAACTGACAGGTTATTTAAAATTCGACGCGTTTTTCCTTTTTTTTTTATTTTTTTTTATTTTCTGTTTTTATATTTTCTGTTTTAAAATCTAATTAAAATATTTATATAATTTAAATAAAACTTATCTTTAATAACTAAGATAAAAATAAAATACTTTATAACAATCTAAAAAAATAGATTTATATATATTTATTTTTTTTTTCGGTCTTTTTTTTTCGGTTTTTTATATTTATAAAATATATTTATAAAATAAATTAAATAAAACTTATATTTTTACAAACTAAAGAAACTTTATAAAACTTAAATATTTATCAAAATCTTAAAAATACTTATATTTTTGTTTTTCTTTTTATATTTTCGAATATTTAAAAAAAACGTAAATTTTTTACAAAAACGTATTTTTATAAAAACGAATTTTAATAAAAGTAAACTAAAAATCTTTTTTTTATATTAGCGTTGCGCTTCCGGCTTTTAAGCGAGTCCCCGGCAGCGGTGCCAAAAATACTTGATGTTTTAGCAGAGTAGTATATAAAATAGCTTATATTTTTACAGGAAATACTATTAAATACGATACAATTTTACACAAGATATTTATTTATTTATTGAATGGATATACTTAAACCTTGCTACAACACTTATAGGCAGTGTACCTAATCGTACAGTAGTGTAGTTTTTAGTAAGTCCGGTTCGTTCCACAGGGAATCTTTTTAAACAAAGCTTAACGCTATATTAGTTTACTTTTATAAAAATACAAATATATATATATAAGTAATATTATTATTATAAAGGGGGGTTTTTACCGTTTAATGACCGGTTTGTCGATTTTAAAACTTTAGTCGCAGTTAAAACCAAATGTAAAATATTAAAAATAAATACAAGACTTAAATTAAAGCGTAAAGTAAATAACGATAATGAAATTGCGAATAATAAAAGTGCGATAAAATGAACTTGCGATAATTAAAAAGTACGATAATTAAAAGTGCAATTAAATACAATAACAATAAAAATGCGATAATTAGAAGTGCAATTAAATATAAAATAAAGGAAATTAAATATGAAATAAAAGAATTATGCTTATTTAAACTTCCGTAATCATGATGTTTGACGTGTTGATTTTAGTTTTATGCCCATGGGTTAATTGTCCTTTGTCCTGGATTATTTAATATGTCCATACGAATTTGTCCATAATAGTCCATCAGTCATAAATATAAAGAGCGAAAGCCTTCGTCAAATTATTCTTATTCCCGAAGTCAAATATTCCAACTAATTGGGGATTCGAATTGTAACAAGGTTTTAATACTTTGTTTAATGAATACACCAGGTTATCGACTGTGTGTAAACCAAGGTTTTACTACTTTGTTAACAATTACACCAATTACCCTTGAATGTAATTCACCCCTGTTTCAACAAGTCTATTAACTATTAATCTAGTTCCGTATCCGGTAAAATGAATAATTATTAGTATTTATAGATATCCCGCCCACCGTACCCAGTCAAGCGTATGTGATTATATATAAATACGTCGAATTATAAATTTGTATATTAAATTAACAAGGTATTGTTTAATTAATATAAAACCCATTAATAACCCATAGTCTAATTTCCACAAGTGTCGTTCTTTTATCCAAACTCCAATTATGGTACAAAGCCCAATTACCCAATTTTAGTAATTAGCCCAACATCATGATTACTTCGGATTAAATAAGCATAATAATAACTTAGCTACGAGACATTAATGTAAAAAGGTTGAACATAACTTACAATGATTAAAAATAGCGTAGCGTTACACGGACAGAATTTCGACTTACACCCTTACAATATTCGCTAACATACCCTTATTATTAGGATTTAAAATTAAAATTAAAATTAAAATATAAATTATAAATATATATTACGTATATATTGAGAGAAGAAGGGAAAAAAGATGGATTTTTGCGATCAGAATGCGCGAGCTTTATAGGGAGTTTCAGAATTTGGGGCTCCGCGACTCGCGGCATTTTTTGCCTTCAAACTCCGCGAGTCGCGGAGTTTGCTTTTACAGCTCACACAAGTTTGGCTCTTTGTTTACCGACGGTTTTATAAATAAATATAATATATTAAATAATTATAAGAATTATTTAAATATTATATTATATTTATGTGCATAGTTGACTTGTAATTTTTAGTCCGTTGCATCGAGCGTTGAGAGTTGACTCATGTCCCGGTTCCGGATTTTCGAACGTCCTTGCGTACAATTTAATATCTTGTACTTTGCGTTTTGAATCTTGTACTCTTGTAATTTCGAGACGTTTCTTATCAATAATTGGAACCTCTTTGATTGTCTTTTGTACTTTTGAGCTTTTTGATCGTTTGCGTCTTCAATTCGTCGAATCTGTCTTTTGTCTTCACCTTTTATTATTTAAACGAATATCACTTGTAAATAGAACAATTGCAACTAAAAACTTGTCTTTCTTGAGGAATAATGCTATGAAATATATGTTCGTTTTTAGCATTATCAGTATTTCCGAAAGAATTACCGGGATTACCCCCACATCGATCCGTTGAATTTCAAATAGATCTTGTACCAGGAGCTGCACCAATAGCTCGTGCTCCTTACAGACTCGCACCCAGCGAGATGAAAGAACTGCAAAGCCAATTACAAGAACTTTTAGAGCGTGGTTTCATTCGACCAAGCACATCACCATGGGGAGCTCCTGTTTTGTTTGTCAAGAAGAAAGATGGTACATTCAGGTTGTGTATCGACTACCGAGAGCTGAACAAACTTACCATCAAGAACCGCTACCCACTACCGAGAATCGACGACTTATTTGATCAACTACAAGGCTCGTCTATTTATTCAAAGATTGACTTACGTTCCGGGTATCATCAAATGCGGGTGAAAGAAGATGATATTCCAAAGACTGCTTTCAGAACACGTTACGGTCATTACGAGTTTATGGTCATGCCGTTTGGTTTAACTAATGCACCAGCTGTGTTCATGGACCTTATGAACCGAGTGTGTGGACCATACCTTGACAAGTTTGTCATTGTTTTCATTGATAACATACTTATTTACTCAAAGAATGACCAAGAACACGGTGAACATTTGAGAAAGGTGTTAGAAGTATTGAGGAAGGAAGAATTGTACGCTAAGTTTTCAAAGTGTGCATTTTGGTTGGAAGAAGTTCAATTCCTCGGTCACATAGTGAACAAAGAAGGTATTAAGGTGGATCCGGCAAAGATAGAAACTGTTAAAAAGTGGGAAATCCCGAAAACTCCGAAACACATACGCCAGTTTTTAGGACTAGCTGGTTACTACAGAAGGTTCATCCAAGACTTTTCCAGAATAGCAAAACCCTTGACTGCATTAACGAATAAAGGGAAGAAATTTGAATGGAATGATGAACAAGAGAAAGCGTTTCAGTTATTGAAGAAAAAGCTAACTACGGCACCTATATTATCATTGCCTGAAGGGAATGATGATTTTGTGATTTATTGTGACGCATCAAAGCAAGGTCTCGGTTGTGTATTAATGCAACGAACGAAGGTGATTGCTTATGCGTCTAGACAATTGAAGATTCACGAACAAAATTATACGACGCATGATTTGGAATTAGGCGCGGTTGTTTTTGCATTAAAGACTTGGAGGCACTACTTATATGGGGTCAAAAGTATTATATATATCGACCACAAAAGTCTTCAACACATATTTAATCAGAAATAACTGAATATGAGGCAGCGTAGGTGGATTTAATTATTGAATGATTATGACTTTGAGATTCGTTACCACCCGGGGAAGGCAAATGTGGTAGCCGATGCCTTGAGCAGGAAGGACAGAGAACCCATTCGAGTAAAATCTATGAATATAATGATTCATAATAACCTTACTACTCAAATAAAGGAGGCGCAACAAGGAGTTTTAAAAAAGGGAAATTTAAAGGATGAAATACCCAAAGGATCGGAGAAGCATCTTAATATTCGGGAAGACGGAACCCGATATAGGGCTGAAAGGATTTGGGTACCAAAATTTGGAGATATGAGAGAAATGGTACTTAGAGAAGCTCATAAAACCAGATACTCAATACATCCTGGAACGGGGAAGATGTACAAGGATCTCAAGAAACATTTTTGGTGGCCGGGTATGAAAGCCGATGTTGCTAAATACGTAGGAGAATGTTTGACGTGTTCTAAGGTCAAAGCTGAGCATTAGAAACCATCAGGTCTACTTCAACAACCCGAAATCCCGGAATGGAAATGGGAAAACATTACCATGGATTTCATCACTAAATTGTCAAGGATTGCAAGTGGTTTTGATACTATTTGGGTAATAGTTGATCGTCTCACCAAATCAGCACACTTCCTGCCAATAAGAGAAGATGACAAGATGGAGAAGTTAGCACGACTGTATATGAAGGAAGTCGTCTCCAGACATGGAATACCAATCTCTATTATCTCTGATAGGGATGGCAGATTTATTTCAAGATTCTGGCAGACATTACAGCAAGCATTAGGAACCCGTCTAGACATGAGTACTGCCTATCATCCACAAACTGATGGGCAGAGCGAAAGGACGATACAAACGCTTGAAGACATGCTACGAGCATGTGTTATTGATTTCGGAAACAGTTGGGATCGACATCTACCGTTAGCAGAATTTTCCTACAACAACAGCTACCATTCAAGCATTGAGATGGCGCCGTTTGAAGCACTTTATTGATTTCGGAAACAGTTGGGATCTACATCTACCGTTAGCAGAATTTTCCTACAACAACAACAACAGCTACCATTCCGATTTGTTGGAGTGAAGTGGGGGATAGACAGATTACGGGTCCAGAGATTATACAAGAAACTACCGAGAAGATCATCCAAATTCAACAACGGTTGAAAACCGCTCAAAGTCGACAAAAGAGCTACGCTGACATTAAAAGAAAAGATATAGAATTTGAAATTGGAGAGATGGTCATGCTTAAAGTTGCACCTTGGAAAGGCGTTGTTCGATTTGGTAAACGAGGGAAATTAAATCCAAGGTATATTGGACCATTCAAGATTATTGATCGTGTCGGACCAGTAGCTTACCGACTTGAGTTACCTCAACAACTCGCGGCTGTACATAACACTTTCCACGTCTCGAATTTGAAGAAATGTTTTGCTAAAGAAGATCTCACTATTCCGTTAGATGAAATCCAAATCAACGAAAAACTTCAATTCATCAAAGAACCCGTCGAAATAATGGATCGTGAGGTTAAAAGACTTAAGCAAAACAAGATACCAATTGTTAAGGTTCGATGGAATACTTGTAGAGGACCCGAGTTCACCTGGGAGTGTGAAGATCAGATGAAGAAGAAATACCCGCATCTATTTCCAAAAGATTCGTCAACACCTTCAACAGCTTAAAATTTCGGGACGAAATTTATTTAACGGGTAGGTACTGTAGTGACCCGAAATTTTCCATGTTTATATATATATTAATTGAGATTGATATTTACATGATTAAATATTTCCAACATGTTAAGCAATCAAACTTGTTAAGACTTGATTAATTGAAATATGTTTCATATAGACAATTGACCACCCAAGTTGACCGGTGATTCACGAACGTTAAAACTTGTAAAAACTATATGATGACATATATATGGATATATATATATATAGTTAACATGATACTATGATAAGTAAACATATCATTAAGTATATTAACAATGAACTACATATGTAAAAACAAGACTACTAACTTAATGATTTTTAAACGAGACATATATGTAACGATTATCGTTGTAAAGACATTTAATGTATATATATCATATTAAGAGATATTCATACATGATAATATCATGATAATATAATAATTTAAAATCTCATTTGATATTATAAACATTGGGTTAACAACGTTTAACAAGATCGTTAACCTAAAGGTTTCAAAACAACACTTACATGTAACGACTAACGATGACTTAACGACTCAGTTAAAATGTATATACATGTAGTGTTTTAATATGTATTTATACACTTTTGAAAGACTTCAATACACTTATCAAAATACTTCTACTTAACAAAAATGCTTACAATTACATCTTCGTTCAGTTTCATCAACAATTCTACTCGTATGCACCCGTATTCGTACTCGTACAATACACAGCTTTTAGATATATGTACTATTGGTATATACACTCCAATGATCAGATCTTAGCAGCCCATGTGAGTCACCTAACACATATGGGAACCATCATTTGGCAACTAGCATGAAATATCTCATAAAATTACAAAAATATGAGTAATCATTCATGACTTATTTACATGAAAACAAAATTACATATCCTTTATATCTAATCCATACACCAATGACCAAAAACACCTACAAACACTTTCATTCTTCAATTTTCTTCATCTAATTAATCTCTCTCAAGTTCTATCTTCAAGTTCTAAGTGTTCTTCATATATTCTACAAGTTCTAGTTACATAAAATCAAGAATACTTTCAAGTTTGCTAGCTCACTTCCAATCTTGTAAGGTGATCATCCAACCTCAAGAAATCTTTGTTTCTTACAGTAGGTTATCATTCTAATACAAGGTAATAATAATATTCAAACTTTGGTTCAATTTCTATAACTATAACAATCTTATTTCAAGTGATGATCTTACTTGAACTTGTTTTCGTGTCATGATTCTGCTTCAAGAACTTCGAGCCATCCAAGGATCCGTTGAAGCTAGATCCATTTTTCTCTTTTCCAGTAGGTTTATCCAAGGAACTTAAGGTAGTAATGATGTTCATAACATCATTCGATTCATACATATAAAGCTATCTTATTCGAAGGTTTAAACTTGTAATCACTAGAACATAGTTTAGTTAATTCTAAACTTGTTCGCAAACAAAAGTTAATCCTTCTAACTTGACTTTTAAAATCAACTAAACACATGTTCTATATCTATATGATATGCTAACTTAATGATTTAAAACCTGGAAACACGAAAAACACTGTAAAACCGGATTTACGCCGTCGTAGTAACACCGCGGGCTGTTTTGGGTTAGTTAATTAAAAACTATGATAAACTTTGATTTAAAAGTTGTTATTCTGAGAAAATGATTTTTATTATGAACATGAAACTATATCCAAAAATTATGGTTAAACTCAAAGTGAAAGTATGTTTTCTAAAATGGTCATCTAGACGTCGTTCTTTCGACTGAAATGACTACCTTTACAAAAATGACTTGTAATTTATTTTTTCGACTATAAACCTATACTTTTTCTGTTTAGATTCATAAAATAGAGTTCAATATAAAACCATAGCAATTTGATTCACTCAAAACGGATTTAAAATGAAGAAGTTATGGGTAAAACAAGATTGGATAATTTTTCTTATTTTAGCTACGTGAAAATTGGTAACAAATCTATTCCAACCATAACTTAATCAACTTGTATTGTATATTATGTAATCTTGAGATACCATAGACACGTATACAATGTTTCGACCTATCATGTTGACACATCTATATATATTTCGGAACAACCATAGACACTCTATATGTGAATGTTGGAGTTAGCTATACAGGGTTGAGGTTGATTCCAAAATATATATAGTTTGAGTTGTGATCAATACTGAGATACGTATACACTGGGTCGTGGATTGATTCAAGATAATATTTATCGATTTATTTCTGTACATCTAACTGTGGACAACTAGTTGTAGGTTACTAACGAGGACAGCTGACTTAATAAACTTAAAACATCAAAATATATTAAAAGTGTTGTAAATATATTTTGAACATACTTTGATATATATGTATATATATTGTTATAGGTTCGTGAATCAACCAGTGGCCAAGTCTTACTTCCCGACGAAGTAAAAATCTGTGAAAGTGAGTTATAGTCCCACTTTTAAAATCTAATATTTTTGGGATGAGAATACATGCAGGTTTTATAAATGATTTATAAAATAGACACAAGTACGTGAAACTACATTCTATGGTTGAATTATCGAAATCGAATATGCCCTTTTTTATTAAGTCTGGTAATCTAAGAATTAGGGAACAGACACCCTAATTGACGCGAATCCTAAAGATAGATCTATTGGGCCTAACAAACCCCATCCAAAGTACCGGATGCTTTAGTACTTCAAAATTTATATCATATCCGAAGGGTGTCCCGGAATGATGGGGATATTCTTATATATGCATCTTGTTAATGTCAGTTACCAGGTGTTCACCATATGAATGATTTTTATCTCTATGTATGGGATGTGTATTGAAATATGAAATCTTGTGGTCTATTATTATGATTTGATATATATAGGTTAAACCTATAACTCACCAACATTTTCGTTGACATTTTAAGCATGTTTATTCTCAGGTGATTATTAAGAGCTTCCGCTGTCGCATACTTAAAAAAGGACAAGATTTGGAGTCCATGCTTGTATGATATTGTGTAAAAACTGCATTCAAGAAACTTATTTTGTTGTAACATATTTATATTGTAAACCATTATGTAATGGTCATGTGTAAACAGAATATTTTAGATTATCATTATTTGATAATCTACGTAAAGCTTTTTAAAACCTTTATCTATGAAATAAAGGTTATGGTTTGTTTTAAAAATGAATGCAGTCTTTGAAAAACGTCTCATATAGAGGTCAAAACCTCGCAACGAAATCAATTAATATAGAACGTTTTTAATCAATAAGAACGGGACATTTCAGGTGAGAGGGGTGAATAGTTACTTAATACGTTTTTATCATTTTTTTCGATTGATCACCAAATTCGATTTTACTTTGATCAACCAACTCAACTCAAACTTGATGTGTATAGTGTATATATTCAAATGATAAATAAAGTAATGTAAAGAACATATACACAAGGATTTATAGTGGTTCGGGTGGATGTTAACTAATCCACCTTAATCCACTCCCCGATTACACTAATCGGGATTTGTTGCTTCACTAAGCACTTTTCTCCAAACTCGGTGGAGATCCGATTTACAAGTCTTCAATCTTCTTTAGTAGACAACAAACCTAATCTTTCTATCCCTTTGAAAGATTAACTCCAACCTAGATCAACTTGTCTTCACCTTGGACAAGTATTAATCTCCAAATAAGATTAATCAACTTCCTAAGTCCCTTTAAGAAAGTAGATCACTAAGCTAGCATATGCTTCCACTAATTGAAGTTACAAGACTTATACACTCTGCAATGATGATCCTAACACAATACTAGGACACACATTACATTAAGTAAACTTACAAGATAAATGATTTTTGTAATGACCCGGAAATATCCGACCAAATTTAAACTTAATCTTTATATGATTTCGACAAGATAAGCAAAGTCTATTAAACTGAGTCTCAACATTTTTGAACCGTTTACATAGATTCAGTATCCCTTGACTATTCCCGACGATTCACGAACAAATGTGTGTAAATAAATATGTAAATACATATATAGATGTAAATATATATATGAGTATATATAAAGTTGTATAATACCATTTAATCATTTGATTTAAACATGTAAAGTAATTTACAAAATAAATAAGATATTATCAAAATAAATAAATATATATATGAATTATGTACACCGTTAATATTATATGTATGTTGTAATATATCTAATATATATATAAATATTAAATATTCAAATGTGTTATAATAGGTATTACATAATTAATAAAATATAATTATATTAAATTTAATTATGAGTTAAAATATAGTTATTATATTACTTTCATTATTAATATTGATATCAGTATTATTAATAGATTAATTTAATATATAGTATATATATATGAGATTGATATGTATAAATTGTTATATCAATATTATTACTTTTATTATTATTTAATATTAATATTTGAATTATTAATATTATTATATAAATTTTTGATTTATACAAGTAGTGTCATTAATATTGTTATTATCATTACTAATTCTATTATTACTATTATTAATTTTATTAGTATTAAATTAATATTAATTAGTAATAAATATGTTATTATTATTATTAGGTTCCTTATATAATTAATACAAAAGTATATGTATAATCAAAATATATTAATGCAAATACAGTTATATATGTAAACACATATACATATACAGAATATTGTTATATATATATGTAACGACCCTGGTTTTTCCACTCTTAATTAATAATGTTTATCATTAATGCTTGCGTATTAACGAATGTAAGTTATTACATTTACTTGTTACCATGATTGACCGTACTTGACTTTTGAATGCCCGAAACGTCTTTGTGACACGCGAAACTTTCACGAATAATATTTTTAGAATATTATTTACATTCATGATTGATTCTATTAATCATTTTAATTGACTAAGGTTACTAGTTAATTACTTGGGCTTTTATTGGATTATCAGTTATTTGGACTTGGGCTTATTTATTTAACTTGTTACTTACTTACATACTTGGGCTTATAAGCCCACCCTACACACTTAAAGGATTATTTTGCCCATTACTTCATGTAAGTATCACTTTCAAACTTAACTAAATTGATTAAACACTTAAGGAATCTAGTTACATACCACTTCCCATGCAAACACCTCCTTGTGACCAACTTTTTAAGACATTACATGAAGTAACTTGTGGATCTTGCTCCTCCCCCCTTTTTCCTTGCAAACCTACGGCCAAAGAGGCCTTTAGAGGGTCTTTGGTTTCTTTTTTTTTTTGTATTACTTCTCTCACTAATTCATTTCACTTAACACACACTTTACTTGCTTCCAACTTTTCTCTCATTTTCTCTCTAATTCTTGTAAGTATTATGAACATTTCTTCTCTTCTTTTTCTTACAAAAACCGAATCCCTAGCACACTCATCATCATCATTTTGTTTGTTGTTTTGTTACTTGATCTTAATTGTAGCTTACTTACTTGTTATTGTTGTCATTACTTACATGTTTTCAAGAATCAAACTTACTAGTTTCATTCTTCATTTATCTTGTTCTTACAAGACATACAAGAACAAAACTCTTTAGTTTATGTTCTACATTTAATTCTTCCAAAGATTTAGAGTTCTTGTGTTGCAAATCATACTTGTAAGTCATGTTAGTAAACTTTAAAGTTTACTTTCTTAAAGATCAAACTTTGGTTTGAATCTTTAAAGTATGAACAAACCATGAACTAATTACTTGTTTACTTAGTTTATTTCTTCATATTATACACTTTAATTTCTTGTTTGTTGGTTGTGATTGGTCAAGTGTTACTAGTTAACTTTTATCTCATTAATCTTGAACTAAAAGTAACTTTAAAAGTTCAAGAACATGTAAATAAAACTTTTTAATTATAACTTTGTACACTTATGTTAGATCTAGACTTTTGAGTCTTGGATCTTCAAGATCAAACTAAGAACTATATTCTACAACTTAAGATCTTGATTTCATAAGTTCACTTTCAAGTTTGTAACTTATTATTAGTCTTAAAGTTCATGTATGTGTTAGATCTAAGACTTTGATGTAACTTTGGTTCATCAAAACACTTGCAATACTTAAGTGAGTTGTGCTTCATGTCTTAGACTTACACTTGGGTTATGATGGTAAAATCATGGTAAAGATGATGTAAACACATCAATGAGTTGTACACTTGAAGCTATAGGCATCAAGGATGAGAACCGTGATGAACATCAAGCACCAAACTCACCGGAACCCATTATTTTTCTGCTTTCTGTCTTCTACCTACTGTTTTCTGGTTTCTGTAACAGACCAGTAGACATGGGCTGTTGTGGTCATGATTTTAAAATATCTCTGTTCGAGTAGATAACTTTTCATATAGGACTCGTCTTAATCCGAGTTACGGTTTAGGATTTATGGCCCTCCGATCGTCACTATGTCCTTTTAACGTTGTGCAGAAATTTCTGACCTACTCGCACTTAGACCGTCGCCACGATCAATCGAAGACGAGTTTGCTTCTGTAAATTTTACCACACTTAAAGGACTTATATACGGAGCCATGGCCACTGGTCTCACCTTAATTCAGTAAGGGTAGAGGCCGTGGTGACTGACTGAAGTCAGCCTTTGTTTTAAACTACTTTCATAAACGAAACTTACTTTACGCCTTTTGTTTGATGATGAATGATGATGACCCTTAAGACCTTATTTACATACTTTTAAACCTATTCGGACGATTTACTGACTTAGTACTATTTGACTTAGGTTGAGGACCCGTTTGGACGACCTTCATTACTTGCTTACTTTCCGAGTCATACTTTACCGCTACTTTATCATTGTGAGTTATAGCATTCCCTTTTTACTTTAACTTATTTTGGGAACTGAGAATACATGCGGATTTTATGTTTTACATACTAGGCACGAGTACTTAAACTTATATATGTGTGGGTTATACAACGGCATAAACATTCCCTTTAGCTCGGTAACGTTTAGTCATTAGTTTTTGAACCGGTGAACGCGAATCTTAGATATGGATCCATAGGGTTTGAGATCCCCACTCGGGCTAGTAGCGCTAGCATTTAACGAGTGTTTAATACTTCATAAACATACGCACTTTCCAAGTGTACTTTCAGGGGGTGATATATTATTAAACGTTAAGTTAGTTACCGAGTGCCCACGGTTAAACATATACTTTATCATACTGATTGGATTACTGCTTTGAAACGCTCTTTGTAGCACTGAAATCTCGTGGCCTACCTTACATTACTGTTACACTTAAACTATAGCTCACCAACATTCGTGTTGACGTTTTTAAGCATGTTTTTCTTAGGTGCTTAAGGTTACTTGCTTCTGCTGTTGTACTAGTCTTGCTGTAGACACCCGCTGCGCTTATTAGAGATGTCACCGCATGAAACGTTATTTTTGCATTCAAACATGATACTTTTGAAACGATGTATTTGTAACGACCTATGGGTCACATACTATTACTTATGCTTGCTATTCGTAGAAGCATACTTTTGGGTTGTTAAACATGTGATGTTGGTTAAGACATCACTTTTATTATGAATGCAAACTATTTTGAAACAGCATATAGTGTTTGACCTTGTAATGATCCTGTTGTTGATGGTCCGTACATGATGATTTAGTACGGGGCATCACATTTGGTATCAGAGCATTGGTTGTAGGGAATTAGGTTGCATTAGTGAGTCTAAGACCGACCCGAGTAGGATTCACTAATAGGACTAATCTACAACTTGCTAGTTTACTTGTTTCTGCGGAACTTACTGCATACTGCTGCTTGCTTATACTACTATATATCGTATACTGCTACTTGTTTACACTATTGCATGATATTATCTGCTTTCGATTGCATGCTACTGTGTTATATTACTGCATGTTACTGTTTACTACTACTGCATGCCACTGCATACTTCTACTGCTTTATGAACTTACTGCATGCTACCGTTTCCTTTTACTGCTATGTAAACTCGCTGTATGCTTTTGCTTACTCTCGCTACTGCATGCTACTATCTGCTTTTAACATGTTACTTCGGTATGATACTGTTACTATTGCCATGCTACGTGCTGCTATAAACGATCTAGGCTGCTGTAGTTGTTATGCCTGATTACGCGCTTGCTATATGTCTATTATTCGCTGTACCGACGTGGAGAACTTATCCTTCCCAGTTCAGAGGTTTTCCTGAATTACCTTCTCATTCGTCTGACCCTAAGAACTAGTAGTGTAATCCACCTGTTACTACTGCTCCACCGTTCCAGAGATCGAAACATTACCTCACGCAATCTAGAAGATTGTTCGGTTGACACATACCCTGTACACTTTCATAACCGTCACTTAACTCTTTCATTCTTCACCACTGCTCGACGATCTAACGACACATCTGGACTTAGGACCCTAACACCTTTAGACATTGGAGAAGTCGGGAAGACATTCCCTTTAACAAGGTCATAGTGTCTCCTACTGATGCTCAGCCATACCCAAGGACTTGGGAGTCGCCTCGAGACATATCATATCACTACTTGCTGCACGTACGACTCGACACAAGACCCAGATTGAATTTTTAGAAAGGAACCTGGCGACATTTCCTGAACCCGAATATTTTGAAGAAATTTCGGGGCATTTAGGCATTGATGCATGACCTATGAAACTTACGCACCCACACCGAGAAACTGTGAGATTAATTATGTAGTTTTTGTTTTGAGATAACATAGATAAAGCACCGCTAGATGAAATTGAGTAGAACTTGAAGTGATCACGTTACATTGACCATATGAAGTGATATTGGAATGAACGTACGATTTAGTACAATATAATGACGCCAGGCCAGCGTGATTATATTGAAGTAAATCATGCAGAAGTTCCAATGTTACTACATGAGGAATATGAGGTGATCCAGGGAAAACTTTGGCAGGGATCACTTGAGCATACGCATTATAGTCTGTTAAAGGTAGGGAAGGAATAACCACGTAGCCCAGATACTGTATAAGAAGGGCCTTGATTGCAGAATTGATAACCCGAAAATTTGTTATAGATATCGACACCCTGGACATTTAAGGAAAAAGCTCTCAAATAGGAAAAACTTTGTACTGACTTGCGATAGCGCAATCGTTACCTCGGTTATGGAAACTCGCATGGACCCTGATTTTAGTTAGGGTACGTTTCATCACAACGTTTTATTGTCTCAAGGTTGTTTAATACTGGAGCGATAGAAACCTTATATCTAAGAACCTTAGTGTTATGACTGATAAGCCAATAACAACCATGAGGGCTAAGTATTCTACAGGACAAGCAAATGGTAAGCTGAGAAAGATAGAGGAATAATTTAAGGTAGTACTTTAAGATTAACAGGTGGGTCATTTGGAGATGACCTCATATTAACCAAACTTGGAAGTTTTTATGTAGTAGTTGAAAAGGATTAGATACCTACACACAGGCATATGTTATTTGAGAAGATTGATAAAATTTTCACGGCAGTATAATAAGATTGGTCGGAATGAGCTTTAAGATTAACCTAATACTCATCAAGTTAGGAAGCTTTGATGAAATAGTTGGAACGAATTGACTTTCAAGGATGAAAGCAAAGGATATTTATAGTAAGAATTTTTCGGATACCTCGCGAGAATGACAGGCTAAAATCCATTTGGGTTATTGTTGACCGCTTCACCAAATCTGCCCATCTTCTACCCACAAGAGAAACCGATACAATGGACAAACTTGCGCAACGATACATAAGGGAAATTTTATCCCGTCACTTCAGCGATGGCTACCCAAGAATCTTATTTGATACTATTTCTTACGCGACTCTAAACCCTCACTTATTCCGAGAGATTCCTCATTCGATGATAACCACACCATCATCCTTCTTACTTCGATATTAGTCATAACAGTTTGAAATCTTCCGAAATCAATGGGTGGTTCATTCTCATCCTCATACTCTCCCATTCGTATCTCACTTATAAGCAACAACTTCACACTTAAGCATTTTTGGTCAAAGGACTTATGCCCTACAAATAGTTGTCAATCACATCTAAATTCAATGATTTTTATTACCTCAAATATCACTCGAAATTTTCAAAAATCTTTTACTCAATCCTTATCAACCTTTACCAACTTGTAACCTCCGAAATATGAAAATTTTGTTTGCCAAAATTTTACACACATTATTTTACTGTGCTATCCTCTCAAAGCTCTACAAAAATAAATTTATTTTGTTTGCCGTTCATGCAAAATTTTTGAAATCGTACCCATTATATAAAATAAAGTAAATGATTACTCATCTTTGACAAATACCTATGAAACTTTACTTTCACTTTTACAAATCAAATCTTTCATTCAAAAAAAAAATATTATACTTTGAACGGTACGTGTTGTACATAACCCTAATTTATTAAGAACTTCAATTCTTCTCTTACATTGTCACCATAAACAGTTTCTGTGATGACCCGAAAATTTCTGACCAAATTTAAACTTTATCTTTAAATGATTTAATGTTTCCGACACGATAAGCAAAGTCTATGAAGTTGAATTTCAAAATTTTAGAACTGTTTCATGTATTAAATTACATTTGACTGCTCTCGACGATTCATGAACAACTATATGTATGTATATATATATATATATATATGTACAAGTAAAAACGACTTTCCTACCGTAAAACACTATTTGCTACAGTAAAACACTACAGTAAAACACTATTGCTACAGTAAACACTATTTGCTACAGTAAACACTATTTGATGTCGACGAACTAGCAAACAAAAACAGGATAAGGCGGCCATGCGATCGCATGGCAAAAACACTAAAAACTCATGCGATCGCATGAGGTACTGTAGCAGACCACATACTATAAAAGCTCGATTCATTCCTCCGAATTATTATTTTTTTATATTATTATTATTATTATTATTATTATTATTATTATTATTATTATTATTATTATTATTATTATTATTATTATTAATCTTATTATAATAATATTATTAGTAGTATATATACCTAAAATACTACGACGAGGTTATGAGCGTGTCACCTTCAAAATGGGTTTTTGAGCGGGATAGAGCTAAAGAAATTATGGGTTATTGCCAAGGAGGTTATGGGTAATGTTCGAGGGTATATTTGTAAATCAAATCTAGTGTTTATCATCTCTGTTGCGTCTACGTACTTTCCTACAATATTGAATCTCAATATTGATACGTAAGCACTCATATTTTATCTTTTATACATTAATTGTGTATCCATATCTAGTGCTCGAGTATATATATTTATGCATGCTTGTATGCTAAATTTTGTCATTAAACAGTTATGATGACTCACGAAGTAAATACATATATTACTGATAAAAGGTATATGATATGCATGTTTTTGGAAAGCTGGCGAAAAATCAATAACTTTTCATTTAGAAATCGCGTAGTTTCGGTGAACGAATTAAAAGATATGATCAACTGAATTATGATTGACATTGATTGAAATTGCTTTTGAAACTTGTTTGTAAGAATGATAAATTGGATTTTTTGAATATTTCCAGCCGAGTAAATGAATCCTTATATAAGGTACGTCTCGTTTGTTGAACTATTGTCAAAATTGACTTTTTGAAATGACTTTGGATAACTTTTGTATGTTGATCTCGAGCATTAGGATTATGATACACTATGATCTGACCTAGCTTGATAGACATTTATTGACCAACATATGTTCTCTAGGTTGAGATCTACGGTTATTTGATATTCCAAGTTTCGGTCACGTTTTGGTGAACAACTTTATGTGCTGCTAAGGTGAGTTTCATATGATCCCTTTTACCCTTTACATTTTTGGGCTGAGAATACATGCAAATGCTTTAATAACTGTTTTACAGTAATTATAAAGTGTGAGTTTCATTTGCTCCCTTTTTAATTGCTTTTGCAATCTATATTTTTGGGCTGAGAATACATGCACTTTATTTTAAACGCAATGGATACAAGTACATACTAAATTCTACACCGAGTTTGAACCAAAAATCCCTTAGCTTTGGTAACTAGTAACTGCCGGTTATAAGAACTGGTGGGCGCGAGTAGTTATATATGGATCCATAGGGCTTGATATCCCCGTCTGAGCTAGAGCGCTAGCCTTTTAACGGATGTATGCTATTTGAGAAGCGTACACGTTGGTTTGCGTGTACTATTAAGATGATTATACAAAGGGTACAAATTATATATACGTTAAGTTTAGTTACCAGTGTAGTGACCCGAACTTTTCCATGTTTATATATATTAATTGAGATTGATATTTACATGATTAAATGTTTCCAACATGTTAAGCAATTAAACTTGTTAAGACTTGATTAATTGAAATATGTTTCATATAGACAATTGACCACCCAAGTTGACCGGTGATTCACGAACGTTAAAACTTGTAAAAACTATACGATTACATATATATGGTTATATATATAGTTAACATGTTTTTATTATAAGTATGTATCTCATTAGGTATTTTAACAATGAGTTATATACATAAAAATGAGACTATTAATTTAAGAAACTCGAAAATGATATATATAACGATTATCGTTATAACAACGTCTTACTAGGTACATATGAATCATATTAAGATATTGATACACTTGGTTAATTATGTTAAATGATAAGTAAATATATTATTAAGTGTATTAACAATGAAATACATATGTAAAAATAAGACTACTAACTTAATGATTTCGAAACGAGACATATATGTAACGATTATCGTTGTAACGACATTTAACTGTATACACATCATACTGAGATATATTATATATCATAATATCATGATAATATAACAATTTAACATCTCATTTGTTATAATAAACAATGGGTTAACAACATTCAACAAGATCGTTAACCTAAAGGTTTCAAAACAACATTTACATGTAACGACTAACGATGACTTAACGACTCAGTTAAAATGTATATACATGTAGTGTTTTAATATGTATTCATACACTTTTGAAAGACTTCAAGACACTTATCAAAATACTTCTACTTAACAAAAATGCTTACAATTACATCCTCGTTCAGTTTCATCAACAATTCTACTCGTATGCACCCGTATTCGTACTCGTACAATACACAGCTTTTAGATGTATGTACTATTGGTATATACACTCCAATGATCAGCTCTTAGCAGCCCATGTGAGTCACCTAACACATGTGGGAACCATCATTTGGCAACTAGCATGAAATATCTCATAAAATTACAAAAATATGAGTAATCATTCATGACTTATTTACATGAACACAAAATTACATATCCTTTATATCTAATCCATACACCAACGACCAAAAACACCTACAAACACTTTCATTCTTCAATTTTCTTCATCTAATTGATCTCTCTCAAGTTCTATCTTCAAGTTCTAAATGTTCTTCATATATTTTACAAGTTCTAGTTACATAAAATCAAGAATACTTTCAAGTTTGCTAGCTCACTTCCAATCTTGTAAGGTGATCATCCAACCTCAAGAAATCTTTGTTTCTTACAGTAGGTTATCATTCTAATACAAGGTAATAATCATATTCAAAACTTTGGTTCAATTTCTATAACTATAACAATCTTATTTCAAGTGATGATCTTACTTGAACTTGTTTTCGTGTCATGATTCTGCTTCAAGAACTTCGAGCCATCCAAGGATCCGTTGAAGCTAGATCTATTTTTCTCTTTTCCAGTAGGTTTATCCAAGGAACTTAAGGTAGTAATGATGTTCATAACATCATTCGATTCATACATATAAAGCTATCTTATTCGAAGGTTTAAACTTGTAATCACTAGAACATAGTTTAGTTAATTCTAAAATTGTTCGCAAACAAAAGTTAATCCTTCTAACTTGACTGTTAAAATCAACTAAACACATATTCTATATCTATATGATATGCTAACTTAATGATTTAAAACCTGGAAACACGAAAAACACCGTAAAATCGGATTTACGCCGTCGTAGTAACACCACGGGCTGTTTTGGGTTAGTTAATTAAAAACTATGATAAACTTTGATTTAAAAGTTGTTATTCTGAGAAAATGATTTTTATTATGAACATGAAACTATATCCAAAAATTATGGTTAAACTCAAAGTGGAAGTATGTTTTCTAAAATGGTCATCTAGACGTCGTTCTTTCGACTGAAATGACTACCTTTACAAAAACGACTTGTAACTTATTTTTCCGACTATAAACCTATACTTTTTATGTTTAGATTCATAAAATAGAGTTCAATATGAAACCATAGCAATTTGATTTACTCAAAACGGATTTAAAATGAAGAAGTTATGGGTAAAACAAGATTGGATAATTTTTCTCATTTTAGCTACGTGAAAATTGGTAACAAATCTATTCCAACCATAACTTAATCAACTTGTATTGTATATTATGTAATCTTGAGATACCATAGACACGTATACAATGTTTCGACCTATCATGTCGACACATCTATATATATTTCGTAACGACCATAGACACTCTATATGTGAATGTTGGAGTTAGCTATACAGGGTTGAGGTTGATTCCAAAATATATATAGTTTGAGTTGTGATCAATACTGAGATACGTATACACTGAGTCATGGATTGATTCAAGATAATATTTATCGATTTATTTCTGTACATCTAACTGTGGACAACTAGTTGTAGGTTACTAACGAGGACAGCTGACTTAATAAACTTAAAACATCAAAATATATAAAAAGTGTTGTAAATATATTTTGAACATACTTTGATATATATGTATATATTGTTATAGGTTCGTGAATCAACCAGTGGCCAAGTCTTACTTCCCGACGAAGTAAAAATCTGTGAAAGTGAGTTATAGTCCCACTTTTAAAAATCTAATATTTTTGGGTTGAGAATACATGCAGGTTTTATAAATGATTTACAAAATAGACACAAGTACGTGAAACTACATTCTATGGTTGAATTATCGAAATCGAATATGCCCCTTTTTATTAAGTCTGGTAATCTAAGAATTAGGGAACAGACACCCTAATTGATGCGAATCCTAAAGATAGATCTATCGGGCCCAACAAGCCCCATCCAAAGTACCAGATGCTTTAGTACTTCGAAATTTATATCATATCCGAAGGGTGTCCCGGAATGATGGGGATATTCTTATATATGCATCTTGTTAATGTCGGTTACCAGGTGTTCACCATATGAATGATTTTTATCTCTATGTATGGGATGTGTATTGAAATATGAAATCTTGTGGTCTATTATTATGATTTGATATATATAGGTTAAACCTATAACTCACCAACATTTTTGTTGACGTTTTAAGCATGTTTATTCTCAGGTGATTATTAAGAGCTTCCGCTATCGCATACTTAAATAAGGACGAGATTTGGAGTCCATGCTTGTATGATATTGTGTAAAAACTGCATTCAAGAAACTTATTTTGTTGTAACATATTTGTATTGTAAACCATTATCTAATGGTCGTGTGTAAACAGGATATTTTAGATTATCATTATTTGATAATCTACGTAAAGCTTTTTAAACCTTTATTGATGAAATAAAGGTTATGGTTTGTTTTAAAATGAATGCAGTCTTTGAAAAACGTCTCATATAGAGGTCAAAACCTCGCAACGAAATCAATTAATATGGAACGTTTTTAATCAATAAGAACGGGACATTTCAGTTGGTATCAGAGCGTTGGTCTTAGAGAACCAGAATTTTGCATTAGTGTGTCTTATCGAGTTTGTTAGGATGCATTAGTGAGTCTGGACTTCGACCGTGTTTACTTGAAAAATGATTGCTTAACAAATTTTGTTGGAAATTATATATTTTTAACATATGAATATTATGTGATATATTAATCTCTTAACGCGTTTGATATTATGTGATAGATGTCTACTTCTAGAACAAGTCCCATTGACTCACCTAATAATAATGAAGAGTCAAATATAAATTGGAATGATTCGTGGACTGATTCACAAGTTCCCGAAGAGGAACCGGAAGAAGAGTCGGAACCGGAAGAAGAATCGGAACCGGAAGAAGAATCGGAACCAGATGAAGAAATAGAACCGGTGGGGGAAATAATAAAACGGTTAAGTAAAAGAAAATCCTCAACCAACCGACCAAGGTTAATTATGGTCAATGGTGTTTCCGCCAAGGAAGCAAAATATTGGGAGGATTACCAATTCTCCGATGAATCGGATTTCGACAAGAATTCCGATGATGTTATAGAAATTACCCCAACTGAATTTAAAAAGGCAAAAGAAAATAATAAGGGAAAGGGCATAAAAATAGAGAAATCTAATTCCAACCCCGATGAACTTTATATGTATCGTCAACCCCCGAAGTCCTTAAGTTGTAACAATGACCCGGGAACCTCTAAACCACCAGGTTTTTCTAAACCAATGTGGAAAATTACGGCTCGTATTAGGGGAACATCATATATCCCTAGAAACTTGGCAAAACGAACCAAAACCGAAGAAGAAGAAACAAGCGAGTTGGAATAAGATAGTGGTATTCGTGTGGTGTAATATATGTAATATAGTGTGCTTATGCTTTATGATATATGTAAAAATTGCTTGTATTAAATAAGTATATTTTTTTTATGAAGCTAACTCTTTTCTATTTTACAGTATAAAAACACAAAATGGATAGACAACCCAATATTTTAAGAGACCTACCCGGAGACATGATTGATGAAATCTTGTCTAGAGTCGGCCAGAATTCCTCGGCACAACTATTTAAGGCGAGATCAGTTTGTAAGACATTCGAAGAATGTTCCAAGAATGTCTTGGTTTATAAGAGACTTTTGTTTTAAAGATGGGGGATATCACATTGGGAAACCCATAAGTTACGATGTGTTTACTTTGACGCATATATTGCGGGGAACCCAAATGCTATTTTACGCAACGGGTTAAGAAATTATTTTGACTCAATATATCCGAATATTGGACTTCGTGATTTAGAAAAAGCGGCTAACATGCAACATAAAGAAGCATGTTATGCTTACGGATTAGTAATGTTCGCTTCTCACCAAAGTGAGAACAAGAACATCGGGCTACAACTATTAAACAAAACGTTTCCACAAGTGACGGAGTCGGTAATTGGGGTAAGAAATGAGGTTTTTAGATTATTACGGGACTGTTGGACATTACGTAACCCTCGTCCCTTTGACGACGTTACAACACGCTGTCTTATCAACGGCCATAACGGTTATGTTCCACAAGACCAAGGATGGGAAGTAGTCCTAGTAAAACCAGAATGCATGACTTGTTTCTGGACGTATGAATTACGTGTCTTTATTGCCTTTGCTGAACAACTTGTGTACTAGCTAGAATTATCTTCACAACTATCTTGTATCAAAGTTATTGTGTGCTATATTTCATGCTTTATGTAAAATAAGCGGTATTGTAAGTTTGTAAAATATTGTATAAAAGTTTGAAAGCGAAATATTATTATAATCAGTTTTTCATATAGAATTGTAGTAGTTGAATTATATATTAGCTACTAAGTATGAACTTAACGGGTAGGTACTACCCGAATTTAAACTTATAAAACGCTAATATGAAGAAAAAGCTTTTATAAATGAGTTCATATTATGCTACGAAATACTATTAACTACTCTTAATATTCTGTATGATTAACTTGTTCCATTTGACTATTTTGAAGGAAATGGCACCGACTACTCGACACACCGTGAATATGAATGAAGAGGAATTCCGTACTTTTGTAGCTTCAAACATAGCCGCAGTACAGGCTGCGCTACATACCAACAATAACCTTGGATCTAGCAGTACAGGAAATCGTGTAGGATGCACCTACAAAGAATTCACTGCCTGCAAACCTTTGGAATTTGATGGAACCGAAGGACCGATCGGATTGAAACGGTGGACCGAGAAGGTCGAATCGGTGTTTGCCATAAGTAAGTGTACTGAAGAGGACAAAGTGAAATACGCTATGCATACCTTCACAGGTTCTGCATTAACATGGTGGAATACCTATCTAGAGCAAGTGGGACAAGACGATGCGTACGTACTACCGTGGTCAGCATTCAAGCACTTGATGAACGAGAAGTACCGTCCCAGAACCGAGGTCAATAAGCTCAAGACAGAACTTAGAGGGTTACGAACCCAAGGATTTGATATTACCACCTACGAAAGACGATTCACAGAATTGTGCCTATTGTGTCCGGGAGCATTCGAAGATGAGGAAGAGAAGATCGACGCATTTGTGAAAGGATTACCGGAAAGAATCCAAGAAGATATAAGTTCACACGAGCCCGCCTCTATACAACAGGCATGTAGAATGGCTCACAAACTAGTGAACCAGATTGAAGAAAGAATTAAAGAACAGACTGCTGAAGAGGCCAATGTGAAGCAAGTCAAAAGAAAGTGGGAGGAAAACGGTGATAAGAATCACCAATACAACAACAACAGCAATTACAACAATAATCGCAACAATTATCCCAACAATCGCAACATCAATCGCAACTACAACAAACGGCCCAATAACAACAACAACAACAACAACAACAACAATAATCATCCCAACAACAATAATAACCGCAACAACAACAACAACAATCAGAAGCAGCTATGCCAAAGGTGTAAAAAGTATCACTCGGGGTTCTGCACCAAATTTTGCAACAAGTGTAAAAGAAATGGTCATAGCGCGGCGAAGTGTGAGGTCTACGGACCAGGGGTTAATAGAACGAAAGGAACAAATGGTGTCGGAACGAGTAATGGCGGAGCAAGTAGTGTCGGAGCAAGTTATGCCAATGTAGTTTGTTATAAATGTGGAAAACCGGGCCACATTATTAGAAATTGCCCAAACCAGGAGAACACGAATGGACAAGGCCGCGGAAGAGTTTTCAATATTAATGCGGCAGAGGCACAGGAAGACCCGGAGCTTGTTACGGGTACGTTTCTTATTGACAATAAATCTGCTTACGTTTTATTTGATTCGGGTGCGGATAGAAGCTATATGAGTAGAGATTTTTGTGCTAAATTAAGTTGTCCATTGACGCCTTTGGATAGTAAATTTTTACTCGAATTAGCAAATGGTAAATTAATTTCAGCAGATAATATATGTCGGAATCGAGAAATTAAACTGGTTAGCGAAACATTTAAGATTGATTTGATACCAGTAGAGTTAGGGAGTTTTGATGTGATAATCGGTATGGACTGGTTGAAAGAAGTGAAAGCAGAGATCGTTTGTTACAAAAATGCAATTCGCATTATACGAGAAAAAGGAAAACCCTTAATGGTGTACGGAGAAAAGGGCAACACGAAGCTACATCTTATTAGTAATTTGAAGGCACAAAAACTAATAAGAAAAGGTTGCTATGCTGTTCTAGCACACGTCGAGAAAGTACAAACTGAAGAAAAGAGCATCAATGATGTTCCCGTCGCAAAAGAATTTCCCGATGTATTTCCGAAAGAATTACCGGGATTACCCCCACATCGATCCGTTGAATTTCAAATAGATCTTGTACCAGGAGCTGCACCAATAGCTCGTGCTCCTTACAGACTCGCACCCAACGAGATGAAAGAACTGCAAAGCCAATTACAAGAACTTTTAGAGCATGGTTTCATTCGACCAAGCACATCACCGTGGGGAGCTCCTGTTTTGTTTGTCAAGAAGAAAGATGGTACATTCAGGTTGTGTATCGACTACAAAGAGTTGAACAAACTTACCATCAAGAACCGCTACCCACTACCGAGAATCGATGACTTATTTGATCAACTACAAGGCTCGTCTGTTTATTCAAAGATTGACTTACGTTCCGGGTATCATCAAATGCGGGTGAAAGAAGATGATATTCCAAAGACTACTTTCAGAACACGTTACGGTCATTACGAGTTTATGGTCATGCCGTTTGGTTTAACTAATGCACCAGCTGTGTTCATGGACCTTATGAACCGAGTGTGTGGACCATACCTTGACAAGTTTGTCATTGTTTTCATTGATGACATACTTATTTACACAAAGAATGACCAAGAACACGGTGAACATTTGAGAAAGGTGTTAGAAGTATTGAGGAAGGAAGAATTGTACGCTAAGTTTTCAAAGTGTGCATTTTGGTTGGAAGAAGTTCAATTCCTCGGTCACATAGTGAACAAAGAAGGTATTAAGGTGGATCCGGCAAAGATAGAAACTGTTGAAAAGTGGGAAACCCCGAAAACTCCGAAACACATACGCCAGTTTTTAGGACTAGCTGGTTACTACAGAAGGTTCATCCAAGACTTTTCTAGAATAGCAAAACCCTTGACTGCATTAACGCATAAAGGGAAGAAATTTGAATGGAAGGATGAACAAGAGAAAGCGTTTCAGTTATTGAAGAAAAAGCTAACTACGGCACCTATATTGTCATTGCCTGAAGGGAATGATGATTTTGTGATTTATTGTGACGCATCAAAGCAAGGTCTCGGTTGTGTATTAATGCAACGAACGAAGGTGATTGCTTATGCCTCTAGACAATTGAAGATTCACGAGCAAAATTATACGACGCATGATTTGGAATTAGGCGCGGTTGTTTTTGCATTAAAGACTTGGAGGCACTACTTATATGGGGTCAAAAGTATTATATATACCGACCACAAAAGTCTTCATCACATATTTAATCAGAAACAACTGAATATGAGGCAGTGTAGGTGGATTGAATTGTTGAATGATTACGACTTTGAGATTCGTTACCACCCGGGGAAGGCAAATGTGGTAGCTGATGCCTTGAGCAGGAAGGACAGAGAACCCATTCGAGTAAAATCTATGAATATAATGATTCATAATAACCTTACTACTCAAATAAAGGAGGCGCAACAAGGAGTTTTAAAAGAGGGAAATTTAAAGGATGAAATACCCAAAGGATCGGAGAAGCATCTTAATATTCGGGAAGACGGAACCCGGTATAGGGCTGAAAGGATTTGGGTACCAAAATTTGGAGATATGAGAGAAATGGTACTTAGAGAAGCTCATAAAACCAGATACTCAATACATCCTGGAACGGGGAAGATGTACAAGGATCTCAAGAAACATTTTTGGTGGCCGGGTATGAAAGCCGACGTTGCTAAATACGTAGGAGAATGTTTGATGTGTTCTAAGATCAAAGCTGAGCATCAGAAACCATCAGGTCTACTTCAATAACCCGAAATCCCGGAATGGAAATGGGAAAACATTACCATGGATTTCATCTTTAAATTGCCAAGGACTGCAAGTGGTTTTGATACTATTTGGGTAATAGTTGATCGTCTCACCAAATCAGCACACTTCTTGCCAATAAGAGAAGATGACAAGATGGATAAGTTAGCACGACTGTATTTGAAGGAAGTCATCTCCAGACATGGAATACCAATCTCTATTATCTCTGATAGGGATGGCAGATTTATTTCAAGATTCTGGCAGACATTACAGCAAGCATTAGGAACTCGTCTAGACATGAGTACTGCCTATCATCCACAAACTGATGGGCAGAGCAAAAGGACGATACAAACGCTTGAAGACATGCTACGAGCATGTGTTATTGATTTCGGAAACAGTTGGGATCGACATCTACCATTAGCAGAATTTTCCTACAACAACAGCTACCATTCAAGCATTGAGATGGCGCCGTTTGAAGCACTTTATGGTAGAAAGTGCAGGTCTCCGATTTGTTGGAGTGAAGTGGGGGATAGACAGATTACGGGTCCGGAGATTATACAAGAAACTACCGAGAAGATCATCCAAATTCAACAACGGTTGAAAACGGCCCAAAGTCGACAAAAGAGCTACGCTGACATTAAAAGAAAAGATATAGAATTTGAAATTGGAGAGATGGTCATGCTTAAAGTTGCACCTTGGAAAGGCGTTGTTCGATTTGGTAAACGTGGGAAATTAAATCCAAGGTATATTGGACCATTCAAGATTATTGATCGTGTCGGACCAGTAGCTTACCGACTTGAGTTACCACAATAACTCGCGGCTGTACATAACACTTTCCACGTCTCGAATTTGAAGAAATGTTTTGCTAAAGAAGATCTCACTATTCTGTTAGATGAAATCTAAATCAACGAAAAACCTCAATTCATCGAAGAACCCGTCGAAATAATGGATCGTGAGGTTAAAAGACTTATGCAAAACAAGATACCAATTGTTAAGGTTTGATGGAATGCTCGTAGAGGACCCGAGTTCACCTGGGAGCGTGAAGATCAGATGAAGAAGAAATACCCGCATCTATTTCCAGAAGATTCGTCAACACCTTCAACAGCTAAAAATTTCGGGACGAAATTTATTTAACGGGTAGGTACTGTAGTGACCCGAACTTTTCCATGTTTATATATATTAATTGAGATTGATATTTACATGATTAAATGTTTCCAACATGTTAAGCAATCAAACTTGTTAAGACTTGATTAATTGAAATATGTTTCATATAGACAATTGACCACCCAAGTTGACCGGTGATTCACGAACGTTAAAACTTGTAAAAACTATACGATGACATATATATGGTTATATATATAGTTAACATGTTTTTATTATAATTATGTATCTCATTAGGTATTTTAACAATGAGTTATATACATAAAAATGAGACTATTAATTTAAGAAACTCGAAAATGATATATATAACGATTATCGTTATAACAACGTCTTACTAGGTACATATGAATCATATTAAGATATTGATACACTTGGTTAATTATGTTAAATGATAAGTAAATATATTATTAAGTGTATTAACAATGAAATACATATGTAAAAATAAGACTACTAACTTAATGATTTCGAAACGGGACATATATGTAACGATTATCGTTGTAACGACATTTAACTGTATATACATCATACTGAGATATATTATATATCATAATATCATGATAATATAACAATTTAACATCTCATTTGTTATAATAAACAATGGGTTAACAACATTCAACAAGATCGTTAACCTAAAGGTTTCAAAACAACATTTACATGTAACGACTAACGATGACTTAACGACTCAGTTAAAATGTATATACATGTAGTGTTTTAATATGTATTCATACACTTTTTAAAGACTTCAAGACACTTATCAAAATACTTCTACTTAACAAAAATGCTTACAATTACATCCTCGTTCAGTTTCATCAACAATTCTACTCGTATGCACCCGTATTCATACTCGTACAATACACAGCTTTTAGATGTATGTATTATTGGTATATACACTCCAATGATCAGCTCTTAGCAGCCCATGTGAGTCACCTAACACATGTGGGAACCATCATTTGGCAACTAGCATGAAATATCTCATAAAATTACAAAAATATGAGTAATCATTCATGACTTATTTACATGAACACAAAATTACATATCCTTTATATCTAATCCATACACCAACGACCAAAAATACCTACAAACACTTTCATTCTTCAATTTTCTTCATCTAATTGATCTCTCTCAAGTTCTATCTTCAAGTTCTAAGTGTTCTTCATATATTTTACAAGTTCTAGTTACATAAAATCAAGAATACTTTCAAGTTTGCTAGCTCACTTCCAATCTTGTAAGGTGATCATCCAACCTCAAGAAATCTTTGTTTCTTACAGTAGGTTATCATTCTAATACAAGGTAATAATCATATTCAAACTTTGGTTCAATTTCTATAACTATAACAATCTTATTTCAAGTGATGATCTTACTTGAACTTGTTTTCGTGTCATGATTCTGCTTCAAGAACTTCGAGCCATCCAAGGATCCGTTGAAGCTAGATTCATTTTTCTCTTTTCCAGTAGGTTTATCCAAGGAACTTAAGGTAGTAATGATGTTCATAACATCATTCGATTCATACATATAAAGCTATCTTATTCGAAGGTTTAAACTTGTAATCACTAGAACATAGTTTAGTTAATTCTAAACTTGTTCGCAAACAAAAGTTAATCCTTCTAACTTGACTTTTAAAATCAACTAAACACATATTCTATATCTATATGATATGCTAACTTAATTATTTAAAACCTGGAAACACGAAAAACACCGTAAAATCGGATTTACACCGTCGTAGTAACACCACGGGCTGTTTTGGGTTAGTTAATTAAAAACTATGATAAACTTTGATTTAAAAGTTGTTATTCTGAGAAAATGATTTTTATTATGAACATGAAACTATATCCAAAAATTATGGTTAAACTCAAAGTGGAAGTATGTTTTCTAAAATGGTCATCTAGACGTCGTTCTTTCGACTGAAATGACTACCTTTACAAAAACGACTTGTAACTTATTTTTCCGACTATAAACCTATACTTTTTCTGTTTAGATTCATAAAATAGAGTTCAATATGAAATCATAGCAATTTGATTCACTCAAAACGGATTTAAAATGAAGAAGTTATGGGTAAAACAAGATTGGATAATTTTTCTCATTTTAGCTACGTGAAAATTGGTAACAAATCTATTCCAACCATAACTTAATCAACTTGTATTGTATATTATGTAATCTTGAGATACCATAGACACGTATACAATGTTTCGACCTATCATGTCGACACATCTATATATATTTCGGAACAACCATAGACACTCTATATGTGAATGTTGGAGTTAGCTATACAGGGTTGAGGTTGATTCCAAAATATATATAGTTTGAGTTGTGATCAATACTGAGATACGTATACACTGAGTCGTGGATTGATTCAAGATAATATTTATCGATTTATTTCTGTACATCTAACTGTAGACAACTAGTTGTAGGTTACTAACGAGGACAGCTGACTTAATAAACTTAAAACATCAAAATATATTAAAAGTGTTGTAAATATATTTTGAACATACTTTGATATATATGTATATATTGTTATAGGTTTGTGAATCAACCAGTGGCCAAGTCTTACTTCCCGACGAAGTAAAAATCTGTGAAAGTGAGTTATAGTCCCACTTTTAAAATCTAATATTTTTGGGATGAGAATACATGCAGGTTTTATAAATGATTTACAAAATAGACACAAGTACGTGAAACTACATTCTATGGTTGAATTATCGAAATCGAATATGCCCCTTTTTATTAAGTCTGGTAATCTAAGAATTAGGGAACAGACACCCTAATTGACGCGAATCCTAAAGATAGATCTATCGGGCCCAACAAGCCCCATCCAAAGTACCGGATGCTTTAGTACTTTGAAATTTATATCATATCCGAAGGGTGTCCCGGAATGATGGGGATATTCTTATATATGCATCTTGTTAATGTCGGTTACCAGGTGTTCACCATATGAATGATTTTTATCTCTATGTATGGGATGTGTATTGAAATATGAAATCTTGTGGTCTATTATTATGATTTGATATATATAGGTTAAACCTATAACTCACCAACATTTTTGTTGACGTTTTAAGCATGTTTATTCTTAGGTGATTATTAAGAGCTTCCGCTATCGCATACTTAAATAAGGACGAGATTTGGAGTCCATGCTTGTATGATATTGTGTAAAAACTGCATTCAAGAAACTTATTTTGTTGTAACATATTTGTATTGTAAACCATTATGTAATGGTCGTGTGTAAACAGGATATTTTAGATTATCATTATTTGATAATCTACGTAAAGCTTTTTAAACCTTTATTGATGGAATAAAGGTTATGGTTTGTTTTAAAATGAATGCAGTCTTTGAAAAACGTCTCATATAGAGGTCAAAACCTCGCAACGAAATCAATTAATATGGAACGTTTTTAATCAATAAGAACGGGACATTTCAACCAGGGTGCTCAATCTTGTAGAATATTTTGATAAACGTTTCTGGATGAAACAACTGAAATCTTGTGATCCACCTTTATACACAGATTATGCGAAACATTAAAACTATGAACTCACCAACCTTTGTGTTGACACTTGTTAGCATGTTTATTCTCAGGTTTTCTAGAAGTCTTCCGCTGTTACTTATATGTTAGACAAGCTATGTGCATGGAGTCTTACATGACATACTTTTCAAGGAAACGTTGCATTCACCAAATTATCACCATGTATCTTATTTTGACTGCATTGTCAAAGGAAGTACTATTGTAAACTATTATTTACGGTGATTGTCTATATGTAAAAATCATCAGATGTCGAAAACTTTTGATTTAAATATTCATTTATGGTGTGCCTTTTTAAAAGAATGCAATGTTTACAAAACGTATCATATAGAGGTCAAATACCTCGCAATGAAATCAATGAATGACGTATTGTCCATATGGATTTGGAGCGATCGTCACAGTTGGTATCAGAGCGTTGGTCCTAGCGAACCAGGTCTTGCATGAGTGTGTCTAACTGATAATTGTTAGGATACATTAGTAAGTCTGGACTTCGACCGTGTCTGCATGTCAAAAGTTTTGCTTATCATTTTTTTTGTCAGAAATTACCTGCTTATCATTCCTAGTCTAGACACATTTTACTGCATTGACTGCATAGATAGTGTACCGAAAAAATTCATATCTTAGCATATCTGTTACTGTAAACTTTTCCTGACATCTTCCGAAAATTTCTCCGTAATTTACGAGATTTTGGTATTATATATACATATGTAAATTATGTATTGAGGAGTACCAATCTAAATTCTATAATCTATCTTATATCAAAAATCAATTCCCTGATTATACAAGATGGATCACGTATCTAGTTCAAATTTCTTAAATTCCGACAGCTATTCCGATATGGATATTCACATGAACTCCGAAGACAGTGTAACCGGAATGGATCAACCAATTAGCCATCATCTATTCTGGATGAATTGGGGATGGGTTCGTAGCTTACTTAGTCATTGGAGACAAGAAGAAGGCGATCCCTTCCATCCACCACATTCACCTCTTGGCGAAGAACCTGAAGCACTTACCGGCGAACCTATTCGTAATACTATTTTCTCTCTCATTTCCAGAGTATCTCATCATGATTATATACTATCCCATATTATAAATCTTATTTATCCGATCGTCCAAACCACCAATCATCACGGTATAATAGAAGAAGTCAACGAGCTTCGTGCTCGGGTAGTGGCTTTGGAGAATATGGTGCGAAGATTACAAACACCAGCAGCATAACCAGTACCACCATCATCAACAACAATAGTACCATTACCACCACCAACAACCACATCCGCATCCCACACCTCAATATCACATCTAAAAACTGTACTTCAGATATCAACATCATACGCACCGTAGATACCAAGGAGTGCCAACAACAATAAATGATGAAGTACTGATTCATAACTTCATCGAAGAAATATTCTACGGTGATTATGTAATCTCTAAAATCTTAGAGATTATTTATCCCAGTTCTAACCGTAAATCAGATAAATAGAAGGAAGAATAGAAACCCTGACAAGAATGATGCGTAAGGTACAAGCTAGACTTGTTTTACCAACAGCATCAATAGTACCCTTAGCCTCACCAGCACAGTTAGTGCTGTCAACATCATTAGAATCATCAGCACCTCTAACATCACAAGCTCCACCAGTTCAAGAAAGCACCGTGGATATTATTACAAGTCAACAACGCGTATATTTATATCAACGAGTTATGAAATATTATGTAACGACCCGGATTTTTCCGATCGTTTTACACTTATAAGATTAATATTTACATAAATTAAAACTTACCAACATGATAAGCAATCTAAATTGTTGAGATTTATGATTTTGAAAAGAGTTTTACATAACGTTTAACCGTCTAGTTTGACCGATGATATCACGAACTATACAATATATGTTAATTATACGTTTGTGTATATATATGTATTATACATATTTAACATGATTTAAGGATGTTTAAATATCTCATTTTGTATTAATAACAATAAGTTATAAGTATATTTTGAAACTATTAACTTAAGCTTTCAAAACGATAACTATACGTAACGTTATTTGACATAAATACTTACGACCTATAATGTTTATACATATATCGTATATATAATGTATTTAATCACTTTTAAAGACTTAAATACATAAAACAATATAAGTATATTCACAAAAGATAGCTATATTTGAATCCTCATTCCATTTTTCACAAGATTTCTATACGTATATCTAGAGTATATGTACTCGTATCATACCTAGCTTCTATACGTATTTACTATTGGTATATACACATCAAATCACCACCAACCAGCCCTTGTTCATGCCTTATGTATAAGGTAACTACTTTTGTTATTTAGTATGACAATTTCACATGATTAAAAGATCTTTTCACAAAATTACAAATTTATACACCTTTTACACCACCATAAATACATGCATCCATTTTCAATTTTTGGAACATCATTTCTCTAGCTAAACACACACACTTACTAGCCTCATGTCTCTCTAAGAACTCCAGCAAAAATCCTCTCAAGAATCACCTTAAACACCACCATAAAAAGATCAACAAAAACACTACAAAAATACAACTTTCAATTCAAGTTTATGTCTTAAGTTGCTTCCAATCTTTCATCCAATTTCATCACTCTTTTGGTTCTAGGTTTTTACTCCTCTTTTACAGCAATCTTGTCCAAGTAACTTGAGGTAGTAACTTTGTTCATAACCTTATTCGATTCATATATATATAGCTATCTTATTGTATGGTATACAATTTTAACAACAAAAACATAGTTTGAATGATTTCAAACTTGTTTGCAAACTAAATAGATCCTTCTAACTTAACTTTTAAAATACTTCAAGACCTTTAATATAACTTAAATATATGCTAATTTAACAAGGTATAACTTGGTTTTTCAAAGAATACCTTAAAAAACTGTTTTTATGACGTCGGAGTGCAACCGGGGGCTGTTTTGGGTTGGATAATTAAAAACCATCTTGAACTTTGAATTGGAGGTTTATATTCTGGAAAAATGATATTTCTTATGAATATGTTAACACATAAAAATTTCATGATTTAATTCATAGTATAAGTATTTTTAGAAAAATGGTCATTAAATGATGTTTTTGTAACCAAAATGATTAACTTCATAAGTTTCACCAAAATTTGACCTATGACCTATGATTTCGAATACAAACTAAGGTATTTACAGTTCATATTCTTAAAGAGGGACTCGATCCAAGGAAGTGGAAAGTTGAATCAACGAAAACGGAGTTGTAACGAAGAAATTATGACCAAAACAAAATCGGATATCCAAGACTAGTTTAGCCACGAAAATAATTGGAGAAAATTAAATAAATCACATCTTCCTAAAGTAACATGATATTTTATACATATGTACTCATAATTTAATTTTATATGGTTCAGGATCACCCGTAAACAATGCGAGAAGATTAATCATAAGATCCCATGATTGTACGCAACACGTCATTTGACAACACCGGTACTTTATGTACGCAACACGTCATTTGACAACACCGGTACCATGGGTCAAGATTAATCTCGACCAATACATATACGATGGGGGTTTTATTTATTTCATTGGGGGTTTATTAAACAACTAAATATGAACCATTAAAATTGAATTACTAACATCGGACTGCTAACTACGGACTAAGGAATTATTAAAAGTATTAAAAGTATTATAAGTATATATATGTGACGATTGTTTAAAAAGAAAAGGTATTGATATATTATATATGGATAGGTTCGTGATATCAATCGGAGACCAAGTCGAAATTACATATCTTCAAGACAAAAGTGAGTATATAGTCCCACTTTTAAACTCTAAATATTTCGGGATGAGAATACATGTATTTTATGTTTTACGCTATGGACACAAGTAACTGAAAAATATATTCTACGTTGAGTTGTACCACTGGCATACTTCCCTGTAGCTTGGTAACTAATATTTACAGCGGTATTGTAAACGCGAATCCTGTTGATAGATCTATCGGGCCTGACAACCCCAACCGGACTGGACGACCAGTATTCAACGGTTGCACAGTACTTCGTTTCGTGACTACACCTTGGTACGGTGTAGTAAGATTTCATAATAAAGGGAATATGCGACGTGATTAAATGTTAAGTATGGTTACCAAGTGCTCAACCACTTAGAATATTTTTATTAAAATGTTTATATATGAAATCTTGTGTTCCATTGTTATAACGCTGCTAGCATCAAACCTATATATCTCACCAACTTTATGTTGACGTTTTAAAGCATGTTATTCTCAGGTATGAATTAAGTCTTCCGCTGTGCATTAGCTCATGTTAAGGATACTACTTGGGACCTTTTAAGCCATGATACAAAGACGTTGCATTCGAGTCATTGGAGTTCAATAGAGAATATAAATAAGTAAATGACAGATTAGGTCATTTGGATATTATGAAATGTTAGACGAAAATGTCAAATATTGATGTAATGATAGTTTGCCTTTTAAGAATAAATGCAACGTTTGTAAAATGTATCATATAGAGGTCAAGTACCTCGCAATGTTATCATATGTTATTGTATTCGTCCCTATGGATTGGGTCGGGTCGTCTCATGTGGTATCAGAGCGTTGGTCTTAGCGAACCAGGCCTTGCATTAGTGTGTCTAACTGGTAGTTGTTAGGATGCATTAGTGAGTCTGGACTTTGACCGTGTCTACATGTCAAAAGTTTTGCTTATCATATCTAGTCGAAAATCATCTGCTTATCATCCTTAAGAATTGCCTGCTTAGTATTCTTAAGTCTAGACACGTCTTACTGCATTTGGTGCATCGATAGTGTATAGACAAAATTCGTATCCTAGCGTATCTGTTGCTATAGACATTGCCTGACGAATTTCAAAGATTCTCCGTAATTCACGGGATTTTGAGTATTATAAATACATATGTAAATTATGTATTGAAGAATACCAAACCCAACTCCTATAATCTATTCCAAACCAAAAATTCATTTCCCCGACTGTACAAGATGAACTCCGCGTCCAGTTCGAATTCCTCCGACTCCGACAGCTACGCTGATATGGATTTCCATTCGGGCTCCGAAGGCAGCGTCACTGGAATGGATCAACCAATTTCTCATCATCTATTCTGGATGAATTGGGGATGGGTTCGTAGTATACTAAATTATTAGAGACAAGAAGAAGGTGATCCCTTTCACCCACCGAATTGCCCCATTGGCGACGAACCTGAAGCACTTACCGGCGAACCTGTTCGAGAAACCATTTTCTCTCTCATTTCTCGAGTATCTCGTCACGATTATATCCTATCCCATATTTCGGATCTTGTTCATTCGCTCACTCCAACCGCCAATCATCCTGGTGTACTAGCAGAAATTAACGAACTTCGCGCTCGTGTGACGGCTTTGGAGAACACGGTGCGAAGGTTACAAACACCAGCAGCAGCACCAGCAGCATAACCAGTACCGTTAACAACATCAACCTCGCAATCTTCAGTACCAGTAGCATCATCGACGTCAACGACATCATCAGCATCAACACCAACCGTATCATTACCACCACCAACAATCACATCCGCACCACGTACCTTAACATCATCATCTGAACTTCGAATATGATCTTTGTTCTACATATCATTCTACACCGATTACCTCTTCTTTACGTATCGTTCTTCGTTCGACATGACGATTATGTAATCTCTAATGTTTTGGAGATTATGTAATCTAGTAATAACGATAAATCAAATGAGTTGAATATTTTATTGACTCATTAAATTCATAGTTACCTCCGAAGAAAATATATATGCAAATATATTTTCATAAAGATTATAATTAAAAATTTCATTCGTACAAACTGTTAATGATGAAAATATTTTAACGGGTGGGTAGTACCCAAGGAATATTTAGAATTCACATTAACAAGTTACACTGTACATTCTTCGAATCTGATTCAACGATCATTTATTATCCTACTTACAATTACCGATATACATATCCGTTCACCCCAGATTAACCATTTCCATTTAAATTTCATATTTGGATTTTTACCTATCCGAATCCAACAAGTGGCATAATGAAGAAATATTGGCAAAATAAAAATTGTTAGAAACAGATGAATTAATTAATTGAAATTGTGATAGGATTACAAGCTAACTGTTCCGGCTAACTGTTCCCAGCTAACTGATTAATATTTAATTTATCGCAATTTACATTCTTGCAATTTTAATTTCTGTACTTTACATACCGTCGGGACACATGTACAACAACACGTCGGATTAATTCTGAGACAACACGTTGTATAATGGGTCATGATATATATTTATTTATTTTACGCATTTTAAATAACGGGACACGTATACAAGGTTTCGACTTATCATATTGATCCATCTATATATATATTTCGGAACAACCATAGACACTCTATATGTGAAGGTGGGAGTTGGCTATACAGGGTCGGAGTTGATTCCAAAATATATATATACTTTGAGTTGTGATCGACACCGAGACCAGTACACGGGTCACGATACGTATTAAGTAATTCGAATATTATATATTTAGTTCATATATGAATTTATTGAACCATTGGACAATCGGACTATTGGACTGCTAACTTTGGACAATTAAAAATGAGTTAAAATGATGATTATTACATATGAAACTAAACAATCCTTCAAGTTTGCCACTTGATTCTATTTTAAACCTCATTTGTATCTTGACGATTACAATTCGCATTCACAACTTTTCATGATTCTTGAAAACATCTCGATCGAGAAGTTCAACCAGCCGCACCTCGTCTACGGAATAAAGATTTATGCATACAGTTATGCACCTAAAAATTTTTGAACTCGAAGTTATAGTTAAAACGTATCCGCATCGAATTCCTTATCATCCATTAGCAAAAACAATCACGCGATTCCTTTTCAATTAACTAATTTTGTCACAGCTCCACTTCGATATCTCAGTAAGACTACTCTTATTACAATCTCGATATATATATATACGTTGTTCTTTCGCCATCGTTACCGGAGAACCTTTTATATTCCATCATATTACCATCAGCGTTTAATCATCGAAAAATACAATTCTCCTTAAACCATCTTGGTTTGATAACCAATGACCCAGATCTGATAACTTTGAAAATACTGACGAAGCAGCATGTTGTAGAAGGTCTTAATGACCAAATGTTGATGATAAAAGAAGGAAGTGTTAGGAACGCTCGATAGAAAATTGGCACTGAAAACCGGATTGAACAAACCATGAAGGAGACTCTGAACAAGTTACAAGGACTAAACTTATACATAAAGAATTATGACGATTCTGTAGCAAACACCTTGCTTCTGAATCTAAACCCTTACGGGTCAATCTTCATCATCATCCTTCGACATTAGAAATTCCAAGATATTATCATATCTTTCATTATAAATATCCTCAATATTTCTGAAGATATTTTCACCACTATCCTTATCTGAAATCATTTATCTCTCTGTAATATCTGCGTTACAATATAAAGGAAACTGTGTTAGTTTCTAAATCCTTCAAGTTTAAAATAGGAATGTTCTGAAGCAGTGTTGGGAACTGATGCATGAACTAGTATAATATAATGAAACTTGATCAACTTCATTATATTACAGTAAGTCATGTTAAGTTTCTAATGGAATATGATGATTCACAGTACCGTCATCATGTGCCATGTTACACGACTTTTACATTCTATCCAATTCCGAAACATATTAAGAACAAATTATCTTGATAGTTCTATTTTCCTGGATATTCTGGTAATTTGACAAATCAAAATCGTGCCATTACCATTCCTTTCTTAGAGCATTAGCTATGTTCATTCTGAATTTTATACCTACGAATTTCGAACTATTGATCGCTTGACTCAAGGACGGGAAGAAGAAACGAAGGGAAAAAGTCCCAAAATAGAAATTGGGGTATAGATTACAGCAAATAGGAGAGAGTATTAACTATGGATGACAATGATTATGGAAAACAGAAGCAGGAGCATCGAAATATAAGGAAAGATATCAAACCCAATAACCACCCAGAAACTACAAACCGTGTGTATCAATACGTATGGCGACGTAAAGACACGGGAGTATTAGAAACATTATAATTCCAAGAAAATCATAAAAGTGAATAGATTCTTCTAGCGGTAGATGAAAGAGAAGAATGAAAGATATGAAAGTTAGAAGTATAACAAAAATCAGAACGGGATGAAGCATTTTAAAGGATACCTTAAGGTATGAATTAGAGGAGGAAGAATAAGAGATGTGAGGTATGGAAGTAAGAAAGGGAAGGAGGTGGATTTATAGTGAAATATCCGACAAAGAAATCGAAACAGATTATCGCATTAAATCAAAGGAGATCCTGTTTTCTAAATCATCGAAGAACCAAATCTTATTACATAAGATTTTCTTTAAATCCCTTAAATTCTGGAAATCAATCCTAATCTCGACATCGGTTAAAACAATTCTATATTCACTCATTTCATTCTTTTGTGATAGCTTCACTCGTGCGCTTCACATGACCGAATCGTTTTATCCATATCTTCCAATAATGATAAAACTCTATTAATACCTCATATTCGTCATGAAAACATTCCTATTGTTATTTATGACAACCTCTACCAAATTTCGGGACGAAATTTCTTTAACGGGTGGGTACTGTAACGACCCGGATTTTTCCGATCGTTTTACACTTATAAGATTAATATTTACATAAATTAAAACTTACCAACATGATAAGCAATCTAAATTGTTGAGATTTATGATTTTGAAAAGAGTTTTACATAACGTTTAACCGTCTAGTTTGACCGATGATATCACGAACTATACAATATATGTTAATTATACGTTTGTGTATATATATGTATTATACATATTTAACATGATTTAAGGATGTTTAAATATCTCATTTTGTATTAATAACAATAAGTTATAAGTATATTTTGAAACTATTAACTTAAGCTTTCAAAACGATAACTATACGTAACGTTATTTGACATAAATACTTACGACCTATAATGTTTATACATATATCGTATATATAATGTATTTAATCACTTTTAAAGACTTAAATACATAAAACAATATAAGTATATTCACAAAAGATAGCTATATTTGAATCCTCATTCCATTTTTCACAAGATTTCTATACGTATATCTAGAGTATATGTACTCGTATCATACCTAGCTTCTATACGTATTTACTATTGGTATATACACATCAAATCACCACCAACCAGCCCTTGTTCATGCCTTATGTATAAGGTAACTACTTTTGTTATTTAGTATGACAATTTCACATGATTAAAAGATCTTTTCACAAAATTACAAATTTATACACCTTTTACACCACCATAAATACATGCATCCATTTTCAATTTTTGGAACATCATTTCTCTAGCTAAACACACACACTTACTAGCCTCATGTCTCTCTAAGAACTCCAGCAAAAATCCTCTCAAGAATCACCTTAAACACCACCATAAAAAGATCAACAAAAACACTACAAAAATACAACTTTCAATTCAAGTTTATGTCTTAAGTTGCTTCCAATCTTTCATCCAATTTCATCACTCTTTTGGTTCTAGGTTTTTACTCCTCTTTTACAGCAATCTTGTCCAAGTAACTTGAGGTAGTAACTTTGTTCATAACCTTATTCGATTCATATATATATAGCTATCTTATTGTATGGTATACAATTTTAACAACAAAAACATAGTTTGAATGATTTCAAACTTGTTTGCAAACTAAATAGATCCTTCTAACTTAACTTTTAAAATACTTCAAGACCTTTAATATAACTTAAATATATGCTAATTTAACAAGGTATAACTTGGTTTTTCAAAGAATACCTTAAAAAACTGTTTTTATGACGTCGGAGTGCAACCGGGGGCTGTTTTGGGTTGGATAATTAAAAACCATCTTGAACTTTGAATTGGAGGTTTATATTCTGGAAAAATGATATTTCTTATGAATATGTTAACACATAAAAATTTCATGATTTAATTCATAGTATAAGTATTTTTAGAAAAATGGTCATTAAATGATGTTTTTGTAACCAAAATGATTAACTTCATAAGTTTCACCAAAATTTGACCTATGACCTATGATTTCGAATACAAACTAAGGTATTTACAGTTCATATTCTTAAAGAGGGACTCGATCCAAGGAAGTGGAAAGTTGAATCAACGAAAACGGAGTTGTAACGAAGAAATTATGACCAAAACAAAATCGGATATCCAAGACTAGTTTAGCCACGAAAATAATTGGAGAAAATTAAATAAATCACATCTTCCTAAAGTAACATGATATTTTATACATATGTACTCATAATTTAATTTTATATGGTTCAGGATCACCCGTAAACAATGCGAGAAGATTAATCATAAGATCCCATGATTGTACGCAACACGTCATTTGACAACACCGGTACTTTATGTACGCAACACGTCATTTGACAACACCGGTACCATGGGTCAAGATTAATCTCGACCAATACATATACGATGGGGGTTTTATTTATTTCATTGGGGGTTTATTAAACAACTAAATATGAACCATTAAAATTGAATTACTAACATCGGACTGCTAACTACGGACTAAGGAATTATTAAAAGTATTAAAAGTATTATAAGTATATATATGTGACGATTGTTTAAAAAGAAAAGGTATTGATATATTATATATGGATAGGTTCGTGATATCAATCGGAGACCAAGTCGAAATTACATATCTTCAAGACAAAAGTGAGTATATAGTCCCACTTTTAAACTCTAAATATTTCGGGATGAGAATACATGTATTTTATGTTTTACGCTATGGACACAAGTAACTGAAAAATATATTCTACGTTGAGTTGTACCACTGGCATACTTCCCTGTAGCTTGGTAACTAATATTTACAGCGGTATTGTAAACGCGAATCCTGTTGATAGATCTATCGGGCCTGACAACCCCAACCGGACTGGACGACCAGTATTCAACGGTTGCACAGTACTTCGTTTCGTGACTACACCTTGGTACGGTGTAGTAAGATTTCATAATAAAGGGAATATGCGACGTGATTAAATGTTAAGTATGGTTACCAAGTGCTCAACCACTTAGAATATTTTTATTAAAATGTTTATATATGAAATCTTGTGTTCCATTGTTATAACGCTGCTAGCATCAAACCTATATATCTCACCAACTTTATGTTGACGTTTTAAAGCATGTTATTCTCAGGTATGAATTAAGTCTTCCGCTGTGCATTAGCTCATGTTAAGGATACTACTTGGGACCTTTTAAGCCATGATACAAAGACGTTGCATTCGAGTCATTGGAGTTCAATAGAGAATATAAATAAGTAAATGACAGATTAGGTCATTTGGATATTATGAAATGTTAGACGAAAATGTCAAATATTGATGTAATGATAGTTTGCCTTTTAAGAATAAATGCAACGTTTGTAAAATGTATCATATAGAGGTCAAGTACCTCGCAATGTTATCATATGTTATTGTATTCGTCCCTATGGATTGGGTCGGGTCGTCTCATATTAACTCATTCCCTCTGAAGAATTTATATGTATATCTTATATATATATTTTAAAACCATCATAAATCTTTTAGTACTAAGCTATTAAGTATGAATTGAAAAAGGGTAAATACTACTCGGTTAAATTCATATTACTAATATGCTATGATGTACATCCTTCGTTAACAACTTAACCTTCGTTAACTACAATCTCTGTTTCAATCTAAAGAATTCCGTTTCATAATAAACCAAGTGTATTATTCAATAATATGGTTGATTTTACACTTTCATCTTCGATGCACTCGAAACTTTCTAGAAAACATCATTTGCACCTTGCGAAGTTTGCAAGAATTTCACGAATATCAACACCCTTCACCAAGGAATATCAATAAGAATAAATAATGAAGTATTGATTTCATTAGCGAAATACTCCGCAAAGATTATGTAATCTTTAATATTTTAGAGATTATTCATTTCTAATTCAAGCCGAAAATCAAATGAGCTTAATATGATATTAACTCATTAAATCTGTATTACATCTGAAGAAAATATACATACATATATTTTCATAAAACGGTAATAAAAATTCTTTTGTACAAAGTATTAATTGTGAAATCTTTAACGGGTAGGTAATACTCGGGAAATATATAAGTTCACAATTAATATGTTATATTGTACATTCTTCAACTTTGATTCAAAAATTATTAACTATGCTCACAGCGATATACAATCATTTTCATACAAATTCAATTACATATTCTGATATTGACGGATCAGAATCCAAGTCATAACTCTGAACCGGTGAAATCATTCTTAGATCTCTACATCTTTCAAAGCTATACTTTGACTTCAAAACTGTGAAAGATCCTTTGGTATTGTTTTTACCAAAAATAACCTTGCAATTCCTTTTCAAAGTATCCAGTATTATCAACCAATCAACCAGTCAACGACGACCTTTTAGACTTGTAATTATGGCATATACGTTTTCGTTACTGGGGAACCTTTCATGTTTCACCACATTAGCAGTAAATTTACCAACAACTTCATTGATCTTTAACCTTTCGAAAAATCCTTATACTCATTGAAACTGTATCATGTACTCATCCACATCTTGTAACGGTAATTGCCATACCAACTATCGGGAATTAGCAATCAGTATCTTGAAATCTTGTAGCACGTCTACGCCAACAGTTATATGTGTACATATAACGTCTACCTCCTGGACTTACATACTTCGAATGTGAAGTTTCCGAAAAACACCCCAAACTACGAAACTAGTTCTCCGAATTTTGGAAAAATGTTGATGAAGCAGCAAAAACTGTAAACGACCTTAACAGTCAAAAGTTTGATGATAAAGAATAGTATGGTGGTAAAGCAGAGAAAAAGAGAAGGTTTGGAATTGAAAAACGGATTGAGCAGACCATGAAGGAGGCTATGGACAAATCACAAAGACTAAATCTACCTTCAAAGAATCCAAATGATTCAGAGTCTGCTGAAATCATTAGCGAATACCTTGCTCCTTACTCTAAAACCTTTGCGGACAATATTCTTCATCATCATCTTATCTTAAATATTCTAAGATATCATCGTATCTCCCATTATAAATATCCTCCATATTTCTGAAGATATTTTTCGAAACCATTCTTATCTGAAATCATTACCTCTTCGCGCTATCTGTGTTACATCATAAAAGAAACTATTTTAGTTTCTAAAATCTGAAAAATTCGAAAAAATGGATGTTTTGAAGTAATGTTGGAAACTGAAGCATGAGTTAGTATAATATAATGACACTTGATCAACGTGATTATATTACAGTAAGTCATGTTGAGTTTCTAATGGAACATGACAAAGGTTCACAGATCACACCCTCATCATAAACCATGTTACATAACTCTTTCATTCTATATAATCTCTAAATATATCAAGAAAATATATTTCTTGATGATTCGGTCTTTTCCGGATATTCTGGTAATTTGACAAGTCAGATTGTGCCATTACAGTTTCTTTCTTAGAACATTAATTATGTTTATTCTGAAATTCATACCTACGAATTCTGGACCATTATTCGCTTGACTTAAGGTCGGGAAGAGAAAACGAAAGCATGAAGCTCCGAAATATAATGGAGAACATAAAGCCCGATAACAACCCCGAAATTACAAACCGTGTATATCAATGTGTATAGCAATATAAAGACACGGGAGAATGAAAAACACTATAACCCCAAGGTAATAGTAGAAGAAAATAACTTCCTCTGGTGGCAGATGAAAAAGAAGAATGAAGGATACGATAGCCAGGAAAATATCAAGAATCAGAACTAGATTAAGCATTTTCACAATCTATTGGGATGTATGAAATAAGAAAGAAGATTATAGGAGTGGTGAAAATAAATGAAACGGAAGAGGTCAATTTATAGGAATCGAGACAGATTACGCATTTAATCAAAGAAAATCCTAATTTCCGCAAATTCCGAAGAATCAAATCTTATTTAGATTATGAAGATTTTCTATTCCTTAAATTCCGGAAATCAATCGTAACTACGTCAAAAGCTAAGACGAATCTCTATTCTTACATTTCACTCTTTTACGATAACTTCTCTCATACGCTTCGAGAAATCGGATTGTTTTATCCATATAATTCAACGGTGATAAAATTCTATTTATCAACTCATATTCGCCATGAAAACATTTCTATTGTTAGCCATGACGACCTCACTTAAATTTCAGGACGAAATTTCTTTAACGGTGAAAGGACCCGTTCATATACATTATAAACGATTCACAATAGTTGATTACATCGCGAGGTATTTGACCTCTATATGATACGTTTTACAAACATTGCATTCGTTCTTAAAAGACAAACTTTCTTTACATCAAAAATTGACGGCATGGATACCATTTCATATTACATCCAACTATAATTGACTTAATATTAATCTTGATGAACTCAACGACTCGAATGCAACGTCTTTCAAAGTATGTCATGAATGACTCCAGGTAATATCCTTAAAATGAGCTAATGCACAGCGAAAGATTTCTTTCATACATGAAAATAAACATGCTTAAAAGTGTCAACCAAAAGGTTGGTGAGTTCATAGGTTTATCATAACAATCATTTCAATATTTTAATAGACCACAAGATTTCCATTTATAAACATATGTACACTCACAAGTGTATAAAAGTATTCTATAAGTTGTAGGCACCCGGTAACAAGCCTTAATGTTTATGTTTTACCCTCTGAAGTACAACAGATCAGGTGTGTTTAAAATAACCTCGAAGTACTAAAGCATCCCATAGTCAGGATGGGGTTTGTCAGGCCCAATAGATCTATCTTTAGGATTCGCGCCTACCGTACATAGACAAGTAGTTTAATGTTACCAAGCTAAGGGTATATTTCTGGTTTAAACCCACATAGAGTTAGTTTTAGTACTTGTGCCTATTTCGTAAAACATTTATAAAGCAGCGCATGTATTCTCAGCCCAAAAATATATATATTGCAAAAGCAATTAAAAAGGGAGCAAATGAAACTCACAATACTGTATTTCGTAGCAATTATGTATATCACGGCACTGAACAAATGCAGGGTTTGTCTCGGATTCACGAACGTATCAATATTGTGATTCAATATTGCAGGAAAGTACGTAGACGCAACGAAAATGATAAACGTTAGGTTGACCTCACGAGCAATACCCTCGATCAATACCCATAACCTCCATAGCTATAAACCATAATTTCCTTAGCTCTATCCCGTTTGAAAACTTATTTTGAAATCGTCTGAATATAACTCCGTCGTAGTATTTTATGTATACTAATAATATCTTGAAATAATACAAAGAAAATATATATATGTAATTCGATTAAGAGAGTTTAGAGAAATATATTTTCAAGTTTCTATGAAATAATGAAAACTATTGAATTCTATTTATAATAGATTTTTGAATTATTAAAGTGAATTATTAAAGTATGAATTATTAAAGTGAATTATTAAAGTATGAATTATTAAAGTGAATTATTAAAGTATGAATTATTAAAGTGAATTATTAAAGTATGAATTATTAAAGTGAATTATTAAAGTATGAATTATTAAAGTTAATGTAAAGTAAAAGTAAGTAACTGTAAAGTTAAAGTATATAGTAAAAGTATAAAACTATGTACGTATAATACGCGTATAAATATATATAATATTAATTTAAATCGTTATATATATTTAATAAAATAAAATATAAATATCGTTATCTTTATCATACTGGTTAAGTAATGAGTTGTCAAAAGTAGTTCTAGATATTTATAAAAGATATATACGTTTTAATAATAAAGTTATTTTTAAACTGAAAACGTTTTTTGTACTTTTGAAACTAAATCAAATAAATATGATAATTTTGTTTTCCAAAACTAAATATATTTAAGAATCATTTTGTTAAAAGGTTAAAATAATAGAAATCGTTATATCATAAAACATTTTAGAAAAGTAGAATTATATATATTCATAATAGGTTTCAAGTTTTTAAATTACAGTCTGTTGGTGAAGCATGGGGTAAAGTCCAAAGGTTAAATAAACGTATGAAATCATCTTAATGAAAAATGTCGAGTTACTTAACTTGTCGATATCCAACATCTAAGTTATTTACACTCCACGTTCTTATTTTCATATTAAATAAAATGAAAGTTAACATAGTTATCTTATCAAGTTCACGAGAAAAATATTATAAAACATGCCTTGTAAATTAAACAGGAATTTCCACTAACCCTTGTCTAGTTTCCGTTAATTGACACATTTGTTCTTACTTATAAATCACTTTACCATTTTTCGAATGTTGTCAAAAAGAATAGATTTCTTAAATCACAGTGGACCTCATAACATAGGCCCGTAATCATATCATAATGTATCTGATAATTCAATCATTTGATATTATCTCTTAATTCTGTCGATAAATATATCGAAACAAATACGTTCATGTAAAGTATCATATATCTAATACTTTGTTAATGTTTTCAGTTAATATTATATATTATATATACATATCTATATACTCATAATTGTTCGTGAATCGTCGAACACGGTCAAAGGGTAATTGATTACATGAATGTAGTTCCAAACTTTTTGAGATTCAACATTACAAATTCCGCTTATCGTGTCGGAAACATATAAAGGTTAAGTTTAAATTTGGTCGAAAATTTCCGGGTCGTCACAGTATCTACCCGTTAAAGAAATTTCGTCCCGAAATTTGATCGAGGTCGTCATGGCTACCTATAAAAATGTTTTCATGACGAATATGAGTTGATAAACAGAGTTTTATCATCATTGAGTAATATAGATAAAACAATTTGATTACGCGAAGAGTATAAGTGAAGCTATCGCAAGAGAGTGAAATGAGTAAACGTATATTTGTTTTAACCGATGACGTAGTTATGATTGATTTCCGGAATTCATGAGATTTAAAGAAAATCTTTGCAATAAGATTTGGTTCTTCGGCGATTAAGGAAATCATGATCTTCTTTGATTAAATGCGATAATCTGTCTCAATTTCTCTGTCTGATATTTTACTATAAATTCACCCCCTTCGTTTCTTTATTTCCACAGCTCACACCTTCTAGTCTTTCTCCCCAATTCATACTTTAAAGCATTCGTTAATATGCTTCATCCAATATTGATTCTTGATATACTCTTAACTTTCATATCTGTCATTCTTCTTTTTCATCTACCACCAGAGGAAGTTATTTTCTTCTACCATTACCTTGGGGTTATTGTGTTTTTTCATTCTTCCGTGTCTTTATATTGCTATACGCATTGATATACACGGTTTGTAATTTCGAGGTTATTATCGGGCTTTATATTCTCCATTATATTTCGGAGCTTCATGCTTTCGTTTTCTCTTCCCGGCCTTAAGTCAAGCGGATAATGGTCCAGAATTCGTAGATATGAATTTTTGGATGAACATAGTTAATGTTCCAAGAAGAAAATCATAATGGCACGATCTTGATTTGGCAAATTACCAGAATATCCAAAAATATAGAGCTATCAAGATGATATGTTCTTAATATGTTTGGAAATTGGGTAGAATGTAAGAGTCGTGTAAATAGTACATGATGACGGTATGTTCTGTGAATCATCACGTTCCATTAGAAACTCACCATGACTTACTGTAATATAATCACGTTGATCATGTGTCATTATATTATACTAACTCATGCTTCAGTTCCCAACACTACTTTAAAAACATTCCTATTTTAAATTAGAATTTTTTTTTCTTCAGAATTTAGAAACTAACACAGTTTCTTTTTATGTTGTAATGCAGATATTGCGAAGAGATAAAAGATTTCGGATAAGAATAGTTGTGAAAATATCTTCAGGAATATCGAAGATATTTATAATAAAAGATACGATAATATCTTAGAATTCTTAACATAGATGGATGATGAAGAAGATTTGTCTGTGAAGGTTTAGAATAAGAAGTAAGGTGTTTGCTAACGATTTCAGTAGACACTGAATCATTTGGATCCTTTGAAGGCAGGTTTAGTCTTTGTGATTTGTCCACAGCCTCCTTCTTGGTCTGCTCAATCCATTTTCTAGTTTCAAACCTTCTCCTTTTCTCAGCTTTACCACCATACTATTATTTATCATCAAACTTTTGACTGTTAAAGTCGTTTACAGTTTTTGCTGCTTCATCAGCATTTTTCCAATTTCGGAGAACTAGTTCATAGTTTGGGATGTTTTTCAGAAAATTCACATTCGAAGTATGTAAGTCTAGGAGATAGACGTTATATGTATACATATAACTTTTGACGTAAAATTGTCGCGAAATTCAAAATACTGATTGCTAATTCCCAGTAATTAGTGTGACAATTATTGTTACAGGATGTAGGTGAGTACATGATGGGGTTTTAATGAATAAGTATAGTGGCTTTTCGGAGAGGCTTAAGTCGAAGGTTAATGAAGTTGTTGATAAGTTTACTGCTAATGTGGCGAGATATGAAAGGTTCCCCGGTAACCATGATGAATGGTTTATTCGTATAAACAAATGAAGGTGATTTGCTGGAGCTGTGACAAAACTGTCTATTTTGGAAAGAGATTGAAAAATTATATTTGGTAATAAATATCAAAGGATCTGACACGGATACGTGTTAAACTATAACTTTGGTTTCGAGAGCTTTTCAGGTGCACGACATTGGGTAATGTGTGGTTGGATCATCATCTCGCATGTCTTTAGGAATTTTGAAGTGTTTGAACACATATTGTAATTGTTAATATACATATGATGTTCAAAGATTTTGAATGATACAAATATTTTTGTGACTTCCATGAATAGAAATGAGGTTCTAGGACAGTTTTGAAGTCAAAGTATAGTTTTGAAAGATGTAGGAATCTAAGAGTGATGATTTCGGTTATATCTTGAATCGAATTCTGAGATTTCAAAATCAGAATATGTAATTAGATTTTGAATGAGTATGGTTGTTTTGATTTCTATAAAAGAATGTATATTGTTGTGAAAGTAGGGAGTATAATGGATGACTTGCTGAATCAGATTCGAAGAATGTAACATATTAATTGTGAATTTATATATCTCTCGGGTATTACCTACCCGTTAAAAAAAATTTCACAATTAATATTTTGTACAAAAGAATTTTATTACAGTCTTTATGGAAATATATATGTGTATATTTCTTCAGATGTAATATAGATTTAATGAGTTAATATTAAATTAAACTCATTTGATTTATGGTTAAGGCAAGGATAGATCATTTTGTAAACTTTAGAAATTACATAATCGTCGTAGAATATTTCCCCAATGAAGTTATGAATCAATACTTCATCGTTGTGGTATTCCTTGGTATCTACATGGCGTATGACGTCGATGCTCGTGGGACAAATTGTGAAGTTGAGGTTTGCGATGCTGTTGTTGTTGGTGGCGGTAATGGTACTGTTGATATTGTTGATGGTGGTACTGGTTATGCTGCTAGTGCTGCTGCTGGTGTTTGTAACCTTTGCACCATATTCTCCAAAGCCACTACCCGAGCGCGAAGCTCGTTGACTTCTTCTATTACACCGGGGTGATTGTCGGTTCGGACGAGCGGATATAAAGATCTAGAATTTTGTGTAGTATATAATCATGACGAGATACTCTGGAAATGAGAGAGAAAATGGTGTTTCGGACAGGTTCGCCGGTAAGTGCTTCAGGTTCATTGCCAAGAGGGCAATGTGGTGGATGAAAGGGATCACCTTCTTCTTGTCTCTAATGGTTAAGTAGATTACGAACCCATCCCCAATTCATCCAGAATAGATGATGGCTAATTGGTTGATCCATTCCGGTCACGCTGCTTTCGGAGCTCATGTGGAAATCCATATTGACATAGCTGTCGGAATCCGAGGAACTCGAACTGGTTGAGGGATCCATCTTGTATGATCAGGGAAAGAATTTTTTTGTATGAAATAGATTGTAGAATTTAGATTTGGTATTCTTCAATACATAATTTACATATGTATATATAATACCAAAATCCCATAAATTACGGAGGAATCTTTGAAAGATGTCAGTCAAAGTTCACAGTAACAGATATGCTAAGATAAGAATTCGTCTATACACTATTATGCAATAAATATAGAAAAACGCGTCTAGACTTAAGAATGATAAGCAGATAATTTCCTAAGGATGGTAAGTAGATGATTTCCGACTAAAAACGATAAGAAAAACTTTTGACATGCAGACACGGTCGAAGTTCAGACTCACTAATGCATCTTAACAACTATCAGTTAGACACACTAATGCAAGACCTGGTTCGCTAAGACCACCGCTCTGATACCAACTGAAAGGACCCGTTCATATACATTATAAACAATTCAGAATAGTTGATTACATCGCGAGGTATTTGACCTCTATATGATACGTTTTACAAACATTGCATTCATTCTTAAAAGACAAACTTTCTTTACATCAAAAATTGACGGCATGCATACCATTTCATATTACATCCAACTATAATTGACTTAATATTAATCTTGATGAACTCAACGACTCGAATGCAATGTCTTTCAAAATATGTCATGAATGACTCCAGGTAATATCCTTAAAATGAGCTAATGCACAGCGGAAGATTTCTTTCATACCTGAGAATAAACATGCTTAAAAGTGTCAACCAAAAGGTTGGTGAGTTCATAGGTTTATCATAACAATCATTTCAATATTTTAATAGACCACAAGATTTCCATTTATAAACATATGTACACTCGCAAGTGTATAAAAGTATTCTATAAGTTGTAGGCACCCGGTAACAAGCCTTAATGTTTATGTTTTACCCTCTGAAGTACACCAGATCAGGTGTGTTTAAAATAACCTCGAAGTACTAAAGCATCCCATAGTCAGGATGGGGTTTGTCAGGCCCAATAGATCTATCTTTAGGATTCGCGCCTACCGTACATAGACAAGTAGTTTAATGTTACCAAGCTAAGGGTATATTTCTGGTTTAAACCCACATAGAGTTAGTTTTAGTACTTGTGCCTATTTCGTAAAACATTTATAAAGCAGCGCATGTATTCTCAGCCCAAAAATATATATATTGCAAAAGCAATTAAAAAGGGAGCAAATGAAACTCACAATACTGTATTTCGTAGCAATTATGTATATCACGGCACTGAACAAATACAGGGTTTGTCTCGGATTCACGAACGTATCAATATTGTGATTCAATATTGCAGGAAAGTACGTAGACGCAACAAAAATGATAAACGTTAGGTTGACCTCACGAGCAATACCCTCGATCAATACCCATAACCTCCATAGCTATAAACCATAATTTCCTTAGCTCTATCCCGTTTGAAAACTTATTTTGAAATCGTCTGAATATAACTCCGTCGTAGTATTTTATGTATACTAATAATATCTTGAAATAATACAAAGAAAATATATATATGTAATTCGATTAAGAGAGTTTAGAGAAATATATTTTCAAGTTTCTATGAAATTATGAAAACTATTGAATTCTATTTATAATAGATTTTTGAATTATTAAAGTGAATTATTAACGTATAAATTATTAAAGTAAATTATTAAAGTATGAATTATTAAAGTGAATTATTAAAGTATGAATTATTAAAGTGAATTATTAAAGTGAATTATTAAAGTATGAATTATTAAAGTGAATTATTAAAGTATAAATTATTAAAGTTAATGTAAAGTAAAAGTAAGTAAATGTAAAGTTAAAGTATATAGTAAAAGTATAAAACTATGTACGTATAATACGCGTATAAATATATATAATATTAATTTAAATCGTTATATATATTTAATAAAATAAAATATAAATATCGTTATCTTTATCATACTGGTTAAGTAATGAGTTGTCAAAAGTAGTTCTAGTTATTTATAAAAGATATATACGTTTTAATAATAAAGTTCTTTTTAAACTGAAAACGTTTTTTGTACTTTTGAAACTAAATCAAATAAATATGATAATTTTGTTTTCCAAAACTAAATATATTTAAGAATCATTTTGTTAAAAGGTTAAAATAATAGAAATCTTTATATCATAAAACATTTTAGAAAAGTAGAATTATATATATTCATAATAGGTTTCAAGTTTTTAAATTACAGTCTGTTGGTGAAGCATGGGGTAAAGTCCAAAGGTTAAATAAACGTATGAAATCATCTTAATGAAAAATGTCGAGTTACTTAACTTGTCGATATCCAACATCTAAGTTATTTACACTCCACGTTCTTATTTTCATATTAAATAAAATGAAAGTTAACATAGTTATCTTATCAAGGTCACGAGAAAAATATTATAAAACATGCCTTGTAAATTAAACAGGAATTTCCACTAACCCTTGTCTAGTTTCCGTTAATTGACACATTTGTTCTTACTTATAAATCACTTTACCATTTTTCGAATGTTGTCAAAAAGAATAGATTTCTTAAATCACAGTGGACCTCATAACATAGGCCCGTAATCATATCATAATGTATCTGATAATTCAATCATTTGATATTATCTCTTAATTCTATCGATAAATATATCGAAACAAATACGTTCATGTAAAGTATCATATATCTAATACTTTGTTAATGTTTTCAGTTAATATTATATATTATATATACATATCTATATACTCATAATTGTTCGTGAATCGTCGAACACGGTCAAAGGGTAATTGATTACATGAATGTAGTTCCAAACTTTTTGAGATTCAACATTACAAATTCTGCTTATCGTGTCGGAAACATATAAAGGTTAAGTTTAAATTTGGTCGAAAATTTCCGGGTCGTCACAAATGGGTAGGTACTGTGATGACCCGGAAATTTCTGACCAAATTTAAACTTTATCTTTAAATGATTTAATGTTTCCGACACGATAAGCAAAGTCTATGAAGTTGAATTTCAAAATTTTAGAACTGTTTCATGTATTAAATTACATTTGACCGCTCTCGACGATTCATGAACAACTATATGTATGTATATATATATATGTACAAGTAAAAACGACTTTCCTACCGTAAAACACTATTTGCTACAGTAAAACACTACAGTAAAACACTATTGCTACAGTAAACACTATTTGCTACAGTAAACACTATTTGATGTCGACGAACTAGCAAACAAAAACAGGATAAGGCGGCCATGCAATCGCATGGCAAAAACACTAAAAACTCATGCGATCGCATGAGGTACTGTAGCAGGCCACATACTATAAAAGCTCGATTCATTCCTCCGAATTATTATTTTTTTATATTATTATTATTATTATTAATATTATTATTATTAATATTATTATTATTAATCTTATTATAATATTATTATTAGTAGTATATAAACCTAAAATACTACGACGAGGTTATGAGCGTGTCACCTTCAAAATGGGTTTTTGAGCGGGATAGAGCTAAAGAAATTATGGGTTATTGCCAAGGAGGTTATGGGTAATGTTCGAGGGTATATTTGTAAATCAAATCTAGTGTTTATCATCTCTGTTGCGTCTACGTACTTTCCTACAATATTGAATCTCAATATTGATACGTAAGCACTCATATTTTATCTTTTATACATTAATTGTGTATCCATATCTAGTGCTCGAGTATATATATTTATGCATGCTTGTATGCTAAATTTTATTGTTAAACAGTTATGATGACTCACGAAGTAAATACATATATTACTGATAAAAGGTATATGATATGCATGTTTTTGGAAAGCTGGCGAAAAATCAATAACTTTTCATTTAGAAATCGCGTAGTTTCGGTGAACGAATTAAAAGATATGATCAACTGAATTATGATTGACATTGATTGAAATTGCTTTTGAAACTTGTTTGTAAGAATGATAAATTGGATTTTTGAATATTTCCAGCCGAGTAAATGAATCCTTATATAAGGTACGTCTCGTTTGTTGAACTATTGTCAAAATTGACTTTTTGAAATGACTTTGGATAACTTTTGTATGTTGATCTCGAGCATTAGGATTATGATACACTATGACCTGACCTAGCTTGATAGACATTTATTGACCAACATATGTTCTCTAGGTTGAGATCTATGGTTATTTGATATTCCAAGTTTCGGTCACGTTTTGGTGAACAACTTTATGTGCTGCTAAGGTGAGTTTCATATGATCCCTTTTACCCTTTACATTTTTGGGCTGAGAATACATGCAAATACTTTAATAACTGTTTTACAATAATTATAAAGTGTGAGTTTCATTTGCTCCCTTTTTAATTGCTTTTGCAATCTATATTTTTGGGCTGAGAATACATGCACTTTATTTTAAACGCAATGGATACAAGTACATACTAAATTCTACACCGAGTTTGAACCGAAAATCCCTTAGCTTTGGTAACTAGTAACTGCCGGTTATAAGAACTGGTGGGCGCGAGTAGTTATATATGGATCCATAGGGCTTGATATCCCCGTCTGAGCTAGAGCGCTAGCCTTTTAACGGACGTATGCTATTTGAGAAGCGTACACGTTGGTTTGCGTGTACTATTAAGATGATTATACAAAGGGTACAAATTATATATACGTTAAGTTTAGTTACCAGGGTGCTCAATCTTGTAGAATATTTTGATAAACGTTTCTGGATGAAACAACTGAAATCTTGTGATCCACCTTTATACACAGATTATGCGAAACATTAAAACTATGAACTCACCAACCTTTGTGTTGACACTTGTTAGCATGTTTATTCTCAGGTTTTCTAGAAGTCTTCCGCTGTTACTTATATGTTAGACAAGCTATGTGCATGGAGTCTTACATGACATACTTTTCAAGGAAACGTTGCATTCACCAAATTATCACCATGTATCTTATTTTGACTGCATTGTCAAAGGAAGTACTATTGTAAACTATTATTTACGGTGATTGTCTATATGTAGAAATCATCAGATGTCGAAAACTTTTGATTTAAATATTCATTTATGGTGTGCCTTTTCAAAAGAATGTAATGTTTACAAAACGTATCATATAGAGGTCAAATACCTCGCAATGAAATCAATGAATGACGTATTATCCATATGGATTTGGAGCGATCGTCACAGTTTCTATAAAACTTTTCGTGTTATTCGTATCCAAGTCATCGTGAAGACTTTACAACCGTCGAAATCGAGGGATTCATGTGTGTATGTGTTGAAGACACTTCTGCCACGTCATTCAAAGCCTTTGGGCATCCACTGGCACTTAAACCATTTAAAAATCATTGCGTTACCCCAAGAATCTTATTTGCCACGCCTGTTGGAACAAAGCCCTTTTCTCACATAACTCTAAGTCCTGACTTATTCCAAGGGATTCTCATTTAGTGGTATTGATACCATCATTATTCTAACTTTAATACTAGTAATAACCTGTTTGGCACCTTGCAAATTCAAGAAGCAATTAACTTCTCATCCTCGCGCCCTATCCTTCGTACCTCACTTTTAGCAACGGCTTCGCATGTAAATATTTTCAGCCCAAAGACTTGTGTCCTGATAATTATCAAAACCACATTTACGTCATTAGTTCTCACTACCTAGTAACTGGTCACCCGATGATTCAAAGCTTTTCCACTCAATCTTTTTCAACTCGTAACCTTTGAAATACGAAAAACTATGTTTATCAAAATTTTTACACATTGTTTATTTGTGCGGTCCTTACAAGATTTACAGACAATGAAAGTACTAAAAACTCTTCTCTCACTTATACGATTTATAAAATAATATATGTATAGATTAATACTTACTTATTTTGATACTAAGTTATATCTTCCAATTTATTTAAAACCGCTCCTTTAACGAGTTATTCAACTTAAGTCAAATAGTTTTGTGCAAAAGGGTACACGTTGTACCTACTTCTAAATTTACTAGGAACTTCGTTCTGTTTACGTTCTCACAACATACGGTTAAAGGTTTTGTTTTTTTCAAAACTCCCTTAGTTGATTTTATTAAAGGTTTTCGTATTAGACTACACCATGTTGGATCACACTTTTTCTCGCCCTCTGTTAGAGATGAAACTTATTATTAAGACCTTTGTTAAAAACTCTTGAGCCACTTTGGATGGCGGTTTTATAAAATTGTTAGAAAATCTTTGCACCCATAGTTCTTTTAAAGCTAGATATGACAAAAACGTTGGCCGATAAATCAGTTTTCCAGAGTACACTCAGTGGTCACCCCGTTGTAGGAAAAGCACTAGGTGAGTTTCTACTCTCAATATTTCACGACTAAACGCAACACCCTCGTAAACATCATCTCTTTGAATCAGTATGTTGAGATACATGAATCATATTTTTTTTTTGTGAGATTTTTTTTTCACTTAGAGTAAACCATCCTATAGGACCAAGAGTTCACTCTCAAGCCTTTCGTGCAACTTTCTTTCAGAAATGTAATATAAGATACTTTGAGAACCTATGAAACTTGTCATCCTCTTGGAAGGGGACTGCTTAAAACATCTACGACACTGATGTGGTTACTCTACACATTCCTTCCTTCATTGGTTGCAACTGTATGTTGCTCTAGTTAACGATAACCCTAACTTCAACATGTAACTGAAAAAGATGAAGTTACATTACATAACTGTTCTTTCATTCCATCTAAGGATAGGTTCGCCTGCAGTATGGTAAACTAGGTGATATCCCTCGTTGTTCGTTCAGACCGTCCTGAAGACACTATAAATAATTATGGCTTGCAAGTCCAGTTGGTCACTTCCAGCTAAAACTTCGATTCACTTACTCAAATGAAACGTCCTTAAATATCGAGTTCCTATGCCTATGGCCTCATTCCAAAATCAAGGGGTTGGTAAAATCCGTGGCTAACGCTATCCAGACATCAAATCGCATGGTTGTAATCACTATGTTTTCTGTTCTACATGTCAGCTTATATTACGACATACACGCTCAATGTTTTAGATGAGCTTAGAATCATTCATGATGCATTTCACACATCCAACTTACCGAAGAAGCCTGTAGGGCTAAACACACCATCTTTCCTACATTCAGATGACATACTCAGGTTAATCGTAAACGGAATTAATTTGTTGATCACTTAAGACAAGAGACTTAATTAACGGCAGATGCCTATTCTTAATTCCATACGCCGAAGTACCTTTCAAGGTAAATAACTTACTTCTGAGCCCACGAGTCTCACGAAACTTTGATACGCCCCTTCTTATTCGAATACGGTACCATTGTTGGTCACTCCTTAAAATTTCGGGACGAAATTTTCTTTAACAGGTGGGTAATGTAACGACCCTGGTTTTTCCACTCTTAATTAATAATGTTTATCATTAATGCTTGCGTATTAACGAATGTAAGTTATTACATTTACTTGTTACCATGATTGACCGTACTTGACTTTTGAATGCCCGAAACGTCTTTGTGACACGCGAAACTTTCACGAATAATATTTTTAGAATATTATTTACATTCATGATTGATTCTATTAATCATTTTAATTGACTAAGGTTACTAGTTAATTACTTGGGCTTTTATTGGATTATCAGTTATTTGGACTTGGGCTTATTTATTTAACTTGTTACTTACTTACATACTTGGGCTTATAAGCCCACCCTACACACTTAAAGGATTATTTTGCCCATTACTTCATGTAAGTATCACTTTCAAACTTAACTAAATTGATTAAACACTTAAGGAATCTAGTTACATACCACTTCCCATGCAAACACCTCCTTGTGACCAACTTTTTAAGACATTACATGAAGTAACTTGTGGATCTTGCTCCTCCCCCCTTTTTCCTTGAAAACCTACGGCCAAAGAGGCCTTTAGAGGGTCTTTGGTTTCTTTTTTTTTGTATTACTTCTCTCACTAATTCATTTCACTTAACACACACTTTACTTGCTTCCAACTTTTCTCTCATTTTCTCTCTAATTCTTGTAAGTATTATGAACATTTCTTCTCTTCTTTTTCTTACAAAAACCGAATCCCTAGCACACTCATCATCATCATTTTGTTTGTTGTTTTGTTACTTGATCTTAATTGTAGCTTACTTACTTGTTATTGTTGTCATTACTTACATGTTTTCAAGAATCAAACTTACTAGTTTCATTCTTCATTTATCATGTTCTTACAAGACATACAAGAACAAAACTCTTTAGTTTATGTTCTACATTTAATGCTTCCAAAGATTTAGAGTTCTTGTGTTGCAAATCATACTTGTAAGTCATGTTAGTAAACTTTAAAGTTTACTTTCTTAAAGATCAAACTTTGGTTTGAATCTTTAAAGTATGAACAAACCATGAACTAATTACTTGTTTACTTAGTTTATTTCTTCATATTATACACTTTAATTTCTTGTTTGTTGGTTGTGATTGGTCAAATGTTACTAGTTAACTTTGATCTCATTAATCTTGAACTAAAAGTAACTTTAAAAGTTCAAGAACATGTAAATAAAACTTTTTAATTATAACTTTGTACACTTATGTTAGATCTAGACTTTTGAGTCTTGGATCTTCAAGATCAAACTAAGAACTATGTTCTACAACTTAAGATCTTGATTTCATAAGTTCACTTTCAAGTTTGTAACTTATTATTAGTCTTAAAGTTCATGTATGTGTTAGATCTAAGACTTTGATGTAACTTTGGTTCATCAAAACACTTGCAATACTTAAGTGAGTTATGCTTCATGTCTTAGACTTACACTTGGGTTATGATGGTAAAACCATGGTAAATATGATGTAAACACATCAATGAGTTGTACACTTGAAGCTATAGGCATCAAGGATGAGAACCGTGATGAACATCAAGCACCAAACTCACCGGAACCCATTATTTTTCTGCTTTCTGTCTTCTACCTATTGTTTTCTGGTTTCTGTAACAGACCAGTAGACATGGGCTGTTGTGGTCATGATTTTCAAATATCTCTGTTCGAGTAGATAACTTTTCATATAGGACTCGTCTTAATCCGAGTTACGGTTTAGGATTTATGGCCCTCCGATCGTCACTATGTCCTTTTAACGTTGTGCAGAAATTTCTGACCTACTCACACTTAGACCGTCACCACGATCAAATGAAGACGAGTTTGCTTCTGTAAATTTTACCACACTTAAAGGACTCATATACGGAGCCATGGCCACTAGTCTCACCTTAATTCAGTAAGGGTAGAGGCCGTGGAGACTGACTGAAGTCAGCCTTTGTTTTAAACTACTTTCATAAACGAAACTTACTTTACGCCTTTTGTTTGATGATGAATGATGATGACCCTTAAGACCTTATTTACATACTTTTAAACCTATTCGGACGATTTACTGACTTAGTACTATTTGACTTAGGTTGAGGACCCGTTTGGACGACCTTCATTACTTGCTTACTTTCCGAGTCATACTTTACCGCTACTTTATCATTGTGAGTTATAGCATTCCCTTTTTACTTTAACTTATTTTGGGAACTGAGAATACATGCGGATTTTATGTTTTACATACTAGGCACGAGTACTTAAACTTATATATGTGTGGGTTATACAACGGCATAAACATTCCCTTTAGCTCGGTAACATTTAGTCATTGGTTTTTGAACCGGTGAACGCGAATCTTAGATATGGATCCATAGGGTTTGACATCCCCACTCGGGCTAGTAGCGCTAGCATTTAACGAGTGTTTAATACTTCGTAAACATACGCACTTTCCAAGTGTACTTTCAGGGGGTGATATATTATTAAACGTTAAGTTAGTTACCGAGTGCCCACGGTTAAACATATACTTTATCATACTGATTGTATTACTGCTTTGAAACACTCTTTGTAGCACTGAAATCTCGTGGCCTACCTTACATTACTGTTACACTTAAACTATAGCTCACCAACATTCGTGTTGACGTTTTTACGCATGTTTTTCTCAGATGCTTAAGGTTACTTGCTTCCGCTGTTGTACTAGTCTTGCTGTAGACACCCGCTGCGCTTATTAGAGATGTCACCGCATGAAACGTTATTTTTGCATTCAAACATGATACTTTTGAAACGATGTATTTGTAACGACCTATGGGTCACATACTATTACTTATGCTTGCTATTCGTAGAAGCATACTTTTGGGTTGTTAAACATGTGATGTTGGTTAAGACATCACTTTTATTATGAATGCAAACTATTTTGAAACAGCATATAGTGTTTGACCTTGTAATGATCCTGTTGTTGATGATCCGTATATATAAATATGGGTTTTATCTAAATAAATATAAATAAATCACGAATTCAGTTTTTTAATCATTCTCAAACTGTATGTGAATTGTTTGCTGACTCCTAACTCGTACCAACTAAGGAATCAAACAACAGGATATAGCCAAAATCAGTTACCCATCTATATCTGTTTTAAATTTTTTATTCATGTTTCTGTTTCTGATTTAATTAATTGTCGAGTGAATTATGCTAGCAAACAAACGATACTTGTGTCACATTAGCTGTAATTTTAGCAGTTAATATCTACATAACACTCCACTAATGCAAGGTGAATGAACACAACAAGAATCAAATTTAATTTAAAAAAAAAATAGTACGATATCTCTGTTTCAGCTCCATTTTTCAATTCGATCGATTTCTAAATAAATTTCAAAATTTGTTAATGCAATATTGTTAGAAAGATCTCGTTTAAACTATCTGGAAAATTACAAGTTACAATTTCATCTATCGAGCTCGAATTTTGAAAGTCAAAGTTGATTTTAAAAAGTCAAATAATTTATTCATCGTAAAATATGGATTCGTTTGAATGTTTTAAGATAAATTGAATATTCAGAAAGTTTCTAAAAACGATTCTCAACCTTTTTCATGAAGGAATCGAGGGCTATAACAGCCTCTAATTTAAAAATCGATTTTGAGTTCCAACGTGTTCTTCATGGTCCGATATTGTTATATTTTTTTTATTTATTTTATTTTTAGCAATTTAATCAATCACAACAAATTGCTTCTGTTCCAGTTTAACATGTTAAAACCACACTTTAATTTTTATTATGATTGGGTTATGGTTTTGATCGATCATGAAAGTGAAAAATGAGAAGAAAATAAACAGAAATATACATGATTTAAATATAAGTGGGTTATAATATAAAACAGAAATGTAAGCTGCAGCGTGATGGTTGAGGGTGTTGGCATTATTCGAGAGGTCATGGGTTTGAGCCTCGCTTGAGGCATTCTTTTTATAAAAACTTACTTGAAGGTTCGTGAATCCGAGGCCAACCCAACAGTTGTTAAATGTCGTCATATGTATTTTTACTACAAAATACAATAAGTGAGTTCATTTGATTCCCTTTTACTCTTTACATTTTTGGGACTGAGAATACATGCGCTACTTTTACAACTGCTTTTGAAATACATTTTGAACTGCAAATACATGAAATGCTCTTATAAATGTTTGATGAGATAGACACAAGCAATACATTCCTCGAATGAATTATGTGGGCGTGATAATTGCCACTATTGAATTATGTGGACGTGATAATTACCACAATTGATATGAATATTTTTCCCCTGATTATTATTACTTGGTAACCTAAGAATTAGGGAACATCACTAATTTTGAGAATTAGTGCACGCCTAATTGACGCGAATCCTAAAGGTAGCTACCGGGTTTAACACCTCCACCCAGAATGTTCACTAGACGGAAGGGCTAGTGGGCGTGGTGTTTAATACTTCGAAGTTTATATGATTATTATACAGTCGAGATGTTCTGTTTTGTGGATATTATTATGCGCGTTATATGTTAAGGTCGGTTACCAAGCCTAGCTATGAAAGCAATGAAAAGTGAATGTTATGTATCGAGAGAATGATTTTATACACAAGTTATGTGTATGTTATTTTTGTGCACGAGATATGTGTATGGTTACTAAGATTTATGAAAGATGATTTCGTACACGAGAAAGGTGTACTGTATTTAAAAGATATCGCATGTACATTACAGGTGGGTATAGGATTCGAGCCCATTTGTACCATGCAGCATTTAAATCTTGTGGTCTATTAAAATGATGAATTTTATTGTTTTATGATAAACCTATGAACTCGCCAACCTTTTGGTTGACACTTGAAAGCATGTTTATTCTCAGGTATGAAAGAAATCTTCCGCTGTGCATTAACACATATTAGAGACATTACTTGGAGTCATTCATGACATATTTCAAAAGACGTTACATTTGAGTCGTCGAGTTCATCAAGATTATTATTAAGTCAATTATAGATGGATATATTATGAAAGGGTATGCATGCCGTCAACTTTCGATGTAAATGAAAGTTTGTCTTTTAAAAACGAATGCAATGTTTGTAAAATGTATCATATAGAGGTCAAGTACCTCGCAATGAAATCAACTATTGTGAATCGTTTATAATGTATATGAACGGGTCCTTTCAGTTGGTATCAGAGCGGTGGTCTTAGCGAACCAGGTCTTGCATTAGTGTGTCTAACTGATAGTTGTTTAGATGCATTAGTGGGTCTGGACTTCGACCGTGTCTGCATGTCAAAAGTTTTGCTTATCATTTAGTGTCAAAAAATTATTTGCTTATCATCCTTAAAGTGTAGACACGTCTTACTGCCTCTATTGCATAGACAGTGTATAGATAAATTCATATCTTAGCGTATCTGTTATTGTTACCTTTTCCTGACAGCTTCCGTAGATTCCTCCGTAACTTATGGGATTTTAGTATTATATATGCATATGTAAATTATGTATTGCAGGGTACTAATCTACATCCTATAATATATTTCTTATCGAAAATCCTTCATCTGATCGTACGAGATGAATCCCTCAGCCAGTTCGAGTCCCTCAGATTCTGATAGCTATTCCGATAGTTATTCCGACAGCTATTCCGACATGGATATTCACCTAAGCTCCGGAAGCAGCGTCACCAGAATGAATCAACCAATCAGCCATCCCCAATTCATCTGATGAGTTCGTAGTCTACTTAATCATTGGAGACAAGTAGAAGCGATCCCTTTCATCCGCCATATTGTCCTCTGGGGGAAGAACCTGAAGCATTCACTGGCGAACCAATCCGAAACACCATTGGCACTCTCATTTCCCGAATATCTCGCCACGATTATATTCTAATTAAAATTCTAAACCTTATTCATTGTGACAACCCGAAAATTTTTGACCAAATTTAAACTTTATCTTTAAATGATTTAATGTTTTCGACACGATAAGCAAAGTCTGTAATGTTGAGTCACGAAAGTTTTGGAACTATATTCATGTAATCAATTATTCTTTGACTATTCTCGAAGATTCACGAACAATATATATATATATATATATATATATATATATATATATATATATATATATATATATATATATATATATATATATAACTTAATGTGCATATATATATATATATATATATATATATATATATATATATATATATATATATATATATATATATATATATATATATATGATTTCAAGTTATTTAGTAAACGATAGTAACATTCGATTATTGATTCGATTGATATTTAGATAAGTTAACTAAAACATTTAAGATGAACCAGTAAAACACTAATTTGCTATAGTATTTTTGAATTGCTACAGTACCCGAAAAGCTAAAGTGTTTTCGAAAATCACTATTTGCTACAATTAATATGTTACACAGTACATCATTCGATTATTCAATAATCATTAACTACACTACTTTCACAACGCTATACATTCATTCATAGAAATCTAAACAACCATTCTTATTCAAATTCAATTACATATTCTGACAGAACAGAATCCAAGTCAAGATTTAACAAATGACATCACTCTTAGAGCTCTACATCTTTCAAATCTATACTTTGACTTCAAAACTGTGCAAGATCCTTTAGCGTTGTTTTTACCGAAAATAACCTTGCAATTTCTTTTTCAAAGTATCCAGTTTTACCCCACTTCCAACCAGTCAATTTTGACTTTTCAGATTAGCCTTATTATAACCTTGACATATACATTTTTGTTACCGGGGAACCTTTTATGTTCCACCACATTAGCAGTAAATTTACCAACAACTTCATTGATCCTTGACCTTTCGAAAAATCCTTATACTCATTGAAACCCTATCATGTACTCATCCACATCTTGTAACGGTAATTGCCATACCAACTACCGGGAATTAGCAATCAGTATTTTGAATCTCGCAGCATTTTCTACGACAACAGTTATATATAGATAACATTTATCTTCTAGATTTACATACTTCGAATGTGAAGTTTCTGAAAAATATCCCAAACTATGAACTAGTTCTCTGAAATTGGAACAATGCTGATGAAGCAGCAAAAATGGTAAACGACCTTAACAGTCAAAAGTTTGATGATAAAGAATAGTATGGTGGTAAAGCTGAGAAAAAGAGAAGGTTTGGAACTGAAAAACGGATTGAGCAGACCATGAAGGAGGCTGTGGACAAATTACAAAGACTAAATCTACCTTCAAAGAATCCAAATGATTAAGTGTCTGCTGAAATCATTAGCGAATACCTTGCTCCTTACTCTAAAACCTTTGCGGACAATATTCTTCATCATCATCTTATCTTAAATATTCTAAGATATCATCGTATCTCCCATTATAAATATCCTCCATATTTCTGAAGATTTTTCGAAACCATTCTTATCTGAAATCATTACCTCTTCGCGCTATTTGTGTTACATCATAAAAGAAACTATTTTAGTTTCTAAAATCTAAAAAATTCGAAAAAATGGATGTTTTGAAGTAATGTTGGGAACTGAAGCATGAGTTAGTATAATATAATGACACTTGATCAAAGTGATTATATTACAGTAAGTCATGTTGAGTTTCTAATGGAACGTGATAAAGGTTCACATATCACACCCTCATCATGAACCATGTTACATAACTCTTTCATTCTATATAATCTCTAAATATATCAAGAAAATATATTTCTTGATGATTCGGTCTTTTCCGGATATTCTGGTAATTTAACAAATCAAGATCATGTCATTTCAATTTCTTTCTTAGAGCATTAACTATGTTCATTCCGAAATCCATACCTACGAATTCTGGACCATTATTCGCTTGACTTAAAATTGGGAAGAGAAATCGAAAGCATGGAGCTCTGAAATATAAAGGAGAATATAAGCCCGATAACAACCCCGAAATTACAAACCGTGTATATCAATGCGTATAGAAATATAAAGACACGGGAGAATGAAAAACACTATAACCCCAAGGTAATAGTAGAAGAAAATAACTTCCTTTGGTGGCAGATGAAAAAGAAGAATGAAGGATATGATAGTCAGGAAAATATCAAGAATCAGAATTGGATTAAGCATTTTCACAATCTATTATGATGTATGAAATAAGGAAGAAGATTATAGGAGTGGTGAAAATGAATAAAATGGAAAAAGTCAATTTATAGCAAAATATCAGACATAGCAATCAAGGCAGATTACGCATTTAATCAAAGAAAATCCTAATTTCCACAATTACCGAAGAATCAAATCTTATTCAGATTATGAAAATTTTCTATTCCTTAAATTCTGGAAATCAATCGTGACTACGTCAAAAGATATGACGAATCTATATTTATTCATTTCACTCTTTTGTGATAACTTCACTCGTACTCTTCACAAAATCGAATTGTTTTATCTATATTACTCAATGATGATAAAACTCTAATTTTCAACTCGTATGAGTCATGAAAACATACTTATTGTCATCCATGACCATCCCAACCAAATTTCGGGATGAAATTTCTTTAACGTGTAGGTACTGTGACAACCCGGAAATTTTGACCAAATTTAAACTTTATCTTTAAATGATTTAATGTTTTCAACACGATAAGCAAAGTCTGTAATATTGAGTCACGAAAGTTTTGGAACTATATTCTTGTAATCAATTATTCTTTGACTATTCTCGAAGATTCACGAACAATATATATATATATATATATATATATATATATATATATATATATATATATATATATATATATATATATATATATATGATTTCAAGTTATTTAGTAAACGATAGTAACATTCAATTATTGATTCAATTGATATTTAGATAAGTTAACTAAAACATTTAAGATGAACCAGTAAAACACTAATTTGCTACAGTATTTTTGAATTGCTACAGTACCCGAAAAGCTACAGTGTTTTCAAAAATCACTATTTGCTACAGTAACAAAAACTTTGCTACTACAGTAACTTTGCTACAGTAAACACTATTTCAAAATGACAATGTATATATGTATATGTATATACTACGAGACAATGATTTATAGAAGTAAATGACCAAAACACTCGAAAGTTTAAGATACACTTTGAGTGATATAGCTTATTGGTAATTTAAGACTATATTTTAACAAAGGTACGACTCACGAAACATAAAGTACAAGTTTTCTCAGTGTATGAAAGGACGTTCAAAAAACCGGAACCGGGACATAAGTCGATTGACGACGTACGACTTATCGGAACAAAAATTACAAGTTAACTAGGCACGAGAATATAATATAATATATAATTAATTAATATAAATTATATATATTATATATTAATAAATAAATATGTCGACGAGGAAGAGTTAAAATACATGTGTGAACTGGAAATGGGATCCATGTGATCGCATGGAATCCCCTCACATTAGCCAAGCGATCGCATGGCAGGGGATTTCAGAAATGCCTATAAAAGCTCGATCGGTTTTGCTTCACAAACATACACATATATTCATTTTACTCCGTATGTATTTATTATTTATATTATTATTATTATTATTATTATTATTATTATTATTATTATTATTATTATTATTATTACTATTAAGATTAATATTATTAATCTTATTATTATTAGTATTGTTATTATTATTAACAATAGTATACATAAAATATTACGACGGGAGTGTGCTCGAACGATTTCAAAACAAGTTTTCAAACGGGATAGAGCTAAGGAAACTTTGGGTTATAGCTATGGAGGTTATGGGTAATATTTGCAAGTCAAACCTAGTGTTTATCATCTCTGTTGCGTCTACGTACTTTCCTGCAATATTGAATCACAATATTGATACGTGAGCATTCATATCTTATCTTTTATATATTATTTGTGTATCCATGTCTAGTGCTCGAGTATATATATTTATGCATGCTTGTATGCTAAATTTCGTTGTTAAATAATTTATGATGAATCACGAATTAAATACATATATTACCGATAAAAGGTATATGATATGCATGTTTTTGGAAAGCTGGCGAAAAATCAATAACTTTTCATTTAGAAATCGCGTAATTTCGATGAACGAATCAAAAGATATGGTCAACTGAATTATGATTGACGTTAATTGAAATTGCTTTTGAATCTGCAATTAATATTTAAACAACTTGTTTGTAAGATTGATAAATTGGATTTTTGAATATTACCAACCGAGTAAATGAATCCTTATATAAGGTACGTCTCATTTTGTTGAACTATTGTCAAAATTGACCTTTTGAAACGACTTTGGATAACTTTTGTATGTCAATCTCGAGCATTAGGATTGTGATACACTATGACCAGACCTATCTTGTTAAATATTTATTGACCAACATATGTTCTCTAGGTTGAGATCTACGATTATTTGAGTATTCCGAGTTTCGGTCACATTTCGGTGAACAACTTTATGTGCTGCTAAGGTGAGTTTCATATGCTCCCTTTTTAATTGCTTTTGCAATCTATATTTTTGGGCTGAGAATACATGCACTTTATTTTAAACACAATGGATACAAGTACATACTAAATTCTACACCGAGTTAGAACCGAAAATCCCTTAGCTTTGGTAACTAGTAACTGCTGGTTATAAGAACTGGTGGGCGTGGGTAGTTATATATGGATCCATCGGGCTTGACATCCCCGTCTGTTCCAGGTATAGAAACCCTAGCCTGAACTATAAAACAGACGTATGCTATTTGAGTTTAGTACATGTTGGTTTGCGTGTATTGTACATGTTGGTTTGCGTGTATGTTAAAACAGGGGTACTTATTATAACGTTAAAGCTTAGTTACCAGGGTGCTCAATCTTGTAGAATATTTTGATAAACGTTTCTGGATGAAACAACTGAAATCTTGTGATTCACCTTTATGTACAGATTATGCAAAACATTAAAACTATAAACTCACCAACCTTTGTGTTGACACTTGTTAGTATGTTTATTCTCAGGTTTCCTAGAAGTCTTCCGCTATTTGCTTATATGTTAGACAAGCTATGTGCATGGAGTCTTACATGGCATATTTTTCAAGGAAACGTTGCATTCACCAAATCATCACCATGTATCTTATTTTAACTGCATTGTCAACGGAAGTACTATTGTAAACTATTATTTACGGTGATTGTCTATATGTAGAAAACATCAGCTGTCGAAAACCTTTGATATAAATATTCATTTATGGTGTGCCTTTTCAAAAGAATGCAATGTTTACAAAACGTATCATATAGAGGTCAAATACCTCGCAATGAAATCGATGAATGACGTGTTCGACCATATGGATTTGGAGTGATCGTCACATTCATCCGTTCGTTCCGACCGACAAATCATTCTGGAATAATAGAAGAAGTCAACGAACTTCACGCTCGAGTAATCAATTTGAAGAATATGGTGCAAAATTTACCAGCTTCAGCAACATCACCGGCACCAACAGTACCATCAATAACAGCACCAGTACCATCAAAAATCCATGCCTCAACATCTCATTCTGTACCTCGAGTATAATCATCATTCTACGTATCGTTCTACATCATTTATCTTCATTCGACATGACAATTATGTAAACTCTAATGTTTTAGAGATTTTATATTCTTGTTCTAACGGTAAATCAAATGAGTTTAATATCATATTGACTCATTAAATCCATGGTTACATCTGAAGAAAATATATATGTAAATATATTTTCATTAAGTTTGTAACTAAAAATTCTTTTGTACAAACTGTTAATGGTGAAAATATTTTAACGGGTAGGTAATACCCGAGGAATATTCAGATTTCACATTAATAAGTTACACTGTACATTCCTCGAAGCTGAGTCAACAGTCATTTACTATCCTACTTACATCCACCGATTTACGAATCCGTTCACCACAGAATAACCATTTTCATCCAATTTCATATTTTGATTTTAATTTATCAGAATCCAACAAGTGGCATAATGAAGAAAACATGGGACAAAATAAAATTTGTTAGAAACAAACAAATTAACTATAAAAAATTTTTTTTGTTAAGAATCCACGCTAACTGTTTCCAGCTAACTGTTCCTAGCTAATTGATTACATTTTATTTATCGCAATTTAATTATAGCAATTTTATTTATCGTCATTTAATTTCTGTTATTTACTTTACGCACTTTATTTATCGTCATTTAAATACTGTTATTTACGTATTTTAAATATCGGGACACGTATACAATGTTTTGACATATCATATCGACGCATCTATATATATTATTTGGAATAACCATAGACACTCTATATGCAGTAATGATCGAGTTAGCTATACAGGGTTGAGGTTGATTCTATAATAATATATATACTTTGAGTTGTGATCGAGTATGAGACATGTACACGGGTCACGATATGTATTAATTAATTCGAATATTACATATTAAACTATATATGAATTATTGGACTGTTAATTGTGGACTATCGATTGTGGACTAATAACATTGGACAATTAAAATGAATTAAAATATTGATTATAACATATGAAACTGAACATTTCTTCAAGTTTGCCACTTGATTTCATCTTAAACCTCATTTGTATCTTGACGATTACAATCTGCGTTCAAACCTTTCATGATTCTTGAAAACACCTCAATCGCGAGAATGAACCAACCGCACTTTATCTACGGAAGGAAAGATTTATGCATATAGTTATGCACCTGAAAAACTCTCGGAACCTGAGTAAATATTTAACACGTATCTGTGCTAGCTCCTTTGGCGTTGTTATTACCGAAAATCACTTTGCAATCCCTTCGACTTTGACTTTCATTTGAAAAAGCCTTATTATAATCTCGATAAATAAGTATGCCTTTCATCATCGTTACCGGAGAACAGTTTATATCTCGCCACATTAGCAGAAACTCACCAGCAACTTCATTACACATTGGCGTAAGTCTCTGTAACGTCCTCCCAATAGGGTCTGGAAGAAACGTTACTAATATCAAATAAACCAACATATTATAATACGAGAACAATACTAAATGAGAAAATTTAACTTTATTGAGTACGCAGCGGAAAATGAAATGTCGTTACAATAATGGAAATAACGATAAAGTAATTGTTCATATGCAGAAGTAATAAATGCGATATCTCTTGATCCTAAGTCCAAGTAGCATCACATAAGTAGTAGATAAGAAAGCTTGAATCAAACAGCACCTGAGACAAAACATGCTAAAGTGTCAACCAAAAAGGTTGAGTGAAGTTCATAGGTTTAACAAAAGTAGTTATCGTTGTTTTTAGACCACAAGATTTAGTTGTAAAGTTGATCTCCCGCAGGATCAAAAAGTAGATCTCGCAGATCCAAAATTTATGCCAGTGCGTGATATTTAGACTAAACGTTCAAGTTTGCCCCCATGACAAGTTGTGTCTGTCCTTGTCGGTTTAAATTTCATTATCAAGTAATAAAAAGACTGAGTCAAATGTATCGGGGACGTTACTCCCGATAGGCCTACCCCCAATAAATAAGCATGCCGCAGCACTTAAAAATATCACTGTAGGGACTTAGTCGGACGTAGCCGGGTATAGCATAGTTTTAGCAGTTGGTACTTGTGTCTAAATTGTAAATAGTAAAAGCAGCATGTGTCTCACCCCAAATAAGTTAAATAAGTTTGCTAGCAATAAAGAGTGGGGCTATGAATTCACCTTAGTAAGTAGAGAGAGTTATTCCTCGGAATAGAGAGTTGAACGAGTGAGCAGGAAAGTCAACCTATTGACATTTAAGAGTAGTTAAGTGTTTTGCCCATGTTTAAGTTTAAGTATGTGTTTAAGTATAGTTTGTTTTACTAAGTTTCTATTCCTAGTAAGTTACTATTTTTATAAAGTTTCTATTTTTAGAAAGTTTCTTATTTTACTAAGTTTCTATGACTAGAGAGTTTCTACTTTTATGAGTGTTTCCATTTTAGGATACTTGCCGTATTAGATAAGCTTCCAATCACCCCTTTCCCTTCGAATGGCTAATTTAGATCTAGGGGCTTGAGCCATAGGACCCTTTAAATCGGAAATCTAAACCCTCTGCCTAGAATCTCGTAGAAACCATTCGTCAAGAAAGTTCGAAGATCTATACATCTCTAATACATATCCCAAAATGTTTTTGTGCTACAATATAATTAGTAGGTTATAGGTGCTAGTAATAGTAATAGTGTATACATGTTAAGTGCTAGTATAAGTAGTATTAGGGTTTCATTAATTAGGGTTAGTTAATTAAAGTAGTAATTAATAACTAGGGTTTAGTAATTAATGTCCTAGGGTTTCATAAATGTTTAGAGTTTAATTAATTAGGGTTTAAGAATTATAGTTTAGGTGTAATTAGGGTTTAAGGTTTTAATATGTATATGTATATATAATTCGTATATATATGTATATATATATATATATAAATATTTTTTTTTACATGTATATATGTATATATAAATCTAGGTGTGTTTATGTATATACTTATGAATAACAAGTTTATAATATGAATATGAATTAACAAAGATTAAAGTTTATGTAAATAGTTTAGGGTTTATGTTATACCTTTGAAGATTCAAGATAATTAACAAAGAAAAGATGAACACGATGAAGATGAAAGATCAAAGCCTTGAAAATCTTGAAGAACTCCTTGAAGATTCTTAAAGAACACGAAGAACAAGCTTGAAGATCCGAATACCACAAGAGAGGGAGAGGGAGAGATTGTTTTTAAGAGAGGATTTTGGTGTGATTTGTGAATGAGAAACTAGGAGTCTAGGAGTGTTTATATAGTGCAAGTATTAGAGTGTTAGTCAACATAAGGATGTTCTAATTAATGATTTTATTTTGTTTTATAATTTTTAGTCAACAAAAGGTGGTACTAGTTTATAATTAGTCAACATAAGGATGTACTAGTTTATACTTTATTTTTAGTCAACATAAGGCTGTAATTGTTTAAGATTCTTTAGTCTCATTATTATTACTATTATTATTATTATTATTATTATTATTATTATTATTATTATTTTTACATTTACTACATGATAAGTATTATTTTCTTTTTACTAATTCATGACTAGTATTTATTTTTATTTAGTTCCCAATTGTTTTATTATTTATATAAATGTCACTTTTTATTTATTACTTATAGATTAATAGTTATAAATAATATTATTGAAATGCATAAATTTTAATTAGCAGTGAGTGTCGAATAAAAGTTTATTATTTGGTCAACGTTAAATTGATTGTGTATATAACAACCCTTAAATAATTAATACGTACAGTCAGACAGTAAACCCTAGGGTTATTTCAGTAATTTCAGAAGTCAAAAAGTGAGGGTTGTTATAGTACCTCCCCGTTAATAAAAACTTCGTCCCGAAGTTTTAGGTAGACTTCTCGGATGCATCAACAGTTGAGAAGAGATGGGGATATTTCCGTTTCATATGGTCTTTGCGTTCCCAGGTATATTCGGGGCCTCTATGCGAATTTCAACAGACTTTAATGATAGGTATGTTGCTTTTACTCGTTTGTTTGACCTCTCCTTCCATGATTTCTATAGATTCTTCAACGAAGTGCATTTTATCATTAATGCGAAGATCATTCAAAATGATGATGTTATACAAGTCATTTCAGTAAATTGGATACATGAAATGTGTTATGAATAGTATTGAGCTCATTTAAAACCTTGAGCATTTTATGCCACAATATTAGGGCAGACAAACACAGAGGAGTTCGTGAAAACCACAGTCATGAAATTTGATAGAGATCTTCATTGTTTACAACAAGAATATTTTAATGATGAATATAAGTTGAAAAATAAAGTTTTATCACTATTGAATAATATGGATAAAACGATTCGTTTATAGGAAGAGTATAAACGAAGCTATCATAAAAGAGTGAAATGAGAAAATTAAATGTTCGCCTTAACTTTTGACGTAGTCACGATTGATTTCCTGAATTCAAGGAATTAAAAGAAATCTTCGTAATCTATAAGATTTGATTATCCGGTAATTAAGGAATTTGAGATTTTCTTTGATTAAATGCGGTGGATTGTCTCGATTGTTGTGTTTGGAATTTTTCTATAAATTAGCTTCTTCCGTTTCATTATCTTCACCACTTCTATACTTTCTTCCTCATTTCAAACTTCCAAAAGATTAAGAAAATGCTTAATCCAGTTCTGATCCTGGTTATTATATTGACCATATTTGCAGTCATTCTTCTTTTTCTTTTACCGCCAGAGGAATCTGTTTACTTCTACTATGCTCTTGGGGTTATAGTGTTTTTAATTATTCCGTGTCTTTATATTGCTATACGTATTGATATACATGGTTTGTAATTTCGGAGTCGTTATCGGGCTTTATATTTTCTTTTATATGTCGGAGCTTTATGCTTTTGTTTCTTCTTCCCGACTTCAAGTCAAGCGAGTAATGGTCCAGAATTCATAGGTATGAAGTTTCGAATGATCATAATATATAAAGTAGAAAGGAAAGGTAATAGCACGATTTGATTTGTCATATTACCAGAATATCCGGAAAAGACCGAATCATCAAGAAAAATATTTTCTTGATATGTTTAGAGGTTAAATAGAATGTAAGAGTCGTGTAACATGGCAAATGATGATTATAAAATCTATGAATCATCATCTTCCATTAAAAACTGAGCATGACTTACTGTAATATAATCACGTTGGCCTGACGTCATTATATTATATTAACTCATGCTTCAATTCCCAATCACTTCTTCAAAGCATTTATAATTTAAACTCGAATTTTACAGAATATAGAAACTAAAACAGTTTCCTTTATAAAGATATCGCAAAGAGATACTTAATTGCGGACATGAATCGTTATGAAGATATCTTCCGAAATATAGAGGATATTTATGATGATATTTTGGAATTTCTAAGTTCGAAAGTTGATGAAGAAAAATTTTCCGCAAGCTTTTAACATGACTTTGGAGCAAGATATTCTCTAAAGATTTCACCGAATTCAGAATTTCCTGGATTCTTTGAATATAGGGTTTGGCCCTTGTGTTTGTCCTTGGTCTCCTCCATGGTTAGCTCAATCCGTTTTTCAGTTCCAAATTTTCTTTTGGGCTTTTCCAACGTACCATTCTTTATTATCAAACTGTTAGCCCTTAAGAACATCTATAGCATTTGCTGCTTCGTCAGCATTCTCAAGGTTAACGAATCTGAATCATTGATTGACAACCCGAGATGGTTTCAAGAAATTTTATTTTTAGATGATTAAACGCTGATTGTAATCGTCAATGGATCTAATGGTTGACGAATAGGCGTTGTTGATTTCAAAAGTAATGAATGATAATTTTGGTGGTTTGATGTGATAATTCATCATAGAATACGAATGAATATAATTCATGAATGTAGTGATCTTTAGGAAGATAACATCTGCTATAGCTTTACTTGAATTCTGATATGTCAAATTCAGAATATGTAATTTGATTTGAATGAAAATGATTGTTCTTTGGTGCGCGGATACATATGTGGATGTAAGTAGTATAGTTACTGATTATTGAATCAGAATTTGAAGAATGTACAATGTAACATATTAATGTGAGATATAAATATTTCTCGGGTATTACCTACCCATTAAAATATTTTCACAATTAACAGTTTGTACAAAAGAGAAGATATACTTTCATATATGTATTCTTCAGATATAATATAGATTTAATGAGTTAATATAATATTAAACTCATTTGATTTGCGGTTGAAACGAGAATAAATAATCTCCAAAACCTTAGAGATTTCATAATTGTCGCGAAATATTTTGCTAATGAAGTTATGAATCAATACTTCATCGTTCATTTTTATTGATATACCTCAGTATATGATGTTGGTGCTCGTGGAATTCTTGTGAAATTCTTAAGGCACGAATGATGTTTTCTAGAAAGTTTCGAGTACATCGAAAGTGAAAGTATACAATCAATCATGTATTTGAGTAATACACTTGGTTTATTATGAAATGGAGTTTATTGTGTTGAAGCAGTGATTAACAATTGTTAAGTCATTAACGAAGGATGTACATCATAGCATATTAATGATATGAATTAATCAAGTAGTACATACTAGTTAAGATTCACACGTAATAGCTTAGTATGAAAAGATTTATTATTGTTCCAATCCATATATATAAAGTATACATATGTAATTCTTCAGGAAGAATGAGTTAATACATCTTAACTCATTATTACTAATATTCCTTGGTATCTATGGGGCGTATGATGTTGATGTTTGAGGTACTGAGTGTGATGTTGAGGCGTGGAATGCGGATGTTTTCGTTGGTGAAGCTGGTGATGTTGGTGGTGATGCCGATGGTACTGGTGGTACTGGTTATGCTGCTGTTGCTGCTGCTGGTGTTCGTAGGTTTCGTACCATATTCTCCAGAGCCACTACTCGAGCGCGAAGCTCGTTGACTTCTTCTATTATTCCGGGATGATTGGCGGTTCGGACAAGTGGATGAATAAGATCTAAAATTTTAGATATTATATATTCGTGACTGGATATCCTGGAAATGAGGGTGAAAATAGTGTTTCGAACGGGTTCGCCAGTAAGTGCTTCAGGTTCTTCACCAAGAGGTGAATTCGGTTGGTGGAAGGGATCACCTTCTTCTTGTCTCCATTGATTAAGTTTACTACGAACCCATCCCCAATTCATCCAAAATAGATGATGGCTGATTGGTTGGTTCATTCCGGTTACGCTGCCATTGGAGCTCGAAGAGTTCGAGGAATCCATATTATGTGTTTGGAATTAGGGTTTTTGATATGAGATTAGTTTTGAATACTGGATGATATATTCGTCTCCTCGAATACGTGTATATAGCAAAAAGATTTCCGTAATTTATGGAGGGAATTTAGGAAAAGTGTTAGACAAAATCTATTAGGATAGATACGATAAGATATAATAAGATATGATGTGTCTTTACTTTAATAATGGCAGTATGACGTGTCGAGATCATAAAGTGATAAGTATGTAATCTAATAATCTTTTGATTAAAGACTTTCAATTCGTATACTGTGATAACCCAATGACATTTTTCAATTCGCAAACCGATGCATAAAGGCATAAGGCATATAGGTACGTGATATAACAGAGAGTTATATACGTTTGAGTGTGAGTAGTAACAATTATAAGAATTTCAAAATCATGGATAATATTTCATGTAATACATATGTAATACACATAACCATGATAGATGACTTATGAATGTCAAGAATTTCTGAAATCACTGTGTCGCATTTAGATGCGGTGGTGTAATTGGATAGTACTCAGGAAAGTGAGCAGAGTTCTTAGATTAGCTCGGCATTCTAAGATAAGTAAAGTTTCTAAAGTATAGTGTAGCATTTAACAGTTAAAGGCAACAATTAAAGGCACTATGGTCAAGGAAAGTTGTAGTCCTACATTAGGAAAGAGACTTTGATTAGAATCTTTAAGTCAAGTTTGGTAAAGCATGATTGTTAAGATTATAAGGCAATTCTAAATGCTTTAAGTCTAAGGTAGGAAAGGTTATAGTTTCCTAGATTGCTAAGGCACCCTAGCTAGCAAGTAAGGCACACATAAAAATGCAATCCTGGTTCTCTATAACAGCCTGGTTATGCTCTGATACCAATCTGTAACGTCCTCCCAATAGGGTCTGGAAGAAACGTTACTAATATCAAATAAACCAACATATTATAATACGAGAACAATACTAAATGAGAAAATTTAACTTTATTGAGTACGCAGCGGAAAATGAAATGTCGTTACAATAATGGAAATAACGATAAAGTAATTGTTCATATGCAGAAGTAATAAATGCGATATCTCTTGATCCTAAGTCCAAGTAGCATCACATAAGTAGTAGATAAGAAAGCTTGAATCAAACATCACCTGAGACAAAACATGCTAAAGTGTCAACCAAAAAGGTTGAGTGAAGTTCATAGGTTTAACAAAAGTAGTTATCGTTGTTTTTAGACCACAAGATTTAGTTGTAAAGTTGATCTCCCGCAGGATCAAAAAGTAGATCTCGCAGATCCAAAATTTATGCCAGTGCGTGATATTTAGACTAAACGTTCAAGTTTGCCCCATGACAAGTTGTGTCTGTCCTTGTCGGTTTAAATTTCATTATCAAGTAATACAAAGACTGAGTCAAATGTATCGGGGACGTTACTCCCGATAGGCCTACCCCCAATAAATAAGCATGCCGCAGCACTTAAAAATATCACTGTAGGGACTTACTCGGACGTAGCCGGGTATAGCATAGTTTTAGCAGTTGGTACTTGTGTCTAAATTGTAAATAGTAAAAGCAGCATGTGTCTCACCCCAAATAAGTTAAATAAGTTTGCTAGCAATAAAGAGTGGGGCTATGAATTCACCTTAGTAAGTAGAGAGAGTTATTCCTCGGAATAGAGAGTTGAACGAGTGAGCAGGAAAGTCAACCTATTGACATTTAAGAGTAGTTAAGTGTTTTGCCCATGTTTAAGTTTAAGTATGTGTTTAAGTATAGTTTGTTTTACTAAGTTTCTATTCCTAGTAAGTTACTATTTTTATAAAGTTTCTATTTTTAGAAAGTTTCTTATTTTACTAAGTTTCTATGACTAGAGAGTTTCTACTTTTATGAGTGTTTCCATTTTAGGATACTTGCCGTATTAGATAAGCTTCCAATCACCCCTTTCCCTTCGAATGGCTAATTTAGATCTAGGGGCTTGAGCCATAGGACCCTTTAAATCGGAAATCCAAACCCTCTGCCTAGAATCTCGTAGAAACCATTCGTCAAGAAAGTTCGAAGATCTATACATCTCTAATACATATCCCAAAATGTTTTTGTGCTACAATATAATTAGTAGGTTATAGGTGCTAGTAATAGTAATAGTGTATACATGTTAAGTGCTAGTATAAGTAGTATTAGGGTTTCATTAATTAGGGTTAGTTAATTAAAGTAGTAATTAATAACTAGGGTTTAGTAATTAATGTCCTAGGGTTTCATAAATGTTTAGAGTTTAATTAATTAGGGTTTAAGAATTATAGTTTAGGTGTAATTAGGGTTTAAGGTTTTAATATGTATATGTATATATAATTCGTATATATATGTATATATATATATATATATATATATATATATATATATATATAAATATTTTTTTTTACATGTATATATGTATATATAAATCTAGGTGTGTTTATGTATATACTTATGAATAACAAGTTTATAATATGAATATGAATTAACAAAGATTAAAGTTTATGTAAATAGTTTAGGGTTTATGTTATACCTTTGAAGATTCAAGATAATTAACAAAGAAAAGATGAACACGATGAAGATGAAAGATCAAAGCCTTGAAAATCTTGAAGAACTCCTTGAAGATTCTTAAAGAACACGAAGAACAAGCTTGAAGATCCGAATACCACAAGAGAGGGAGAGGGAGAGATTGTTTTTAAGAGAGGATTTTGGTGTGATTTGTGAATGAGAAACTAGGAGTCTAGGAGTGTTTATATAGTGTAAGTATTAGAGTGTTAGTCAACATAAGGATGTTCTAATTAATGATTTTATTTTGTTTTATAATTTTTAGTCAACAAAAGGTGGTACTAGTTTATAATTAGTCAACATAAGGATGTACTAGTTTATACTTTATTTTTAGTCAACATAAGGCTGTAATTGTTTAAGATTCTTTAGTCTCATTATTATTACTATTATTATTATTATTATTATTATTATTATTATTATTATTATTATTTTTACATTTACTACATGATAAGTATTATTTTCTTTTTACTAATTCATGACTAGTATTTATTTTTATTTAGTTCCCAATTGTTATATTATTTATATAAATGTCACTTTTTATTTATTACTTATAGATTAATAGTTATAAATAATATTATTGAAATGCATAAATTTTAATTAGCAGTGAGTGTCGAATAAAAGTTTATTATTTGGTCAACGTTAAATTGATTGTGTATATAACAACCCTTAAATAATTAATACGTACAGTCAGACAGTAAACCCTAGGGTTATTTCAGTAATTTCAGAAGTCAAAAAGTGTGGGTTGTTATAGTCTCTCCGAAGAATCATTATATTTTTTCGTTAAAACCTATTCATATACTCATCCACATCTTATAACGAGAATTGCCATACCACTTACAGAGAATTAGCAAACGGTATTTTGAATCTCGTAATGTTTCTACATCAAGAGTTATATGTATGCATATAACATTTACCTCTTAGAATTATGATCTTCCATTCTGAAAATTCTGAAAAGCACCCAGCCTACGAATCAATACATTGAACTTTGAAAAAGCTGATGAAACAGTGAAAACTAAAGACTGCCTTAACAGTCAAAAGTTTAATGATAAAGAATGGACTATTGGAAACACTCAATGGAAAATTTGTACTGGAAAAATGGATTGAGCAAACTATAAAGGAGACTCTGAACAAATCACAAGGACTAAACTTGTACATAAAGAATCCTGATGATTCTGATTCTGATGAAATCTTTAGCGAATATCGTGCTTCTTAATTGCTCTAAATCATCGTGAATGAATTTCTTCATCACAATTTGATTCTAAAATCCTAAGATATCATCGTATCTTTCATTATAAATATCCTCGATATTTCTGAAGATATTTTCAAAACTATTCTTATCTGAAATCATTTATCTCTTCGCGATATCAGTGTTACATCAGAAAGAAAACTGTTTTAGTTTCTAAATTCCGAAAAATTCGAACTTAAAATATGAATGTTATTGAAGTAGTGTTGGGAACTGAAGCATGAGTTAGTGTAATATAATGACACTTGATCAACGTGATTATATTACTGTAAGTCATGCTGAGTTTCTAATGGAACATGATGATTCACAGATCCTAACATCATCATGTGCCATTTACACGACTCTTACATTCTGCCTAATCTCTAAATATATCAAGAACATATTCTCTTGATAGTTCTATCTTTTACCTTGAAACTTGGTAATTTAACCAACCAAGATCGTGCTATAACAATCTCTCTCGTAAAACATTAGTTATGTTCATTCGAAACTCCATACCTACGAATTCTGGACTATTATTCGCTTGACTTAAAATTGAAAGGAGAAAACAAAAGTATGGAACTCCAAAATATAAAGAAAACGAAGAAGGTGGATTTATAGTGAAATATCAGACAAAACAATCAAGACAGATCATCGCATTTAATCAAAGAGGATCCTAATTTTCTTAATTACCGAAGAATCAAATCTTATCACAAAGATTTTCTCCAAATCCCTTAAACTCCGAAAATCAACCATATCTACGTCAAAGGATATGATGAAACATTGTTTTCTCATTTCACTATTTAATGATAGCTTCATTCGTACTCTTCGACTAATCGAATTGTTTTATCCATATTACTCAATAATGATAAAACTCTATTCATCAACTCATATTCGCCATGAAAACATTTTTATTGTTAGCCATGACCACCTCACTCAAATTTCGGGACGAAATTTCTTTAACGGGTAGGTACTGTGAAGACCCGGAAATATCCGACCAAATTTAAACTTAATCTTTATATGATTTCGACACGATAAGCAAAGTCTATTAAACGGAGTCTCAAAATTTTTGAACCGTTTACATGTATTAAGTATCCCTTGACTATTCCCGACGATTCACGAACAAATGTGTGTAAATAAATATGTAAATACATATATAGATGTAAATATATATATATATATATATATATATATATATATATATATATATATATATATATATATATATATATTATTAGTATATATAAAGTTGTATAATACCATTTAATCATTTGATTTAAACATGTAAAGTAATTTATAAAATAAATAAGACATTATCAAAATAAATAAATATATATATGAATTATGTACACCATTAATATTATATGTATGTTGTAATATATCTAATATATATATATAAATATTAAATATTCAAATGTGTTATAATAGGTATTACATAATTAATAAAATATAATTATATTAAATTTAATTATGAGTTAAAATATAGTTATTATATTAGTTTCATTATTAATATTGATGTCAGTATTATTAATAGATTAATTTAATATATAGTGTATATATATATGATATTGATATGTATAAATTGTTATAAATATTATTATTATTTAATATTAATATTTGAATTATTAATATTATTATATGAATTTTTGATTTATACAAGTAGTGTCATTAATATTATTATTATCACTAATTCTATTATTACTATTATTAATTTTATTAGTATTAAATTAATATTAATTAGTAATAAATATGTTATTATTATTATTAGGTTCCTTATATAATTAATACAAAAGTATATGTATAATCAAAATATATTAATGCAAATACAGTTATATATGTAAACACATATACATATACAGAATATTGTTATATATATATATATATATATATATATATATATATATATATATATATATATATATATATATATATATATATATATATATATATATATATATATATATACATATACATATATATATAAAAAAATAAAAAAATAAATACCGTATGTATATATAAATATGGGTTTTATCTAAATAAATATAAATAAATCTCGAATTCAGTTTTTTTAATCATTCTCAAACTGTATGTGAATTGTTTGCTGACTCTTAACTCGTACCAACTAAGGAATCAAACAACAGGATATAGCTAAAATCAGTTACCCATCTATATCTGTTTTAAATTTTTTATTCATGTTTCTGTTTCTGATTTAATTAATTGTCGAGTGAATTATGCTAGCAAACAAACGATACTTGTGTCACATTAGCTGTAATTTTAGCAGTTAATATCTACATAACACTCCACTAATGCAAGGTGATGAACACAACAAGAATCAAATTTAATTTAAAAAAAAAAACAGTACGATATCTCTGTTTCAGCTCCATTTTTCAATTCCATCGATTTCTAAATAAATTTCAAAATTTGTTAATGCAATATTGTTAGAAATATCTCGTTTAAACTATCTGGAAAATTACAAGTTCCAATTTTATCTATCGAGCTCGAATTTTGGAAGTCAAAGTTGATTTTAAAAAGTCAAATAATTTGTTCATCGTAAAATTTGGATTCGTTTGAATGTTTTAAGATAAATTGAATATTCAGAAAGTTTCTAAAAACGATTCTCAACCTTTTTCATGAAGGAATCGAGGGCTATAACAGCCTCTAATTTAAAAATCGATTTTGAGTTCCAACGTGTTCTTCATGGTCTGATATTGTTATATTTTTTTTATTTATTTTATTTTAAGCAATTTAAACAATCACAATGAATTGCTTCTGTTCCAGTTTAACATGTTAAAACCACACTTTAATTTTTATTATGATTGGGTTATGGTTTTGATCGATCGTGAAAGTGAAAAAGGTGAAGAAAATAAACAGAAATATACACGATTTAAATATAAGTGGGTTATAATATAAAACAGAAATGTAAGCTGCAGCGTGATGGTTGAGGGTGTTGGCATTATTCGAGAGGTCGCGGGATCGAGCCTCGCTTGAGGCATTCTTTTTATAAAAACTTACTTGAAGGTTCGTGAATCCGAGGCCAACCCAACAGTTGTTAAATGTCGTCATATGTATTTTTACTACAAAATACAATAAGTGAGTTCATTTGAATCCATTTTACTATTTACATTTTTGGGACTGAGAATACATGCGCTACTTTTACAACTGCTTTATTAAATGCTTTTGAAATACATTTTGAACTGCGAATACATGAAATGCTCTTATAAATGTTTGACGAGATAGACATAAGCAAAACATTCCTCGAATGAATTATGTGGACGTGATAATTGCCACCATTGAATTATGTGGACGTGATAATTGCCACAATTGATATGAATATTTTTTCCCTGATTATTATTGCTTGGTAACCTAAGAATTAGGGAACATCACTAATTTTGAGAATTAGTGCACGCCTAATTGGCGCGAATCCTAAAGGTAGCTACCGGGTTTAGCACCCCCACCCAGAATGTTCACTAGACGGAAGGGCTAGTGGGCGTGGTATTTAGTACTTCGAAGTTTATATGATTATTATACAAACGAGATGTTCTGTTTTGGGGATATTATTATGCGCATTATATGTTAAGGTCGGTTACCAAGCCAAGCTATGAAAGCAATGAAAAGTGAATGTTATGTATCGAGAGAATGATTTTATACACAGGTTATGTGTATCTTATTTTTGTGCACGAGATATGTGTACGGTTACTAAGATTTATGAAAGATGATTTCGTACACGAGAAAGGTGTACTATATTTAAAAGATATCGCATGTACATTACAGGTGGGTATAGGATTCGGGCCCATTTATACCATGCAGCATTTAAATCTTGTGGTCTATCAAAATGATGAATTTTATTGTTTTATGATAAACCTATGAACTCACCAACCTTTTGGTTGTCACTTGAAAGCATGTTTATTCTCAGGTATGAAAGAAATCTTCCGCTGTGCATTAACACATATTAGAGACATTACTTGGAGTCATTCATGACATATTTCAAAAGACGTTGCATTCGAGTCGTCGAGTTCATCAAGATTATTATTAAGTCAATTATAGATGGATATATTATGAAAGGGTATGCATGCCGTCAACTGTCGATGTAAATGAAAGTTTGTCTTTTAAAAACGAATGCAATGTTTGTAAAATGTATCATATAGAGGTCAAGTACCTCGCAATGAAATCAACTATTGTGAATCGTTTATAATATATATAAACGGGTCCTTTCAATTTTGATTAGTAAGTTTACAACAACCCAATTCTATATCTATAAGATCATAGAATCTTCTCTTGCTTGATCACATTTGAGTAGTAGTTGATGCACTTGTGATCACTGGAGATAAGCTTTGAAATGTGCAAGAGAGTCTTCTTCAAATGCTCTTAAATGTTTGCATTTTATAGTGGGATTTAAAAAATAGCCGTTGACATACGGTTGCCTGCACGGTCAACCGTGGTGTGACCGTGCGTGCTCCAGTCCAAATCTGGTATCCATTTTATAGCCGTTTGACTCGGATTTGAACACCACATTTTGGCACCTTTACTCCTTCTAGCACATATAAAAGAAACCAAACATCCTATACAAGTACTATATGCATTAAATGTGTGAGATTTGGTCTTATTGCATGAAAGTGACTAATCATTCCAAAAGTGGCAAACTCAACATTCTTGAAGAAGTGTCTTGATTGATATTTAGGGAAATTTCAGTTTGGTCAAGACTTAGTTAGTCACATTAATGCTCTTGGTTCAATTCTAAAGGCTAGTCACTATATCATTAACTTCCTAGTTCTAATTAATCATAAGTCATGTTTCATTTGAGTTTAGTTAGGGATTAATTGAATAATGTCTCTATAAGATAATCATGAAGTATGTAGAGACATTAAGGTTAAGTTATTCTTGAACAAGCAATCACCCTTAGTTACTTAGACTAGACTAAATAGATAATTGACTATAGTTTCATTGTGAACCATTTTACACTTAATCTATTGGAGTAGGTTAGTTACTTGAATCCTAACTAATTAGCATATGGCAAACATATTAATCAAGTTGACAAGTTTATGAGTATTAAGCATTATTAGCAAGTAGCAAGTAATACTCACATAGCAAGAGATAGTTATTCTAGGATCAATCATATAGATACTTGCACAACTTATAATTCAAGCACTTAATAAGTTTAATGTGCAATATAACACATTACATGATTAATGTGTAAGCACACATTAATGTCCAACACATGCACAAGGGAAGAGCAATCTCTAGTTGGGACTTGGTGACCATCCTAAATGTATCTAAGTGTGTTTTAGGATTACAAGTCATTTCTAGTTTAACCTTGAGAGCATTGTTCTTCATTTAGCCTTAATTAATTACTAAGTCATTTCTAATAACAATTATTGTTCCAGTGATATTGGTTTAAGTGTGTTGGTACTTGATGATCATACTAAGGATATCTAGATAAGAATTAAGATCACAAGTTGTTGATTAACACTTATGTGTTATGCCTAATCTTGGTTAATTTGTCATTAAGATATCATTAGGCGTAATTAATCACAATTAGTGTTTTTATGACCAAAACTCAATTGAGTATGGAGAAGGCATCTATTCTAAGCATGTTGAGAAAGGTTTCATGAATTATAGATGTCGGGAACTAGTCAAACTTTATTTGGTCAAAAACGGTGATAGAAGAAACTGTGGTCGCACTGCGGTTGACCGTGATGGCGATCGTGCAACTTGTTTTCACAAAACTGCGTTGCAATTCAGTTTGGGGTTTCACGATTGACTATGCGGTCGACCGTACCTCGACCGTGTGTTTACCTGAACTTTTAATTTCATTATTTAACCTATGTTTAACTTGATCGTTTGCAAGATAAAGTATGGATTAGTGACCTTGCGTGTTTTATGTTATGATGTCAGTCATCACTTATGTGTATGTGTGTGTCATCATCAAAACATATTCTTTGGTTGATTACACTTTGGTTAATTATACTTAAGTTTATTGTTTAGTGTATTAACCCACATTCAACCAACACATGTGATTGTCTTTAACAATCACATGTGATTGGGTTTGACAATCACATGTGATTGGATTTGGCATGCTAAATTAAAAAAAAAAAATATAAAAGAAATTTCGAAATTTTTTTTAAAGAATTTATTCAAATTTTTTTTTTTTAAATTTGAATTATTTTCAATCACATGTGATTGTCGCGCTACTTGTCGCACTCTGATTGGTCCGTTGAATTTCAAGCAAATTATTGAATTCAAGGGATTACAACTCATATAATATGAAGTTCAAAACATGTATATTTTAATTCTACAATTGAAATAACTATCCACTTTCTAAAAAAAACTACCATTAACTTATAAGATGTACTCTTATTTTTTACAAAACTTTTATACATTTATATTAAAGACAACCTAAGAGATGTCATTAGAATTTTTCTAATTATATAAATCACAGGACCATTCGTAAAATTTTGTCCATATTTTTCATCTATCTTCTTGTCTTATATACATACACTTGGTTTTTAGCCCGTATGATGCACGGCTATTGAAAAATCAATCAAAAAATTAAAAGATTAGTTGTAATAAATCTTGTTCATTATATCATTAAGCCCGCACGATCTACAATCAGTAAAAATGGTTAAACAATTAATTATAAGTTTAATAAAATAGTATTTGTAAAACATGAGGGAGACTAAAATAGATGAATTTGTGGTCGTATACGGATATTTGTTTAATTTAAATATGTATATGAATATGGATATTGATGTGGATATTTTGTCAACTTAAATATTAATTACATCTCCTTATTGTATAATGTATGTAATTTAAGTCCGGACATTTATTTGTTTTAAAAGATGATATTAAACAACTTTTAATTGGATGTATCTAGTATTATTTGTATTATCGGTTACTCTTATTCAATATATACAGATATTTCTTTAATTTAAATATATAATACATGTGAATATATAATATATCAAATTTATTAATGTAGTGATATTCGTATGATATATGAATAGATTTATATTTAATATAATTGTAATTAAATTACTTTTTAAATAATACTTCGTAATAATAATTTTTAGATTAGATAGATATAGAATATATCGATATCAAGTTTTAAATAATAATGTAAACATATCTAAAACCTTTTAAATATAAGTAATTAACAAATAATAATAAATAATAATATGAATATATCTAAATCCTCTCAAATATAAGTAATTAAAATTTATTTTCTTTAATAAATGGACACACCATAAAATTTTAAAATAAAGGCTAAAAAAGGTTACCACGTAGAACATTTAAAACATTATCTTATATAATTTATAGATTAATGGTATATATGAATTAACTCTTTATTTTTATTTATTTAATAAAATGAACAATTAATCTGAAACATTGAAAAAATACATGTAATGGATGGAGAAGAATTTATTTAAGTTTGTTATTTAAGAAATAGCATTTATTTAAGTTTGTTTAAAAACATTGAAATATATTTGCTAGATAGAGTGATTTACTAATATATATCTTATTATACGGAGTAGTTAATATCTTTAATATTTATATAAATAGAATGTAAATCAAAACGTTAGAATTAATTTAATCATTTTGGAGATTTTTAGATTTCTGTATTTGCTAACTAGTTTTAGAAAATCGAAATAGAAAAGTGTTATGACCCTGGAAATGAGTGAAACGTGTTTACTAGCCTTATGGAGTGTCCTATAGATGAGGGCGATATATGGGACAACAAGGCTCCCTAGTTTAATAATGATAGCCAATGTTATGTACTGAGATCAAGCAAGCCGTGGAATAAAATTCTCTCAAGTTTCATACGTTTCCTTGACTTTCATGTGATTTATCGTTCCCCTTCATCGTATTCATGCTTCTAGGGATCTATAATTGGTATCAGAGCTGACCATACAACGAAACGTATGGCGATCCATATGAATGCGATGAATGTCACCTTCATATCTTCAAACCTTCATCATGAAGATCTTCGTATCTTCATGATGATCTTCACACCTTCATCTTCAAACCTTCAAACCTCCATTACCAAACCTTCAAATCTTCATATCGAAGATTCGAATCTTCATAAAATTTTTGGAAAATTCAAAATCACTTATCCAAATCAACCGAACCAAAACACATACACAACCAAGACAAGCCCAACCATTCAACCAACAAATAATTACATCTTCAGTCCATGTCTGAATTAGATGTTTTTGTACTCATAGTCCCTGTTCGAATTAGGACCACCAGTGAAAATATTATGACTGAAGGACCTCTGCTACAAATAGTTTTCAAGGACCTTCAGTAGAAAAAATTTAAAAGCTAAAAAAAGTTGATTTTTTCAACTTTACAAAATAATTGAGGACCGGAATAATCGTCCGACTTTCGTGACCGATTCTTTCGACATTCGGTTTCAATGTCCAATTTGCGCGACTGGTTTTCCTCACTTTATCATCGATTCTTACGCATAATTTGGGAATAATTTCTTCAGATTTTCCAAATATGGTGAAGAGCGACAAATCCAATTCGGCCAACACCTAGTTACTGGATTTTTTTTGAATTCGAGGGTATTGCTACCGAATTTATTTTCTTCCGCGATTCTCAGATTTTTCATACTCGATGATATTCACAAACATCTAGATTGCCAACGACATCAGCCAATTAAAAATGTTGCTTTATTTCACATAAAGATCATTATGGTCGGGAGAGAATGTATATGGTTGATGTACGACTTCTATACATGTACGGTATAGGACTCATACTTTGAAGAAAGAATTGCTTATTTGGAGGGGCGCTAGAGATTCCAAGAAGTTCCTTATATTTTTGTAACTACCTGAGGGAGACAACAAACATATGGGGAGTTATTCGAATCAAGCTACAAAACTAAAAGCCACTGATTCGAGATCATGCTACCAAACCAATAGCCACTGATCGAGCCTTTGATGTAACATCCCGTCTTTTTCCGTTTACTTTCCGTTATACTATTTTAAAGTCCGTCATAAAATTTTAACATCTTCCGTTAATATGCATTTTAAAATATTTCGTTTAGGTAATTCACGCTCCCGCTTTTAAACTTGGGGGACTAAACTTGCTAAATGCCCAAAGTCTTGACTAGGTCAACTAGTTAACCATGGAATCTCCACCATTCATTATCCACCTTCTTTTTCACTTTTCTTAATACTTCAACCATTTTCTCTCAAACTCCTAATACAAAGATTCATCATCTATTCAAGATCTAGCAAGCATCAATTCAAACAAATTACATATTCGGAATCCTTGCATTTTCCTCTACAAATCCATACCAATCTCATTGCATTTGGGTAACTTTCTAAAAACACTAGATTTTGTGTTCTTGATGTTTTTAACTTATAAAAGTGTTAATTAGTGTCTATGGCTCAAGTCTAGCATGAATATATGATTTATATGCTTGTTCTTGTTATTTTGATGTAATTAGCTTAAACTTGAAATGGGTGTGTTTGATTTTGAGATTTGGTTGTTTAAATATTGTTAGATGTTAAAAGTGCATGTATTAAATGTGTTACTAGTATCACTGGCTTCAATTTGGTGTGTAGGTTGACATGGAAAAGCTTCATAAACATAATTGCAAAATTTATGATTTTGAGTTAGGATTTGATAGAAGTAAATTGGATTTTTTTGATGCATTGAATGCTTTGCAATGTTATTTGTAAGTGTGTAATAGTATTGTATGCTTAATTACCTACGAAACGGCGTATTATATGTGGATATTAAATTCCCGAATCATCTTATGCAATTTATGAACTTGGAGTAATTAATGTTGAGCATTAATGAAGGATTTTGGTGTAAAATGTGTGTATTTGATTGATGATATGTGTTTAGTTGTTTTCCTCGTCAAAATACCTTTCCAATGATGTATGATATGCGATATAAGTGTTTGCGGATCATAAGTTGTGTTTTGGTGAAGTTTAGGTCGTGCACTTAGCTTTTGTTCAGTAACATCACTTTTTCCAGGATCGCGCGCCGCGCACCCTGTCGCGTGCCGCGTAAATGTGTAGCTTCAGATACTTACCCCCTTTGGACAAAGTCCTGAACTGGTTCCACGTTTTAGTGCGCGCCGCGCACATTCCCTGGCCAAACTTTCTTTTTGTTTTATTTTTCATAAATTCTTTTCTCGCTTAACCGCAACTCCAATTAACATGAAATTTGGATAACATGCTCATATATGATTCCTCATCATGGGAAAATTGTCGGACACCCGACCCGACCCCGTTGACTTTGACTTTGACCAAGTTTGACTTTAGTCAAACCTAACCAAATACGTATGCAATCGTTCTAACTTACTTTTATACTTGTATCTTACATGAAACTTGGCAACGTGATTCACATGCTATAGGTAATCGATTCGTAACGAGCTATAGGACTAATTGAACAACTTTGACCAATTTTGTTTACCGTTATTGATACGACCTACTTGTTTAGGTCAAGACTAGCATTTGTTCTTGCACACGTTTACTTGTGAAGTACTTTTATACGCTTGCACTCAAGGTGAGATCATAGTCCCACTTTTACTCTTTTATACTTATACGTGGGATGAGAAAACATAAACAATTTATACTCTTATACTTTGAACACAAATCCGAAAGCAAAGATACATACGAGTTAGAACAAAAATCCTCAAGTCCAATTATCATCAGTTACACTTGTAGGGTGTAAGCGTGAACTTATGTTGTGTGGACATACAGGTTTAACAAACCCTCATTCAGACGGTTCGCTACCGTTAGCGAATGAAATATAATTTTATCAGAATAGTGTAGGTTCTAACACTATATGCAGAGGTAAGATTCAGTTAAGCTTTGATAATTGGATGCTCGTGATACAAACACATCTTTTGAGATGTATACGCTTGATATTCGGTTTATACTAAATCTTGTGGTTCAAAACATACTTTATACATACACCTATGATTTCACCAACGTTTTCGTTGACAGATTTTCTATGTTTTTCTCAGGACATTGAATACTAGGTGATACATGCTTCCGCACTATACTTTTTGATACTTGCTTGGATGTCGAGTATACATGCATACGTGGAGCGTCTTTTGACTTATTCTTAAATTGTGTCGCATATGTTTCAATTGTACTTTAAACATTGTAATGTAACTAGTTGTTGAACTACCTTGTAAACCTTGAAACACCCTTACTTTTGAAATAAATGCGACATACTTTTGGTCAAATGTTGTGTTAAAGAATTATGACCACGTAACGGGACCTAAGTAGACGGAGCCGTCAATGACGATTTTGTCGGGTCACTACAGATGGTATCAGAGCATTGGTTGTAGGGATTTAGAATTCATTGGTGTCAACCCCGAGTCATAGAGTACATTAGTGAGTCTAGACTACAACCGGCATATAGACTTGAAGTAGGAATTACTTGACTACTTGTGCATTTATACTCTAACTCTTCTATTCATATCTAACTTTTATCCCATCTTAATCTCACGTTGTTTAATTTGATTGACACGCCACCTTGACTTAGTGAAATAATGTCGAATGCACATATGAATTAGGGTAATATAATTTCTGAGATTATATTACGGTGACTCATATGAACGTTCCGACATTATGACATAAAGAATTTAAGGCGAGTCAAGGAAAATTTTCTCTTTATCCTCATTCCATATCACGATTAGTATTATTGAGAATACTAATCAATGATATTCTTGTGTTTTGAAGGAACAATGCCTCCTCGCCGTGTACCATGCCATGAAACACCCGAACAAGCTCTACAACGAATGATAGCCACCGCCGTGGATGCGCCCATGGCCGGTCACTCTTCCAACAACAACAACAACAATAACAACAACCACAACAACAACAACAACAACAACAATGGAGCCGGCAACTCAAACGATGGATGCTCCTATAAAGCTTTCATGGGGTGCAAACGTCATACTTTTGATGGGACCGGAGGGCCGGTTGCTCTCACTCGATGGTTCGAGCAAACGGAAGCCATTTTTAGCATAAGCGGTTGCCGGGACCACGATAAGGTTAAGTATTCCACCCACACTTTTGCCGGTATCGCTCTCACGTGGTGGAACACGTATGTACAATCGGTGGGTACCGATGAGGCCCACGCTTTCTCTTGGTCCGATTTGAAGGAAAAGATGATCACCGAATACTTTCCGTGTGAGGAAACCCGAAGGCTCGAACAAGAGCTAAGAACTCTAAAAGCAGTCGAAAATTACCTCAAGGCTTATAATCAACGATTTTCCGAACTAGCCTTGATGTGCCCAAACCTTGTGAACCCCGAGTCTTTAAGGGTTGAACTTTACATGGATGGTCTTCTAAGGAAGCTTTGAACCTCAAGGCTTATCATCCAAACCCACCAATCATCAAGAAGCTTTGAATATGGCCCGCAAATTGATAGAAACGGTGGACGAGATCGTAGTACCGGCACCTAAAGTCGAGGATAAGTCGGGTGGAAACAAAAGAAAATGGGAAGCCACTCCATCAAGCAACTACAACAACAACAACTTCACCAAAAAGCCTTTCACCTCCGACGGTAAGAAGAGTTATGCCGGAAACTTGCCTTATTGTAACAAGTGCTACAAACATCATCTTAGTGAATGTGGCAAACCATTTTACGTCAAGTGTCAAAGGAGTGGCCACGTGGCCCATGATTGTAGGAATACCGCCCCCGTTGCTCAAAAGGGGCCCAATGCACCAAGACCGGGTGTTTGTTATGAATGTGGCCAACCGGGTCATTATAGGAATGCGTGCCCAAAGAAGAAAGCTAAACCTAATACACGCGTCCGAGCTTTCAACATCAACACCGAGGAAGTCCGAGATGATAATGAACTAGTCACGGGTACGTTTCTTCTCAACGATTCTTATGTCTCTTGCTTATTCGATTCGGGTACCGATAAGAGTTTTGTAACCAAGATTTGACCCATTCTTTTAGCACTCCACCGCTCCCACTAGATACTACTTATACCATTGAAGTGGTAACGGGAAACTATTGAGTTCCGACAAATTCTACCGGGGGTGTACGTTAAACTTAATGGGTAAAGAGTTTGAAATTGACTTGATACCTATAGAACAAGGGAGTTTGAATGTAATCATTGGTATGGATTGGTTAGCCAAAACGAAATCTCACATTCTTTGCGATCTTAAAGCGATTCAAATTCCTATCGAGAATGGTGAACCCTTGATTGTTTATGGCGATAAGAGTTGCACTGGACTCAACCTCGTCTCATGCCTTAAAGTTGAAAAATACTTTCGCAAGGGTTGTTTTGCGATTCTAGTCCACGTTAAGAAAATTGAGACCGACGAGAAGCATATCGATGATGTGCCAATTGTTAGTGACTTTTCCGATGTATTTCCAGACGAATTGCCGGGTCTTCCACCTCATCGATCGGTAGAATTCCAAATCGATCTTATTCCGGGAGCCGCACCCATAGCACGAGCACCGTATAGACTTGCTCCATCCGAAATGCAAGAATTAAAGAGTCAAATTCAAGAACTACTTGACCGTGGTTTTATCCAACCTAGCCATTCACCATGGGGCACTCCGATTTTATTCGTTAAGAAGAAAGATGGATCCCTACGAATGTGCATCGATTATCGTGAACTAAAAAAATTGACGGTTAAGAACCGATATCCTCTTTCGCGCATCGACGACCTTTTTGATCAACTACAAGGATCTCGTGTATATTCGAAAATCGATCTCCGCTCGGGTTATCATCAATTAAGGGTTAAGGGGGAAGATGTCTCCAAAACCACTTTCCGGACTCGTTATGGTAGTTATGAATTTCTTGTAATGCCATTTGGTTTCACTAACGCACCGGCGGTGTTCATGGATCTTATGAACCGCGTGTGCAAACCATACCTCGACAAATTTGTTATCGTATTCATCGATGATATTTTGGTCTATTCTAAAAGCGAAGAAGAGCACGAACAACACCTCCGACTCATGCTTAAACTCTTGAGATAAGAACGACTCTATGCCAAATTCTCCAAGTGTGAATTTTGGTTAAAGGAAGTTCAATTTCTTGGTCATGTTGTAAGCGATCAAGGTATTAAAGTCGATCCCGCAAAAATCGAAGCCATTAGCAAATGGGAGACCCCTACTACTCCTACCCACATTCGTCAATTCTTGGGTCTCGCCGGGTACTATCGTAGATTCATCGAAAACTTCTCTTTGATTGCACATCCTCTAACCGCGTTAACTCACAAGGGAAAGAAATTCAATTGGGCGATCGAACAAGAATTCGCATTTCAAATCTTGAAGACAAAGCTAACCACCGCTCCTATCTTGTCTCTTCCCGAAGGCAATGATGATTTTGTTGTATATTGTGATGCCTCGAAACATGGTTTTGGGTGTGTATTGATGCAGCAAAAGAAGGTCATTGCTTATGCCTCTCGACAATTGAAAATTCATGAACGGAACTATACGACACATGATCTCGAACTCGGAGCCGTTGTCTTTGCACTTAAAATGTGGAGACACTATCTTTATGGAACCAAGAGTACTATCTTCACCGATCACAAAAGCCTCCAACACATCTTCGACCAAAAGCAACTAAAAATGAGACAACGACGGTGGATTGAAACTTTGAACGATTACGATTGTGAGCTTCATTACCATCCCGGGAAGGCAAATGTAGTAGCCGATGCCTTAAGTCGAAAAGAAAGAGCGGTGCCTCTTCGTGTCCGAGCTTTAAACATCACCATCCACACCAATCTTAATAGTCAAATTCGTGTAGCCCAAGACGAGGCTCTCAAGGATGAAAACATCTCCCTCGAACACCTGAACGTCCTCACCTCTCGATTCGAAATTAAAGAAACCGGACTCCAATATTTCGTCGGAAGAATTTGGGTATCTAGTTATGGGGACCTACGAAGCCTTATTCTAGATGAAGTCCATAAGTCAAGGTACTCGATTCATCCCGGTGCCGGTAAGATGTACCACGATCTCAAAGAACAAAATTGGTGGCCGAACATTAAAAAGGACATTGCTACTTATGTTGGAAAGTGTTTAACTTGTGCCAAGGTCAAAGCCGAACATCAAAGGCCGTCTGGGTTACTTCAACAACCCGAAATTCCGTAATGGAAGTGGGAAAGAATAACAATGGACTTTATCACCAAACTACCAAAAACGGTGGGCGGTTATGATACCATTTGGGTTATTATTGACCGTCTCACCAAATCCGCTCACTTCCTAGCCATGAAAGAAATCGACAAAATTGACAAATTTGCACAACTTTACATAAAGGAGATTGTATCTCGTCATGGTGTACCCTTATCGATTATTTCCGACCGAGATGCCCGTTTCGCTTCTAGATTTTGGGGTGCTTTACAAGAAGTTTTAGGGACGGTTTAGACATGAGTACCGCATATCATCCACAAACCGACGGACAAAGCGAATGCACAATTCAAACCTTGGAAGACATGCTACGAGCTTGTGTTATTGACTTCGGAAAAGCTTGGGAAAAGCACTTGCCTCTAGCCGAATTCTCTTACAACAATAGTTATCACGCGAGTATTAACGCCGCACCTTTCGAAGCCTTATATGACCGTAAATGTCGTTCTCCTATTTGTTGGGCCGAAGTAGGTGACAAGCAAATCACCGGACCCGAATTCATTCAGGAAACAACCGAGAAGATCGTTCAAATCCGAGAAAGGCTCAGGACGGCTCGTAGTCGTCAAAAGAGCTATGCCGACATTAGACGTAAAGATCTCGAGTTCCAAGTGGGTGATCGTGTAATGTTAATAGTCGTACCTTGGAAAGGTGTAATCCATTTCGGGAAATGTGGAAATCTAAATCCGCGATATATTGGTCCTTTTGAAATCTTGGAGCGTATTGGACCCGTTGCTTACCGTTTAGATCTTCCGACTCAATTGAGCTCCGTTCATCCTACTTTCCATGTATCAAACTTGAAGAAGTGCCTTGCTGAAACCAAAATTGTCATCCCTCTCGAGGAGCTTACTATCGATGACAAACTTCATTTCATGGAAGAACCGGTTGAAGTTGTGGACCACTCCGTTAAAATGCCAAAACAAAGTAAAATCCCGATTGTCAAAATCTGTTGGAATGCCAAAAGAGGAACCGAGTTTACTTGGGAAAGACAAGATCAAATGAAAAGGAAGTACCCTCACTTATTCACATAATTGGCAATGCAAGATCCCGAGGAAGAAACAACGACCACTACGTCTACTTAAATTTCGGGACAAAATTTCTTTTAAGGAGTAGGTAATGTAATGACCCATCTTTTTCCGTTTACTTTCCATTTATTTATTTTAAGTCCGTTATTTAGTTATGACATCTCCCGTTAAAATACGTTTTAAAAATAATTCGTTTAGTTAATTCACGCACCCGCTTTTAAACTCGAGGGACTAAACTTGCCAAGGGATTAAACCAGTTGACTAGGTAAACTAGTCAAACCCTCCTCCTCCACTCATTCATTCACCTTCACTTTTGATACTTCCATTTTCTTCTCTCAAGCCCACTCAACATAAATTCATCATCTAAATTCGATCTAGCAAGCTAACATCAAAACAAATTGCATATTTGTGATCTACTAATCAAGAGCTTTAATTTGGTACCAATTTCATAACTTGGGGTAAGGTTTCTAAAAACTCTAGATTTTTTTTCTTGGTGTTCTTAACTTATAAAAGTGTTCATTAGCGTCTATGGCTCAAGTCTAACATGAATATGTGAATTATTTGCTCGATCTTGTTATTTTAAGTAATTAGCATGAACTTGAAAATGGGTGTGTTTAATCTTGAGTTTTGGTTGATTAAATGTTGTTGTTATGTTAAAGTTCATGTACTAAATGTGTTACTAGCATCATTAGCTACATTTTGGTATGTAGGTTGACTTGGAAAAGCCTCATTAACATGATTAAGGATTTTATGATTTTTGGTTAGGGTTTGGTAGCCTTAAATGTAAATTTTGATGCATTAAATGCTTTGCAATGTTGTTTGTAAGTGTTTAGTAGTATTGTATGTAAAATTACCTATGAAACGGCGTATTATATGCGTGTGTTAAGTTTCCGAATCATTAATTACATTTATGAGCATGAAACATCAAATGGTGAGCATTAAATGATCATTCGACAAGAATTTGGTTATTGTAAATTATGAATTTGATTGATGAAATGTGTAATTTGTATTCCTCGTTAAATTACCTTTCCAACGATATAAGATACGTGTTTTAAATGTTTACGGTTCATAAGTTATGTTTGTTTGAAGTTTGATTGGTGCATTAAGTGTTCAAAACTGCCCAAATTGCTGATCAGACACCCTGAGCGCCGCTCAAGGCCCCCACATGCCTATTTGAGCACCGGTTGGAGCTCGGCTCTGATTCCTACTGACCAAAATGACTTTGTGTTCTCACGTTTAGTTCTAACTATGCTACGTACCTCCGATTAACATGAAACTTGGCCAACATACTTATATATGACTTCTTATCATGGAACAAAAGTTGGAAACCTGAACCTACCCCGTTGACTTTGACTTTGACTTTGACTTTGACCAAGTTTGACTTTTAGTCAAACTTAACCAAATGCTTATGCAATCGTTCTAACTTGCTTTTATACTTATATCTTGCATGAAACTTGACAATTTGACTCACATGCTATATTAATCGAGTCGTAACGAGCCATAGGACTAATTGAACAACTTTAACCGACTTCATACTTTACCGATACTGATACAACCTATTGTTTAAGTTGAGACTAGCATTTGTTCTTGCACACATTTACTTTGTGAAGTACATTTATATTTGTGCACTCAATGTGAGATCATAGTCCCACTTTTACTCTTTTATACTTATACTTGGGATGAGAAAACATAAACTTTTCTTTTTATAAATTGAACACAAGTACGAAAACAAACATTCCACGAATGAGTTAGAACAAAAATCCTCAATTCAATTATCATTAGTTACACTTGTAGGGTGTAAGCGAGAACTTATGTTGTGTGGCCATACGGGTTTGACTAACCCTCATTCGGACGGTTCGCTACCGTTAGTGGATGAAATATATTTTCGGTTATAGTGTAGTTCTAACACTATGATACAGAGGTAATTATTCAGTTAAGCCTTGATAATTGGGTGCTCGACAAACAACAACATCTTTGGAATGCCAACGATTTGGATGATCAACTTATACTAAATCTTGTAGTTCAATACAATACACTTACTAAACCTATGATTTCATCAACGTTTTCGTTGACAGATTTTCTATGTTTTTCTCAAGTCCTTGAATGCTAAGTGATACATGCTTCCGCACACTATTTTGATACTTGCTTGGATGTTGACTATACATGCATACATGGAGACTTTACCTTAAATTGTGTCGCATAGGTTTCATTTGTACTTTAAACGTTGTAACGTAACTAGTTGTTAAACTACTTTTGTAAACCTTGAAACATCCTTACATTTAAAATGAATGCGACATATTTTGGTCAAACTTTATTTAAAGACTTATGACCAGGTTATGGGACCTAAGTTGACGGCGCCGTCAATGACGATTTTGTCGGGTCGTCACAGGTTACACCTTTTATAACTTTTATACCCCGAAAGTAACACCTTTACCCCTCAACTTGAATTAGCTGGAGTCTTTCCACCCTTGGCCATGCGACATTTTGGTTGAGTTTTTGAGAATCAAACGACATGATTCTCCATGTGTTTTAGTATATAAGAATCATACGTTTCCTTGACAAGTTGACATTCATGTGGTTTATCGTTCACATTCGTCGTATTCATGCTTCTAAGGATCTATGAATTGGTATTAGAGCAGGCCATACAACGAAACGTATGGCGGATCATATGAATACGATGAATGTCACATTCATATCTTCAAACCTTCATCATGAAGATCTTCGTATCTTCATGATGATCTTCAAACCTTCAAACCTCCATTACCAAACATTCGAATCTTCATATCGAAGATTTGAATCTTCATTAAATTTTCCAAAAATTCAAAACCACTTATCCAAATAAACTGAACCAAAACACAAACAAAAATTAAAAAAATACATCCGTATTTCAAATCTATCCAAATTTCATAAATTTTAAAAACACAAAACCTCTTTCAATTACATTTCAGATCATAGAAACAAAAATTACATAATCATATTTGATTTATCCTGCTAGAGTACTCGTATCTTCTTCATCATCATTAGCTTCAAATTCAATATCATTCATTAATGTTCTTCAACACGTTCTGAGCATATATTTGTGATCCTTACATCTTACTGAAGCTTCATGATCTTTCATATTGCATTAACAACAACAAATTGTTGGAGATTCGATTCATGTTCGCCGTTCATCAAAAGTCAACACGTTTGGGCCTCAGAAATGATTCAGACGTGTTATGAAAATTGTAAAAATGCAGATGTGATAGGAATGATCTCGTTCAACTATTTTCAACGTTAGAGATATAAATTCATTAAATTGAATCTGAATTTCGCAGTCAAATTTCGCTAGAAAAAGTCAACTGATGTGTTCATTGTCAATTTCAGAGATTATCTGATGATTCAAGCTTATGTGATGATTTTCGAATGTTAAGGAGGTGATTTTGATCATTTTTCATGAAGGATTCAAGGCCTCAATATGTGCACAAATCAAAATTCATGTTTCATGTTCCTCCATGGCGATTTTAGTGTTCTTCATCACCGATTTCAGTTTTTGATGTTGTTGTTGCTCATGTTGTTGCATGAAATCTTCAAAAATCAACATATAGATAATGTTTCAACCAATTTTGAGGATCAATTTCCTCATATTCGAATTCCATAAATTTCGTGTTCATTTGATAAAGATGAAGAACAACGGTTACTGTACGAATTTGACTTGTCCTGTTCGAATATAATTTGCGTATTAACGATTGCAAATCTGTTATCAGTCATGATTTTCGTACCAAGTCTATGTTGAAGATGATTGAATCTTATTCGGACAATGGTAGTTACTTGGTATTCGGAAGCAGCTAAAATGAAGTTAATTTGTGTGTACGAATTCAAATACAGATGAAAACGATGTGCGAAGTAAATTTGATGTACACTGTACGAATTACCTATACAAATCACAATCTTGGGCTTCTAATAGATACCGTAAGAATATTCAAAAGTTCCAACAGTGAATTAGATCGGCCAAGCCCAACAACCGTTCGAATGGGTTTGTCCTTGTCCGAATAAAGCCCAAGTTTTATGGGCTGTACGAATTATTTGGCCAAGCCCAACAACCTTTCGAATGGGTTTGTCCTTGTCCGAATAAAGGCCAAGTTATATGGGCTGTGCGAATTACTTTGGCCCTGTTCATGTTGGGCTATTCGAATCTGCTATGAGCCCAACCAAGACACGCCCAACCAAGACAAGCCCAACCATTCAACCAGCAAATAATTACATCTTCAGTCCATGTCCGAATTAGATGTTTTTGCACTCATAGTCCCTGTCTGAATTACGACCACCAGTGCAAATATTCTGATTGAAGGACCTCTACTGAAAATAGTTTTCAAAGACCTTCAGTGGAATAAATTTAAAAGCTTAAAAAAGTTGATTTTTTAAACTTTACAAAATATTTGAGGACCAGATTAATCGTCCGACTTTCGTGACTGATGCTTTTGGCTTTCAGTTTTCGATGTCTGATTTGAGTGACTGGTTTTCCTCACTTTATCATCGATTCTTAAGCAAAATTCGGGAATATTCGGATTTTCCATATACGGTGACGACGACGAATCCTATCGGCAAACATCAACCAAATGTCTTAGTTGCCGAATTTTTTTAATTCGGGGGTATTGCTACCGGATTTATTGTCTTCGGTGATTCTCGGATTTTTCATACTCGATGATATTCACATACTTATGGATTGCCGACGACATCAACCAATTAAAAATGATGCTTTATTGCACATAGAGATCATTTTAGGGGAGAATGTGTATGGTTGATGTACGAATCTATACATGTACAGTATTGGACTCATACTTTAAAGATAGAATTGATTATTTGGGGAAGCTAGAGATTCAAAGGAGTTCCTTATATTTTTGTAACTACCCGAGGGAAACAACAAACATGTGGGTAGTTAATCGAATCAAGCTACAAAACTAAAAACCAATGATTCGAGATCATACTACCAAACCAATAGCCACTGATCGAGCCTTTGATGTGAGCCCATGTACTTTGTGGGGGGAGCTTCGTGAGTTTCAAAACGACTTCTCAAGTTCAATAAAATTCTATTATTTCACAACGGATATTTAGGGAGGAGATTGTTATCTAGTAATCGACAAAGATATATGTTGAAGACATATCAAAACTTAGTCAAGGGGGAGGTTGTTGTCTAGCGATCGACGGTTCCGAAGTTTATGATGTGATCTGCAAAGACCTATAAAGATCAAGATTCGAGATCTACTTCGATGGCGCATGCAAGATTAGTAAGGGGAGATAGTTAGTGATAACATGTTTCTTTCATGTAATTTGTATGTTTTTACATAGGAATTTTTGTTTGAAACCCGTTTAACTCATGGGGGAGATTGTTGGGACCCTGGAAATGAGCGAAAACGTGTTTCCTAGGCTTAGGGAGTGTCGTATAGATGAGAGCTATATATAGGATATCAAGGCTCCCCAGCTTAGTAATGATAGCCAATGTTATGTACTGAGATCAAGGAAGTTTTGGAATGAAATTCTTTCTGGTTTCATACATTTCCTTGACATTCATGTGGTTTATCATTCACATTTTGTCGTATTCATGCTTTTAGGGATCTATCAAAAGGTAGATATGCAAATTTAAAATGATAAGTGTGACATTGATGTAATGTATTAAAGCTTGTGGATCATGCATTCTCCTTTTAATCTAAATCTAAAGATAAAACATTTTAATCTAAACATATTAGGTTGTACATTGTGAAATGTCCCGTTCTTATTGATTAAAAACGTTCCATATTAATTGATTTCGTTGCGAGGTTTTGACCTCTATATGAGACGTTTTTCAAAGACTGCATTCATTTTTAAACAAACCATAACCTTTATTTCATCAATAAAGGTTTAAAAAGCTTTACGTAGATTATCAAATAATGATAATCTAAAATATCCTGTTTACACACGACCATTACATAATGGTTTACAATACAAATATGTTACAACAAAATAAGTTTCTTGAATGCAGTTTTTACACAATATCATACAAGCATGGACTCCAAATCTTGTCCTTATTTAAGTATGCGACAGCGGAAGCTCTTAATAATCACCTGAGAATAAACATGCTTAAAACGTCAACAAAAATGTTGGTGAGTTATAGGTTTAACCTATATATATCAAATCGTAACAATAGACCACAAGATTTCATATTTCAATACACATCTCATACATAGAGATAAAAATCATTCATATGGTGAACACCTGGTAACCGACAATAACAAGATGCATATATAAGAATATCCCCATCATTCCGGGACACCCTTCGGATATGATATAAATTTCGAAGTACTAAAGCATCCGGTACTTTGGATGGGGTTTGTTAGGCCCAATAGATCTATCTTTAGGATTCGCGTCAATTAGGGTGTCTGTTCCCTAATTCTTAGATTACCAGACTTAATAAAAAGGGGCATATTCGATTTCGATAATTCAACCATAGAATGTAGTTTCACGTACTTGTGTCTATTTTGTAAATCATTTATAAAACCTGCATGTATTCTCATCCCAAAAATATTAGATTTTAAAAGTGGGACTATAACTCACTTTCACAGATTTTTACTTCGTCGGGAAGTAAGACTTGGCCACTGGTTGATTCACGAACCTATAACAATATATACATATATATCAAAGTATGTTCAAAATATATTTACAACACTTTTAATATATTTTGATGTTTTAAGTTTATTAAGTCAGCTGTCCTCGTTAGTAACCTACAACTAGTTGTCCACAGTTAGATGTACAGAAATAAATCGATAAATATTATCTTGAATCAATCCACGACCCAGTGTATACGTATCTCAGTATTGATCACAACTCAAACTATATATATTTTGGAATCAACCTCAACCCTGTATAGCTAACTCCAACATTCACATATAGAGTGTCTATGGTTGTTCCGAAATATATATAGATGTGTCGACATGATAGGTCGAAACATTGTATACGTGTCTATGGTATCTCAAGATTACATAATATATAATACAAGTTGATTAAGTTATGGTTGGAATAGATTTGTTACCAATTTTCACGTAGCTAAAATGAGAAAAATTATCCAATCTTGTTTTACCCATAACTTCTTCATTTTAAATCCGTTTTGAGTGAATCAAATTGCTATGGTTTCATATTGAACTCTATTTTATGAATCTAAACAAAAAATGTATAGGTTTCTAGTCGGAAAAATAAGTTACAAGTCGTTTTTGTAAAGGTAGTCATTTCAGTCGAAAGAACGACGTCTAGATGACCATTTTAGAAAACATACTTCCACTTTGAGTTTAACCATAATTTTTGGATATAGTTTCATGTTCATAATAAAAATCATTTTCTCAGAATAACAACTTTTAAATCAAAGTTTATCATAGTTTTTTTAATTAACTAACCCAAAACAGCCCGCGGTGTTACTACGACGGCGTAAATCCGGTTTTACGGTGTTTTTCGTGTTTCCAGGTTTTAAATCATTAAGTTAGCATATCATATAGATATAGAACATGTGTTTAGTTGATTTTAAAAGTCAAGTTAGAAGGATTAACTTTTGTTTGCGAACAAGTTTAGAATTAACTAAACTATGTTCTAGTGATTACAAGTTTAAACCTTCGAATAAGATAGCTTTATATGTATGAATCGAATGATGTTATGAACATCATTACTACCTTAAGTTCCTTGGATGAACCTACTGGAAAAGAGAAAAATGGATCTAGCTTCAATGGATCCTTGGATGGCTCAAAGTTCTTGAAGCAAAATCATGACACGAAAACAAGTTCAAGTAAGATCATCACTTGAAATAAGATTGTTATAGTTATAGAAATTGAACCAAAGTTTGAATATGATTATTACCTTGTATTAGAATGATAACCTACTGTAAGAAACAAAGATTTCTTGAGGTTGGATGATCACCTTACAAGATTGGAAGTGAGCTAGCAAACTTGAAAGTATTCTTGATTTTATGAAACTAGAACTTTTGGAATTTATGAAGAACACTTAGAACTTGAAGATAGAACTTGAGAGAGTTCAATTAGATGAAGAAAATTGAAGAATGAAAGTGTTTGTAGGTGTTTTTGGTCATTGGTGTATGGATTAGATATAAAGGATATGTAATTTTGTTTTCATGTAAATAAGTCATGAATGATTACTCATATTTTTGTAATCTTATGAGATATTTCATGCTAGTTGCCAAATGATGGTTCCCACATGTGTTAGGTGACTCACATGGGCTGCTAAGAGCTGATCATTGGAGTGTATATACCAATAGTACATACATCTAAAAGCTGTGTATTGTACGAGTACGAATACGGGTGCATACGAGTAGAATTGTTGATGAAACTGAACGAGAATGTAATTGTAAGCATTTTTGTTAAGTAGAAGTATTTTGATAAGTGTATTGAAGTCTTTCAAAAGTGTATAAATACATATTAAAACACTACATGTATATACATTTTAACTGAGTCGTTAAGTCATCGTTAATCGTTACATGTAAGTGTTGTTTTGAAACCTTTAGGTTAACGATCTTGTTAAATGTTGTTAACCCAATGTTTATAATATCAAAAGAGATTTTAAATTATTATATTATCATGATATTATGATTTACGAATATCTCTTAATATGATATATATACATTAAATGTCGTTACAACGATAAACGTTACATATATGTCTCGTTTCAAAATCATTAAGTTAGTAGTCTTGTTTTTACATATGTAGTTCATTGTTAATATAATTAATGATATGTTTACTTATCATAATATCATGTTAACTATATATATAACCATATATATGTCATCATATAGTTTTTTTTTTTTTACAAGTTTTAACGTTCGTGAATCACCGGTCAACTTGGGTGGTCAATTGTCTATATGAAACCTATTTCAATTAATCAAGTCTTAACAAGTTTGATTGCTTAACATGTTGGAAACATTTAATCATGTAAACATCAATCTCAATTAATATATATAAACATGGAAAAGTTCGGGTCACTACAGTACCTACCCGTTAAATAAATTTCGTCCCGAAATTTTAAGCTGTTGAAGGTGTTGACGAATCTTCTGGAAATAGATGCGGGTATTTCTTCTTCATCTGATCTTCACGCTCCCAGGTGAACTCGGGTCCTCTACGAGCATTCCATCGAACCTTAACAATTGGTATCTTGTTTTGCTTAAGTCTTTTAACCTCACGATCCATTATTTCGACGGGTTCTTCGATGAATTGGAGTTTTTCGTTGATTTGGATTTCATCTAACGGAATAGTGAGATCTTCTTTAGCAAAACATTTCTTCAAATTCGAGACGTGGAAAGTGTTATGTACAGCCGCGAGTTGTTGAGGTAACTCAAGTCGGTAAGCTACTGGTCCGACACGATCAATAATCTTGAATGGTCCAATATACCTTGGATTTAATTTCCCTCGTTTACCAAATCGAACAACGCCTTTCCAAGGTGAAACTTTAAGCATGACCATCTCTCCAATTTCAAATTCTATATCTTTTCTTTTAATGTCAGCGTAGCTCTTTTGTCGACTTTGGGCGGTTTTCAACCATTGTTGAATTTGGATGATCTTCTCGGTAGTTTCTTGTATAATCTCCGGACCCGTAATCTGTCTATCCCCCACCTCACTCCAACAAATCGGAGACCTGCACTTTCTACCATAAAGTGCTTCAAACGGCGCCATCTCAATGCTTGAATGGTAGCTGTTGTTGTAGGAAAATTCTGCTAATGGTAGATGTCGATCCCAACTGTTTCCGAAATCAATAACACATGCTCGTAGCATGTCTTCAAGCGTTTGTATCGTCCTTTCGCTCTGCCCATCAGTTTGTGGATGATAGGCAGTACTCATGTCTAGACGAGTTCCTAATGCTTGTTGTAATGTCTGCCAGAATCTTGAAATAAATCTGCCATCCCTATCAGAGATAATAGAGATTGGTATTCCATGTCTGGAGACGACTTCCTTCAAATACAGTCGTGCTAACTTCTCCATCTTGTCATCTTCTCTTATTGGTAGGAAGTGTGCTGATTTGGTGAGACGATCAACTATTACCCAAATAGTATCAAAACCACTTGCAGTCCTTGGCAATTTAGTGATGAAATCCATGGTAATGTTTTCCCATTTCCATTCCGGGATTTCGGGTTGTTGAAGTAGACCTGATGGTTTCTGATGCTCAGCTTTGACCTTAGAACACGTCAAACATTCTCCTACGTATTTAGCAACATCGGCTTTCATACCCGGCCACCAAAAATGTTTCTTGAGATCCTTGTACATCTTCCCCGTTCCAGGATGTATTGAGTATCTGGTTTTATGAGCTTCTCTAAGTACCATTTCTCTCATATCTCCAAATTTTGGTACCCAAATCCTTTCAGCCCTATATCGGGTTCCGTCTTCCCGAATATTAAGATGCTTCTCCGATCCTTTGGGTATTTCATCCTTTAAATTTCCCTCTTTTAAAACTCCTTGTTGCGCCTCCTTTATTTGAGTAGTAATGTTATTATGAATCATTATATTCATAGATTTTACTCGAATGGGTTCTCTGTCCTTCCTGCTCAAGGCATCGGCTACCACATTTGCCTTCCCCGGGTGGTAACGAATCTCAAAATCGTAATCATTCAATAATTCAATCCACCTACGCTGCCTCATATTCAGTTGTTTCTGATTAAATATGTGTTGAAGACTTTTGTGGTCGGTATATATAATACTTTTGACCCCATATAAGTAGTGCCTCCAAGTCTTTAATGCAAAAACAACCGCGCCTAATTCCAAATCATGCGTCGTATAATTTTGTTCGTGAATCTTCAATTGTCTAGACGCATAAGCAATCACCTTCGTTCGTTGCATTAATACACAACCGAGACCTTGCTTTGATGCGTCACAATAAATCACAAAATCATCATTCCCTTCAGGCAATGACAATATAGGTGCCGTAGTTAGCTTTTTCTTCAATAACTGAAACGCGTTCTCTTGTTCATCATTCCATTCAAATTTCTTCCCTTTATGCGTTAATGCAGTCAAGGGTTTTGCTATTCTGGAAAAGTCTTGGATGAACCTTCTGTAGTAACCAGCTAGTCCTAAAAACTGGCGTATGTGTTTCGGAGTTTTCGGGGTTTCCCACTTTTCAACAGTTTCTATCTTTGCCGGATCCACCTTAATACCTTCTTTGTTCACTATGTGACCGAGGAATTGAACTTCTTCCAACCAAAATGCACACTTTGAAAACTTAGCGTACAATTCTTCCTTCCTCAATACTTCTAACACCTTTCTCAAATGTTCACCGTGTTCTTGGTCATTCTTTGAGTAAATAAGTATGTCATCAATGAAAACAATGACAAACTTGTCAAGGTATGGTCCACACACTCGGTTCATAAGGTCCATGAACACAGCTGGTGCATTAGTTAAACCAAACGGCATGACCATAAACTCGTAATGACCGTAACGTGTTCTGAAAGCAGTCTTTGGAATATCATCTTCTTTCACCCGCATTTGATGATACCCGGAACGTAAGTCAATCTTTGAATAAACAGACGAGCCTTGTAGTTGATCAAATAAGTCGTCGATTCTCGGTAGTGGGTAGCGGTTCTTGATGGTAAGTTTGTTCAACTCTCGGTAGTCGATACACAACCTGAATGTACCATCTTTCTTCTTGACAAACAAAACAGGAGCTCCCCACGGTGATGTGCTTGGTCGAATGAAACCACGCTCTAAAAGTTCTTGTAATTGGCTTTGCAGTTCTTTCATCTCGTTGGGTGCGAGTCTGTAAGGAGCACGAGCTATTGGTGCAGCTCCTGGTACAAGATCTATTTGAAATTCAACGGATCGATGTGGGGGTAATCCCGGTAATTCTTTCGGAAATACATCGGGAAATTCTTTTGCAATGGGAACATCATTGATGCTCTTTTCTTCAGTTTGTACTTTCTCGACGTGTGCTAGAACAGCATAGCAACCTTTTCTTATTAGTTTTTGTGCCTTCAAATTACTAATAAGATGTAGCTTCGTGTTGCCCTTTTCTCCGTACACCATTAAGGGTTTTCCTTTTTCTCGTATAATGCGAATTGCGTTTTTGTAACAAACGATCTCCGCTTTCACTTCTTTCAACCAGTCCATACCGATTATCACATCAAAACTCCCTAACTCTACTGGTATCAAATCAATCTTAAATGTTTCGCTAACCAGTTTAATTTCTCGATTCCGACATATATTATCTGCTGAAATTAATTTACCATTTGCTAATTCGAGTAAAAATTTACTATCCAAAGGCGTCAATGGACAACTTAATTTAGCACAAAAATCTCTACTCATATAGCTTCTATCCGCACCCGAATCAAATAAAACGTAAGCAGATTTATTGTCAATAAGAAACGTACCCGTAACAAGCTCCGGGTCTTCCTGTGCCTCTACCGCATTAATATTGAAAACTCTTCCACGGCCTTGTCCATTCGTGTTCTCTTGGTTCGGGCAATTTCTAATAATGTGGCCTGGTTTTCCACATTTATAACAAACTACATTGGCATAACTTGCTCCGACACTACTTGCTCCGCCATTACTCGTTCCGACACCATTTGTTCCTTTCGTTCTATTAACCCCTGGTCCGTAGACCTCACACTTCACCGCGCTATGACCATTTCTTTTACACTTGTTGCAAAATTTGGTGCAGAACCCCGAGTGATTCTTTTCACACCTTTGGCATAGTTGCTTCTGATTATTGTTGTTGTTGCGGTTATTATTGTTGTTGGGTGTAACATCCCGCATTTTTTCGTTAAATTTTTTTAACGCCCGTCTTTTTCTTTTTAAATAACACCCTTCGTATCTAAATTCGTATCCTTTGTTATGTAACATTTTAAATATTTTCGTTATCGGATTTTAATATCTCCCGTACTCCCGTGTAACTTAAAATAATTCGTTCGGTTATTTTCCGCACCCGATTCAAAGTTGAGGGACCAAACTTGCCAAAGTATCAAACTTTTGACTAGGTCAAAGAGTCAACCTCCTTCATCCCTTTCATTCATCCTCCCTTTTTCCATTTTTGATACTTTCAAACTCTCTCATTTCTCAAACATAAATTCATCATCTAAATCCGGATTAGGGAGCTAGCAACCAAATAAATTATATATTCGTGATCCTCTCTTCATCCTCTTCGATTTGGTACCAACTTCATCACATTTGGGTAACATTTCTAAAACACTAGATTTCTTTAAATTCGTGTTCTTGACTTATAAAGTTGTTAATTAGTGTCTATGGCTCATTGTGATGTCGTGTATGTAATTTGTATGCTCGATTTGTTGTATTTGGTGTAACTAGTTCATTATGAAAATTGCTTGCTAAATCTTTGATTTTGGATGATTAAAAGTTGTTTAATTGTTAAAGTTCATGTATTAAATGTGTTACTAGCATCATTAGCTTCAATTTGATGTGGAGGATGATTAAGAAAACTTCAAAAACATGATTATTGATTTTGAGATGTTTGACTAGGGTTTGATAGTTCTTGACATGAATTTTTGGATGCTTGAATGTCATGGAATGTTAATTGTTAGTGTTTAGTAGTAATGTATGCTCCATTACCTTCAAAACGGCATATCATATGTGTGAATTGGTTTCCCGAAACTCAAATTGCATTTGATGAACTTGAAACCTTGAAATGAACGTTTAATGATCACTTGATGAGTTTTCGGCTATTGTAAATGATGTTGTCGTTTGATGATAAGTGCTTAGTTGTGTTCCTTATCAAAAGAGCTTTCCAACGGTATAAGATACGTCTTCTAGTTGTTTACGGTTTGCGTTTTGTGGTTGTTTGAAGTTTTGACCAAGACTTGAACCTTGAAACTGACCAGGTGCCAGACCACGTGTTAGGTCGCGGCGCGACACCCCTGGCCGCGGCGCGGCATAGGCTGTGTCCAGCTTCTGTCCCACTTGTCCATTTTACCAAAAATGTTTGGGATGTTCTAGACCTCCAATTCACTTGCAACTTGTTTTAACATGTTTATATATGAATAACTAGCATAGAAAATTTGTCCGAGACCCGACCCGAACATGTTGACTTTTTCGTTGACTTTGACCCGACCAAGTTTGACTTTTGTCAAACTTAACCAAATACTTATGCAACCTTTCTAACATGATTATTTACTAGTATCTTGCATGAAACTTGACAATTTGATTCACATGCTAATATAATCGAGTCGTAACGAGCCATAGGACTAATTGAACATCTTTGACCGTTTGTGTTTACCGTTATTGATACAACCTATATGTTTAGGTCAAGACTAGCTTTGTCTTTGCACGCGTCTACTTGTTGAAGTACTTTATTAACTCTTGCACTCAAGGTGAGATCATAGTCCCACTTTTACTCTTTTTGAACTTATATTGGGATGAGAAAACATAAACGATTCTTTTGAACTAAGTGAACACAAGAACGGGAAAACAAACATTCTACATACGAGTTTAGAACAAAAATCCTCAATTCGATTATCATTAGTTACACTTGCCGGGTGTAAGCGAGAACTTATGTTATATGGCCATATGGGTTGACAACCCTCATCTTTGACGGTTCGCTACCGTCTACGGATGAAATATATTTTCGAGAATCAGTGTTTGTTCTAGCACTAAGTGATGGGGTATACAATGGAAGGAATGTTAAGCTTTGATAATTGGGTGCTCGTGAAACAAACTTTTGGAATGTATTACTATTATTTCATTGATGCGAATCTTGTGGTTCACTTGTACTTACTTACTTAAACCTATGATTTCACCAACGTTTTCGTTGACAGATTTCTATGTTTTTCTCAGGTCTCGCACGATATGTGAAACATGCTTCCGCTTACTATTTGATACTTGCATCCGATGTCGAGTATACATGCATTTCATGGAGCGTCTTTTGACTTTACTTTAAACCGTGTCGCCTAGATTTCAATCGTACTTATAACGTTGTAACTTAACTTTTGGTTGAACAATTCTTGTATACTTTGAAACAATCTTTATTTTGAAATGAAGGCGACATATTTTGGTCAAACGTTATCTTAAAGACTTATAATCAGGTAATGGGACCCACGTAGCCGACGCCGTCACTTGACGATTTGTCGGGGTCGCTACAAGTGGTATCAGAGCCTAGGTTGTAGGGATTTAGAGTTCATTTGTGTCCACCCCGAGTCATAGGGTACATAGGTGAATCTAGACTACAACCGGCATATAGACTGAAGTAGGAATTATTTGACTAATTGTGCATTTATACTCGAACTCTTCTATCATATCTAACTCGTATTCGATCTTGATCTTACGTTGATAAATTTTGTTGATGCGCCACCTTGACTTTATGAAGTAATGTTAAATGCACATGAGAATCAGGGTAATATAATTTCCGGGATTATATTACGGTGATTCACATGGACGTTCCGACATTATGACATAGAGAATTTAAGGCGAGTCAAGGAAAATTTTCTCTCTATCCTTATTCCATGCCACGGTTAGTATTGTTGAAAATACTAACCAACGATATTCTTGTCTCATGAAGGAACAATGGCTCACCAAGGTCAACACAATACTCCTCTCGAAACTCTAGAACAAGCTCTTCAACGAATGATAACCACCGCCGTGGGTACGGCCGTGGCCAATCACTTTTCTAACAACAACAATCGTGGAGCCGGTAATTCAAGCGAAGGTTGCTCCTACAAGAACTTCATGAAGTACAACCCTCCCACTTTCGATGGAACCGGGGGACCGGTTACTCTCACCCGATGGTTTGAACAAACAGAATCCGTTTTTAGCATAAGCGGTTGTCAGGACCAAGATAAGGTCAAGTTTTCCACCCTCACTCTTACCGGTATCGCTCTCTCATGGTGGAATACGTATGTACAATCAGTGGGTATCGATGAAGCCCTTACACTCTCTTGGACCGAATTAAGAGAAAGAATGATCACCAAATACTTCCCGCGCGATGAGACTCGAAGGCTCGAGCAAGGGCTAAGGAATTTAAGAACGGTCGGGAATGACCTCGGAGCTTATAATCAACGGTTCACCGAACTAGTCTCAATGTGTCCAAATCTCATGACTCCCGAATCCCTAAGAGTCGAACTTTACATGGATGGCCTCCCTAAGAGCATTCAACACGGGGTAATGGCATCCCAACCCACTAACCTACAAGAGGCTTTAACCAAGGCCCGCCAAACTTTAGAAACGGCGAATGAAATGGAAGCACCGGCACCAATGGTCGAGAACCACCCGAGTAACAACAAAAGAACATGGGAAGCCTCTCAATCAAGCAACCACAACAATAACAACAACCCCGCCAAGAAACCTTTTACCTCCAACGACAAGAAAGGCTATGCCGGAAAACTACCTTTTTGTAACGAATGCCACAAGCATCACTTTGAAGGATGTGGCAGGTTTCGCCACCGGCGCCAAGGACCCGTCGCTCGAAAGATGCCCAACGCACACAGAACGGGTGCTTGCTTCGAATGTGGCCAACTGGGTCATTTTAGGAATGTGTGCCCAAATAAGAAAATCAACCCCAACGCACGCCGTTGAACCTTCAACATCGACACCTAGGATGCCCGGAACGACGATGGACTAGTAACGGGTACGTTTCTTCACAACAAACCGTATACTTCATACTTATTCGATTCCATTACCGCTAGACGTTTTATAACCAAGTCTTTGACTCGTGCTCTTTGCACTCCACTTTTTCCCTAGACACTACTTAGGCAATTTAAGTGACCAACGGAATATATTGTGTGCCTATAAATTTTATCAGAGGATATACGTTAAGAATTATGACTTGACACCTATAGAACTAAGGAGCTCAAAACCTATTCGTTAAGGAGAAATTTTTTTTTTTCTTCTTTCTTTCCTACAATTATGTATGGATTTTTGTGAACTAAATAATTTTCGGTTGGAAACCGATACCCACTTCCTCGTATCCATGACCTCATGATTATTTGCGTGAAACTCGTGTGTATTCCAAATCGACCTCCGTTCCGGTTATCACCAATTGGAGGTTAAGGGAGACGATGTCTCCTAAGCCATCTTCCGAACTCGCAACGTTAGTTGTAAATCTCTCTTAGTACCGTCGATTTATTTAGGACTCCGTCCGTATTCATGAACCTCCTAAACCACGTATGCAAACTTATCTAGACAAATATGTTATCGTATTTATAGATGACATCTTAACTTATTCAACTAAGTCCAATTTTCTAGACTATGATGTTAATGGTCAAGGCATTACAATCAATCTCGAAATCAAGCCACATGTAATCAGGGAACTCTCCCAACTCAGACTTGTATTCGTAAAAATCTTAGATCTCACCGGTTCTTACCGAAAATTCATTTCTGACTTTTCTCGTGTTACACGACTTTAATCTCTCCGCGATCGAACCTTGAGCGTGATTCTTCACACCAACATTTCTAGCTAAATTCGTACAACACCAGATGGGACTCAAATATGGAAATATTTCTACTTGGACGCCGAAAGGCATACTCCCTCGACTTGAAATCAACGGAACGGAAATTCGTTATTTTGCACGAAGAATTCAAATACTAAATTGTGGATCCGATCGATATTCTCGTCATCACGTACCACACTACATACCTCTGTTATTTCACCGTTACCGTCTGATATTACTGGAAATTAAGATAACACACAACCCAACGATACTTCACTCTTCTTTGACTTAACGCCCTTGTGTTTCTGATAATCGGCCAACTATTATTCAACCCCGAACTATACAACTACGTGTACTATCTCGTTTCTCTTTCAGACTTCAACTTTTGACAACTAGAGGCACGTTATGGCAACCTCGAGATGCAAGCTCATCCTATTCTAAGTCCTCATTTCACTCCTATCTTTATCGCTCGCATTTCCGTTTAAAGAAAACTCCTTGTAACATTTCTCCATGGATAGAGAAATTCCTCATATTACATTAGTATTCGCCACGAGGGTGAATAGTCCTAACGAACATTTTTCGAACCCTAAATGACTTGTTCAAACATATCTTAAGAGATTCTATTCCAACACGGAGTATCTTTGTCAATTATCCCGTATCGAAATACTCGTTTCGCCTCTAGTTTTACAAGAAACCTTGGAGACCCGCTTAGACATGAGTACCGCGTACCACCCACAAACAGACGAACCGAACAAACGAACGATTTACGTCTTCGAAAGACATGTTTCAAACTTGCATGGTCGCTTTTAGTAGATCCCTCTTACAACAGTAGTTACCACTCGTGTGTTCACACGCACTTTCCGAAACCCTATATGACCGCTAATGTCATACCCCTGTTCATTTAACCAAAGCATGCGGCAAGCAAATCGCCGAATCTGAACTCCATCAAGAAACAACAATTGAGATCGTTCAAGTCCGAGGAGGGCTAGAGACAACCCATGGTCGCCAGAAGAGTTATACCAAACTTAGATGAAAACCTCACAAATCCCAGTGTGTAATCGCGTAATATTGAGAAACCGCACCTTGGAAAGGTGAAATCCATTTTAGGAAATCGAGAAAGGCTATATCTGCAATATTGAACCTTTTGAAACCTTGGGGCGTATTGGAACCGCTTCCTACCGTTTAGAACTTCCGATGCAATTAAGTTTCCGTTTACCCTACTTTTCGTGTAACAAACTTAGAAACGTGTCCTGCGAAACAGGAACGTGCAATCCTGCTAGATACATCAACTATTGATGACAAACTTCTCTTCATAGGGGAAAACCAGTTGAAACTGGAGATCGTAAAACCAAACCTTAATACAACGTAAAACCCTGACTATCCAAATTCATGAGAACACTCAAGGACGTACTTTCACTTATTCATAGCATTGACAACGTAAAGTCTCGAGTAGGAGATATCGACTACTACTTTCAACTAAATTTCGGGACGAAATTTCTTTTGAGGTGTGGATAATGTAACATCCCGCATTTTTTCGTTAAATTTTTTTAACGCCCGTCTTTTTCTTTTTAAATAACACCCTTCGTATCTAAATTCGTATCCTTTGTTATGTAACATTTTAAATATTTTCGTTATCGGATTTTAATATCTCCCGTACTCCCGTGTAACTTAAAATAATTCGTTCGGTTATTTTCCGCACCCGATTCAAAGTTGAGGGACCAAACTTGCCAAAGTATCAAACTTTTGACTAGGTCAAAGAGTCAACCTCCTTCATCCCTTTCATTCATCCTCCCTTTTTCCATTTTTGATACTTTCAAACTCTCTCATTTCTCAAACATAAATTCATCATCTAAATCCGGATTAGGGAGCTAGCAACCAAATAAATTATATATTCGTGATCCTCTCTTCATCCTCTTCGATTTGGTACCAACTTCATCACATTTGGGTAACATTTCTAAAACACTAGATTTCTTTAAATTCGTGTTCTTGACTTATAAAGTTGTTAATTAGTGTCTATGGCTCATTGTGATGTCGTGTATGTAATTTGTATGCTCGATTTGTTGTATTTGGTGTAACTAGTTCATTATGAAAATTGCTTGCTAAATCTTTGATTTTGGATGATTAAAAGTTGTTTAATTGTTAAAGTTCATGTATTAAATGTGTTACTAGCATCATTAGCTTCAATTTGATGTGGAGGATGATTAAGAAAACTTCAAAAACATGATTATTGATTTTGAGATGTTTGACTAGGGTTTGATAGTTCTTGACATGAATTTTTGGATGCTTGAATGTCATGGAATGTTAATTGTTAGTGTTTAGTAGTAATGTATGCTCCATTACCTTCAAAACGGCATATCATATGTGTGAATTGGTTTCCCGAAACTCAAATTGCATTTGATGAACTTGAAACCTTGAAATGAACGTTTAATGATCACTTGATGAGTTTTCGGCTATTGTAAATGATGTTGTCGTTTGATGATAAGTGCTTAGTTGTGTTCCTTATCAAAAGAGCTTTCCAACGGTATAAGATACGTCTTCTAGTTGTTTACGGTTTGCGTTTTGTGGTTGTTTGAAGTTTTGACCAAGACTTGAACCTTGAAACTGACCAGGTGCCAGACCACGTGTTAGGTCGCGGCGCGACACCCCTGGCCGCGGCGCGGCATAGGCTGTGTCCAGCTTCTGTCCCACTTGTCCATTTTACCAAAAATGTTTGGGATGTTCTAGACCTCCAATTCACTTGCAACTTGTTTTAACATGTTTATATATGAATAACTAGCATAGAAAATTTGTCCGAGACCCGACCCGAACATGTTGACTTTTTCGTTGACTTTGACCCGACCAAGTTTGACTTTTGTCAAACTTAACCAAATACTTATGCAACCTTTCTAACATGATTATTTACTAGTATCTTGCATGAAACTTGACAATTTGATTCACATGCTAATATAATCGAGTCGTAACGAGCCATAGGACTAATTGAACATCTTTGACCGTTTGTGTTTACCGTTATTGATACAACCTATATGTTTAGGTCAAGACTAGCTTTGTCTTTGCACGCGTCTACTTGTTGAAGTACTTTATTAACTCTTGCACTCAAGGTGAGATCATAGTCCCACTTTTACTCTTTTTGAACTTATATTGGGATGAGAAAACATAAACGATTCTTTTGAACTAAGTGAACACAAGAACGGGAAAACAAACATTCTACATACGAGTTTAGAACAAAAATCCTCAATTCGATTATCATTAGTTACACTTGCCGGGTGTAAGCGAGAACTTATGTTATATGGCCATATGGGTTGACAACCCTCATCTTTGACGGTTCGCTACCGTCTACGGATGAAATATATTTTCGAGAATCAGTGTTTGTTCTAGCACTAAGTGATGGGGTATACAATGGAAGGAATGTTAAGCTTTGATAATTGGGTGCTCGTGAAACAAACTTTTGGAATGTATTACTATTATTTCATTGATGCGAATCTTGTGGTTCACTTGTACTTACTTACTTAAACCTATGATTTCACCAACGTTTTCGTTGACAGATTTCTATGTTTTTCTCAGGTCTCGCACGATATGTGAAACATGCTTCCGCTTACTATTTGATACTTGCATCCGATGTCGAGTATACATGCATTTCATGGAGCGTCTTTTGACTTTACTTTAAACCGTGTCGCCTAGATTTCAATCGTACTTATAACGTTGTAACTTAACTTTTGGTTGAACAATTCTTGTATACTTTGAAACAATCTTTATTTTGAAATGAAGGCGACATATTTTGGTCAAACGTTATCTTAAAGACTTATAATCAGGTAATGGGACCCACGTAGCCGACGCCGTCACTTGACGATTTGTCGGGGTCGCTACATTGGGATGATTGTTGTAGTTGCTGTTGTTGTTGTTGTTGTTGTTGTTGTTATTGGGCCGTTTGTTGTAGTTGCGATTGATGTTGCGATTGTTGGGATAATTGTTGCGATTATTGTTGTAATTGCTGTTGTTGTTGTATTGGTGATTCTTATCACCGTTTTCCTCCCACTTTCTTTTGACTTGCTTCACATTGGCCTCTTCAGCAGTCTGTTCTTTAATTCTTTCTTCAATCTGGTTCACTAGTTTGTGAGCCATTCTACCTGCCTGTTGTATGGAGGCGGGCTCGTGTGAACTTATATCTTCTTGGATTCTTTCCGGTAATCCTTTCACAAACGCGTCGATCTTCTCTTCCTCATCTTCGAATGCTCCCGGACACAATAGGCACAATTCTGTGAATCGTCTTTCATACGTGGTAATATCAAATCCTTGGGTTCGTAACCCTCTAAGTTCTGTCTTGAGCTTATTGACCTCGGTTCTGGGACGGTACTTCTCGTTCATCAAGTGCTTGAATGCTGACCACGGTAGTGCGTACGCATCATCTTGTCCCACTTGCTCTAGATAGGTATTCCACCATGTTAACGCAGAACCTGTGAAGGTATGCGTAGCGTACTTCACTTTGTCCTCTTCAGTACACTTACTTATGGCAAACACCGATTCAACCTTCTCGGTCCACCGTTTCAATCCGATCGGTCCTTCGGTTCCATCAAATTCCAAAGGTTTGCAGGCAGTGAATTCTTTGTAGGTGCATCCTACACGATTTCCTGTACTGCTAGATCCAAGGTTATTGTTGGTATGTAGCGCAGCCTGTACTGCGGCTATGTTTGAAGCTAGAAAAGTACGGAATTCCTCTTCATTCATATTCACGGTGTGTCGAGTAGTCGGTGCCATTTCCTTCAAAATAGTTAAATGGAACAAGTTAATCATACAGAATATTAAGAGTAGTTAATAGTATTTCGTAGCATAATATGAACTCATTTATAAAAGCTTTTTCTTCATATTAGCGTTTTATAAGTTTAAATTCGGGTAGTACCTACCCGTTAAGTTCATACTTAGTAGCTAATATACAATTCAACTACTACAATTCTATATGAAAAACTGATTATAATAATATTTCGCGTTCAAACTTTTATACAATATTTTACAAACTTACAATACCGCTTATTTTACATAAAGCATGAAATATAGCACACAATAACTTTGATACAAGATAGTTGTGAAGACAATTCTAGCTAGTACACAAGTCGTTCAGCAAAGGCAATAAAGACACGTAATTCATACGTCCAGAAACAAGTCATGCATTCTGGTTTTACTAGGACTACTTCCCATCCTTGGTCTTGTGCAACATAACCGTTATGGCCGTTGATAAGACAGCGTGTTGTAACGTCATCAAAGGGACGAGGGTTATGTAATGTCCAACAGTCCCGTAATAATCTAAAAACCTCATTTCTTACCCCAATTACCGACTCCGTCACTTGTGGAAACGTTTTGTTTAATAGTTGTAGCCCGATGTTCTTGTTCTCACTTTGGTGAGAAGCGAACATTACTAATCCGTAAGCATAACATGCTTCTTTATGTTGCATGTTAGCCGCTTTTTCTAAATCACGAAGTCCAATATTCGGATATATTGAGTCAAAATAATTTCTTAACCCGTTGCGTAAAATAGCATTTGGGTTCCCCGCAATATATGCGTCAAAGTAAACACATCGTAACTTATGGGTTTCCCAATGTGATATCCCCCATCTTTCAAACGAAAGTCTCTTATAAACCAAGACATTCTTGGAACGTTCTTCGAATGTCTTACAAACTGATCTCGCCTTAAATAGTTGTGCCGAAGAATTCTGGCCGACTCTAGACAAGATTTCATCAATCATGTCTCCGGGTAGGTCTCTTAAAATATTGGGTTGTCTATCCATTTTGTGTTTTTAAACTGTAAAATAGACAAGAGTTAGATTCATAAAAAAAAAATACTTATTAATACAAGCAATTTTTACATATATCATAAAGCATAAGAACACTATATTCCATATATTACACCACACGAATACAACTATCTTATTCCGACTCGCTCGTTTCTTCTTCTTCAGTTTTGGTTCGTTTTGCCAAGTTTCTAGGGATATATGATGTTCCCCTAATACGAGCCGTCGTTGTCCACATTGGTTTAGAAAAACCTGGTGGTTTAGAGGTTCCAGGGTCATTGTTACAACTTAAGGACTTCGGGGGTTGACGATACATATAAAGTTCATCGGGGTTGGAATTAGATTTCTCTATTTTTATGCCCTTTCCCTTATTATTTTCTTTTGCCTTTTTAAATTCAGTTGGGGTAATTTCTATAACATCATCGGAATTCTCGTCGGAATCCGATTCATCGGAGAATTGGTAATCCTCCCAATATTTTGCTTCCTTGGCGGAAACACCATTGACCATAATTAACTTTGGTCGGTTGGTTGAGGATTTTCTTTTACTTAACCGTTTTATTATTTCCCCCACCGGTTCTATTTCTTCATCCGGTTCCGATTCTTCTTCCGGTTCCGATTCTTCTTCCGGTTCCGACTCTTCTTCCGGTTCCTCTTCGGGAACTTGTGAATCAGTCCACAAATCATTCCAATTTACATTTGACTCTTCATTATTATTAGGTGAGTCAATGGGACTTGTTCTAGAGGTAGACATCTATCACATAATATCAAACACGTTAAGAGATTAATATATCACATAATATTCATATGTTAAAAATATATAGTTTCCAACAAAAATGTTAAGCAATCATTTTTAAAGAAAACACGGTCGAAGTCCAGACTCACTAATGCATCCTAACAAACTCGATAAGACACACTAATGCAAATTTTCTGGTTCTCTAAGACCAATGCTCTGATACCAACTGAAATGTCCCGTTCTTATTGATTAAAAACGTTCCATATTAATTGATTTCGTTGCGAGGTTTTGACCTCTATATGAGACGTTTTTCAAAGACTGCATTCATTTTTAAACAAACCATAACCTTTATTTCATCAATAAAGGTTTAAAAAGCTTTACGTAGATTATCAAATAATGATAATCTAAAATATCCTGTTTACACACGACCATTACATAATGGTTTACAATACAAATATGTTACAACAAAATAAGTTTCTTGAATGCAGTTTTTACACAATATCATACAAGCATGGACTCCAAATCTTGTCCTTATTTAAGTATGCGACAGCGGAAGCTCTTAATAATCACCTGAGAATAAACATGCTTAAAACGTCAACAAAAATGCTGGTGAGTTATAGGTTTAACCTATATATATCAAATCGTAACAATAGACCACAAGATTTCATATTTCAATACACATCTCATACATAGAGATAAAAATCATTCATATGGTGAACACCTGGTAACCGACAATAACAAGATGCATATATAAGAATATCCCCATCATTCCGGGACACCCTTCGGATATGATATAAATTTCGAAGTACTAAAGCATCCGGTACTTTGGATGGGGTTTGTTAGG